>NC_084474.1:3403381-3706411 GCF_027409185.1 Cynocephalus volans
GAAGCCCACTTATCTGCAACACACACACATTCACACACACACACACACACACACACACAGGGCCCTGGGTGCAGTAGCCCACTCATCTGCAACACACACACAAACACACACACACACACACACACACACACACAGGGCCCTGGGTGCAGAAGCCCACTCATCTGCAACACACACACACACACACACACACACACACACACAGAGCCCTGGGTGCAGAAGCCCACGTTTGCTTATTCTGACCGTCTGAATCTGGGGCTTAGGCAGGAGTCAAGAAGGAATTGTGCCTCCCCAGCCGTGATTCTCGTGCTCCCCCTGCCTCACTTGTGTCCCCTCCACAGTGAGGTAAGCGGGCAGTTGAGAGAACTAGGGCTTCCTGTCTTCAGTGGTCAGCGGCAGAGAGCCTGGGTGAGCCACGCTGCCCGCCAACTGTTGCAGCACGGTAGGCATGTGGCACTCTTTCGTGACTGCATGTCTTACAGAGTCAGGGGCTCATGCTCATAGATTATAAGTAATAAAGTGCCTCCCCACCGTACCCTCTTCTTCTGTAGCCTCCACCTTTTTCCAGTCACTTTTGCAGGTGAAAGTGACATTTCCTCTAAATGAGTCAGATGGGCTGGGAATGTCACTTTGAAAAGAAGATGCCCTCATGCTTACATATAAGAAGTTATAGTGCCAGTTTTCCCAGCCTTACCGCCTGTTCTGGACACCTATTCACAGCTCCGAAATGAACCCCTCGGCTGGGCCTTCATGGCTGACAGGTGTGAATAGCTAACTAATCAAACTCTACGCAGCATCAGCTGTGTCTCAAGGGACATGCATTTTGCCCATTTTTCAGTTTTGCACCAGGGAGATCCTTTTCAATCCTGACCCCATCTGGAAGCTATTTTTCCCACCAAAATGTTCAGCCTCAAGTAAACGTGAGCACCACAGCAGATGCGAACAGAGAGACCTAGGAGAGAAGAGGAGAGAGAGCTGCAAAGCTGAATCCACAGAAAGAAGCAACAGGTACTTTGCAGAGAGGACCAAGGGAAAACCACCATCTCAATATCACCAACCGTGACTCTGCTTAAAACAGAGCTTGGGGCTCTGGGCCTACAAGTCTCTGTCATTCGTCAATTCACAGCTTGCATCATCCTCACGTAGAATAATCTGGGATAAGCAGAGTTATGAGATCTGAAGATCAACAGAACTCACATTTGAAGGAGCAGAACTCTGAAATGGACAAGAACAAAGATTAGTGCATTAGATACAAAAAGCTAAGTGTCCATCCATCCTTGAGAGGAGGAACAGAAGTTTAACATCAGAACCTCAGTAAAAACAACTTAGATTTTTAAATTAATCCTTTTGTTATCTTGAAAAAAATCGGGTGGGGGGAACAACTTTAGTAACTGCTATGGATCAATATCTGGACTATGTGTGTTTCAATTGCAGATAATGATATTTTAAACCACTGATTGAACATCACAATGTGCTGGTCAGTGTGCAGGGAACTTCACAAATACTGTGGCTGGTCTCCCCAGCATCATGATGTAGGCGTGACGAGCCCCATGTTACAGCATAATAAACCGGGGTTCAAACAGCAGATGTGATTTACTATTGTAAACACCTGATACGGAAAAATATAAAGGAAAAAAGTCCCCATTGTCCTGTCTCTGCTTTTATTTTAATAACTTTTTCTGTACTTGTATTATCAAAATGTTAACAAAATTGAAATACTCCATCTAGCATGTGCCCTGCTATTTCACTATTTCCTCTCATCACTACATAATCTTTGAGAAAATTATTTTTAATGAATGCACTGTTTTCCATTCTTTCGTTGTGCCATCAATTATTTAACAAACCCCCTACTGTGGAACTTTCATACAGCTTCCAATATTTTTTCTATTATGCTAATAGCTGATATGAACATTCTTGACCATAAATCTTGCTCATAAATTTGATTATTGCCTAGGATAAAGTTCTAAAACTAAACTCACTGGCTCAACATGTACAAATACTTTATGCCTGTTTTATACACAAACTGCCCAATTACCCTCCAGAAAGTTTGCACCAATTAAACTCCCACCAGCAGCAATGGATAAAAACACCCATTTCCCCACATCTTCAGTAGCAGGTTTTTTTTTTTTTTCTACCAATCAGATGAGCACAAAAATTACAGATCCATATTTGCATTTTCTGATGGCTAGTGCAGATGAACATCTTTTCATATTTATTGGGCATAGGTTCTGCTCCACTGTGGCTGTCCCATTGTGCCCTCTCCCTGTTTGTCACTGTGTCTGCAGATGCTGGTATTCAGAACCCAGGGAGGCCCCGCCAGACTTCTTCAGTGCCTGGTGTGGTGCTGAGGCAGATTCCCTTCCGTGGAAGGTGGGTGCTCTTCAATGCTTAGCAAATGGCATCGCCACCAGAACCTGGCTGGGGGCCGGAGGGGACATCTACTCATTCTGATTGCAGTGGCTCTGCCTTTAGAAACTCATGAGGAACCAGGACTGGAACTTCGAGACTAAGTAACTCTGCAACGTGTAACTTCTCAGGAACTTGACTTTCCTCCACCTTCACTCGGTGACTGAATCGGGCCATTTTTCTGTGGAGGCACAGCTGTGGCGCTTGCTCCCAGGAGCGGGACTGAAACGCCTGCATGTAAGCAGACGTCCCTGCAGATGGTGGAGCTACCCTCCGGGTGACCCTGAGACTCAGCAGCACGAAAGAAGGGTGAGCAGTCTTCACACTTCCGGAGAGGAAACAATCCTCCTGAAAAGCAAGCAGCAGCACCTAGAGGAATAAACACAAACCACACAGCCACTGCCACAAACCTGACCGCAGCAGTGGGAATTTGTCCCTCCTTTCTGCAGTTCCACAGGACTTGCTCATGACTTTCTCTGTTGGCAAACAGTTTGTTTCCCCATACAACTGCAGACCCTTTGGAGACATTTATATCTCCCCTCGCATGCCTGGCACACAGTAGGATAAGTGCTTACTGAAGGAATGAATGAACCAAACCATAATTCTGACCACAGTAACCCCTGCTCAAGCTCATCTTTGCAGAAGTCTTCCCTCAGGAGCCATGTGACATGCAGCAGGCTTCTCAACCGTTCCCCATTGTCGCTTGTGCTAGATGAAGCATTCTTCATTGCATTGTGCTTGCGGGCCACGGGCAGCTGGAGTAATGCTGTGCGACAGCTGCCCCCACAGGACTCTCAGAATAATGAAATGTTTTTCTCCCCAGCCTGATGCTGCTAAAAACCACACTTCCCAGAGAAAGAGATTGATCCCACCAGTACACTGAGTACACATTTGTTTACGTATGCAGATAAAGACAAGCTCTGTCAGAAGAAAAATCGCCTTAAATCCACAGAGCTCATGGCGCCAGCCACTGTTGGCAGCTAAGGTGGGTGTTTGCAACAGGCACCTGCCTCAAACCACACTCTAGACTGAACCAGACATGGGGTCCGTTGGAAGAAATAGGCTGTTGTCGCATGGGTTTAATCATGGGTTTTGTCAGGGAAAAGCTCCCCAGAGATCAAGCACTGCAGGAAGAGGCTCCACGTCACTTGCAGAGTAGAGCAAGAGGCAGGCATGGGCTGGCGGGTCTCTGGGGCAGGGCTCCGGGTGCCAATTGCGCAGCAAAGTGCCTCAAATCAGCCACCAGGCAGGTCGGCCACCCTCACTGAGTAATTGAACTTCCCATCCAAAAGAGGTTCTGCTCTCTCCTCACACAAGCACTAGGGCTTCTAAATATTTCAGGATTTCTGGGTCACGTAAGGTCACTCGGCTGGCCCTTTGGATAACATAAAGCCAATGTCAGCTGCTTCGGGGACAGCCCTGGACAAAACCATAAAGACAGAAAGTCTGTTTGCCCCTTCCTACCCCCACTCCCAGTCGGGGCCCTTTTCTGCTGCAGTCAACACCTGTCTGTTCTGTGAGCAGTTACTGCACACCTGCCGTGAGTGAAGTTCTGTGGTCCCCATGATGAAGAGTCTCCAGGAGGAGGGCGTGAGATTCTGGGGCTAACTCTCCCCTGCCTGCCTTCCTACTGACCCCACTGTGGTGATGAGCCCATCAGCTCCATGACTCAGCCTCCGAAGCCCTCAGGGTCCTTTGACAAGGGCTTCCACACAGCCCCAGTCAGCCACACGTTAGTACAAAGCAAGCTCTGCAAACACCCAGCTTCACCAAGATTGAAAACTTGGTCTTCTGCCTGACTCATCCATGTTCCCCTCCACACATAAGATCATTTTCCCCAGAGACAGCCTCCAAGGAAGTGTTGAGAGGGGGATTTGCCTCACGACTCTGCTGAAACACCTCCCTGAGGGTAGCACCTGCCCACCAGCCAACCACAGCACAGTGGATCTCCCTCCATGGACCACCCTGTCCCAGGGTCCAGGCAGGCCCTCAGTCACTGCATCCCGTTTACATCTTCCTGCACAGAGAGCACAGCCACCAAAGCTGGAGCCTCACAAAAACACCTGCACAATGAGACATGGGAGGTGGCTACTTCCTACTGAGGGAGTCGATGGGATCCTATAAAAGGACTTCCAGAAGTTCTCCCTGCCTGGATGTGATGCTTAATTTTGTGTATCTTCTTGACTAGGCCAAGGGATGCCCAGATAGTGGCAAGACATTATTTCTGGTGTGTCTGTGTATTAGTCCAATTTGTGTTATAACAGAATACCTGAGACTGGGTAATTTATAAAGAACAGAGGTTTATTTGGCTTACAATTCTGGGACAGCTGCACCTGGTGTGGGCCTCAGGCTGCTTCTGCTCATGGCAGAAAAATGGCAGGGCAGCAGGGGGTACGAGCAGATCACATGGTGAGAGGAAGCAAGAGAGAGGGAGGGGAGGTACCAGGGTCTTTTAAACAACCAGATCTCATGGGAACTAATAGAGCAAGATCTCACTCACTACCCCCACCCCCAGGGAGAGCATTAATCCATTCATGAGGGATCTGCCCCCATGACTCAGTCAGTTTTCAACACTGGCACATTGGGATCAGATTTCCACATCAGTTCTGGGAGGACAACATGCCCAAACCCCATCAGTCTGTGAGCATGTTTATGGAAGAAATGAGCGCTTGATTGGTGGACTGAGTGAAGAAGACCCAATCTCTTGAGGCATCACCCATTCCCTGGAGGCCCAGCTGAACAAAAGGGTGAAGGAGGGAAAATTCGCCCTCACTCCTCCTCCTTGAGACACTGGCACTCCTGGTTTTCAGGCCTTCAGACTCCAGGACTTACACCAGTGGCCCCTGCCTCCCCCCACCTGGTTATCAGTTTTTTGGATTTGAACCAGGACTTACACCAGGAGCCCACCTGATTCTCAGGGCTTTGGACTCAGATGACTACACCACAGGCTTTCCTGGTTCTCCAGCTTGCAGACAGCAGCTTACAGAACGTCTCAGCTTCCATAACTATGTGAGCCAATTTCCACACTAAGTCCCTTCATATATGGATGTATTTGATACACACACATGAGTACATCTCCTATTGGCTCTGTTGTCTGGAGCACCTTGGCTAGTACGCTGGGGGCGGAGAGAGAGAGGATGACTTGTCCCCATCATTATGCTGTCTTGTGCTGGTTCCATCGAGAAAATCATAGTCTCCTTCCCACGTCTAGGGAACTACCTCTCACATCCCCTCTGAAGGTACAGATGAAACCTCCTCTTGGGACAGGGCTGGAGAAAGACTCTGCACAGGGTCAAAGCACATCCCTGCATCTCTTCCTGCCCAAGCCTGCAGAGAGGGGCTCAGGCTACAACACAACAGCTCAATTCATGACGCCTCATCTCTCACACCCACCAAATGATAAGGACGTAGGTATGAACTCAGGCCCTTAAGATCCTCACTCCACCCCCTAACTGGTAGCGTGGTCCTGAGGACATTTCTTAAATAGCCAGCCTTAGCCTCAGAGGTACAGCAGGGCATATAGTCCCTGTTCCCATTCCCCTCAGTTCTGTTCTCGAGCTACCATGCTGGCTGACAGCAGGGAATGACCAGCCCAGGGATTCCTCATTCCCAGGGGCTCTTGAATACAGAAAAATCTCTGAATCGAAGGGATTTAGCTCTAGTGGTGAGATTGTATACAGGTCGTCCCATAAATATTTAGGGCTAGAGAACTTTCTAAGCATTCCCTTAAACCCCACCACAGGGACATCTGCCCATCTACAAACACCCTAGGCTGACCCAGCCTGGCCAGTTAGGTTCTCTTAAGGGTGCTTGTGGTACCGTCTTGCCATTTCCCCGGCTAACGCTGCAGCCCGGATAGTGAGGCTAGACCCATGCCATCAGGCAAATATCTACCCATTGATGTGCCTTCGTCCTCCTTTCTTCCTCCCCATTTTGGGAGCTTTAGCAAAACATATTTCAATTTCCACTTTAAAATGAAATCATTAGCCTCTAAATAATTAACCTTGTGTCAATAGGAGGGCACGCGATCTGCCATACGCCTAGAGCAGTCAATTTGCCCATGAAGGGCAAGAGCGGTCTTTTCCTACAAGGTTTTCTTAGAGCTTCTGAGACCAAAATTTAGGGACTGATGGGCCATGTGTGTTTGTGTTTGGAAGTGAGAGGGAGAGACTCCTCCTGCAGGGGGTGGGGTGTGGGGGAGGGAGACCCTCAGTGCCGTTCCCAGGTAGCAAGCTCTCCTAACAGGAGCCTCACTCCCCTTCACTGCTGTAAACGTTCACGTAACAGACTCATCTCTGTACCCTTTTCCAAACACTGAATTGTTTTTTAAATATTTTAACTTGATTATATTTGAAACTGGAGCTGCTGCCATCACTAACATCAGAAGTTAATATATGATACGGCCAGGATGCTGCACCACTTCCTGAGACCCCAGGTACCCAAGACTGCTATGCACTGATGAGCCACCGCAGACCCCTGGTAGTTGCTTACGCAGCCTCCTCTGCATCTCCCACTGGCCAGCCCGTAGTGCTGAACCAACTGAGCATGGAGCATCCAGAGCCTCTTCTGCTGGGAGTGTGGAACACCAGTCCCGAGAGACGCAGCCAAGATAGGATTCAATGGTCAGTGAACAAAGTGGGAAATTCCGCATAGTTTATCCCCTTTCTATCGATCCACAATATTTTTCTGTTACCGAAGCCTCCTAGATGACTTTCAGGAAAGACACCTGTTTTTTCCCCGAACTTACTAACCTTTTCCTGTAATGAAACTTTTATTCATTACAGGAATGAATAAAAGACTTGTGCTGCATAAAACACACATGAAAAAGGCTTTTCTGGAATGGTAGAGGATGATGTCTGCAACGATAGTTCTGCAAATCTAACAGTGAATTTTGCATGACTGTTTCAAGGGTATTTAATTAAAGCCAAGGGCATGATGCTTAAAATGCCATACAATTAAGTTAATTATGTAAGGAAATAAACTAATGTTCTTCAAGAAATTGGCCTTCTGGTGTCACTGAGGTCATAGGTCTCAGGGTGCCTACAGGGGTGCCTGGGATTTGGGGCCTTGGGCAGTCACCCCTAGATGGCACTTTTCTCACCACATGGTATGGACACTAAATAGTCAAGAATTCTAGGTTAGACTCTCAGAGGAAAAGCAAGAGAGCCATTATCTTACATTGGTAATTGAGGACAGGACCCACATGCTTTGGAAACCAGACAAGCAAATGGCAGAGGTGCCATATGAGTAGTATGACCAGTATTTTTACCCAAATGGCAGCCTCCATCTTCCTGGAGGACAGACATGAGGTGACTTGCCTGTGGGCCACACCATTGGTTGGGGACAGGTGGAAGCCACGTGCAGCCCTCTGCTCTCCCCATCAGGACCCCACTCAGAGATTGCTCACTCTACCAGCTACTCAAAGACCTCAGTTTTTCCCGAATATTTTGAACTGAGTTGTGGGATGGCTATTTTATAGAACATCTAGATTTTTTTTTTACTGTTTTGTTTTTATTAAGTTGATGGAAGTCTGAGACTGTGAGTGCTGCGAAACCAGAGTAGAAAGACAGAAGAAAAACAGGAAGATGTAGGTGAGGTGCACCCTCCTGCACTGTAAAGCAAAATGACTACACCAGTTGTCGGGCTCTTTTACCTGCCGGTAATCCTGCGCCGACTGGGCCAATTGCTGAGCTAAGGCTAGATCTGGAGCTCACAGACCTCGTAAGCCCATTGTTCAGACTGGGTCACAAACCCTTCACACGCCAGGCTGGGTCACCAGAAAGACCCCTCACATGCAGGTCTATGAGCTAGGTAACTGGCAAACAGGTCTTTGGAAGCCGTAGGTTGGAAAGCATGGCTGCGCAGAGCAGCCCCCCGAGGCAGTCACAAGCAAAGCCGTGGCACCGCACATACACACCAACTCCACCCCCCCCCACACACAATTAGTTTACTGAACCACCCCCAACCAGCCCTGAGGCAAGGGGAGCCTGATTAAATTATTCTATTTCCCCAACATGCACGCCAGCTATTTTTGCTTGAAACTTAATTTTTTTAGTGCTCTAACCATAAGAATAGTGATGATTGTCAGGACGGTGGGGCTGTGTTCTACTGAGCCCACGCCCAGCTTAAGCATACCTTCCAGACTGTGTGGCTGGCTCCTTCTGTTTTTCTGACTTCTAAACATGGGAGTATTCCGCAGACATCTTCACTTCCCTATCCCCACTCCCTCCCTGATGATTTCATGCAGTCCTAAAACATTAAAAATTATCTAAGGACTGATGACTCCCAACTTTACGCCCCGGTGCCAGCCTCTCCCCTGGGCACCAGACTCACATCTCACTGCCTACTCGACACCTCCACCTGATGTCTAACAGACACCACAACTCAACATGCCTAAAGCCAAACTCTTGATTTCAGCCCCTGCCGCAACTGAAACATTCTCCTCCCACCACAGTCTTCACTTCAGTCCACAACAGCTCCATCTAGCCAGGAGCTGTCACTCAGGACAAAGCCTTTAGGGCATTCTGTGTGTTTCTCTATTCACATACCCAGCATCCATCCACAGCAAATTCTACAGGTTCTACCTGCCAAATGTGTGTAGACCCTGACTATTCTCGCCACTACCATCACTGCCATAGCCCAGGCTGCCATCATCTCTCACCTGGAGATGCAGCAGCCACACAGCCAGTCTTCCTGCGTCCCCGTAGCAGCCTCAAAACCTGTTTTCCACCCCGTGGCCAGAGTGATCCTTCTAAAATGTGTGTGTCAGGCTGTGTCATTCCTCTGATCAAAGACTCCAAATGGCTTTCATCTCACTTAGAGCAACTATGCAAGGCCCCATGGTCTGACCACCCCTACACACACACACACATGTTCTCTGCCCTCTTCTCTTCCACCTTTCCCTTATTCCCACCACTGCAGACATGCTGAGTCCGTTTAGGTTGCTATAACAAAACACCAGCGATTGGGTGTCTTATAAAGAACGGAAATTTATTCTTACAGTTCTGCAGCCTGGGAAGTCCAAGATCAACGTGCCAGCAGATTTGGTGTCTGGTGGAGAAAGGCCTGCTTCCCAGTTCATGGACAGCAGCTTTTAGCTATAACCTCACATGGCAGAAGGGGCAGGAGATCTCTCTGGGGTCTCTTCTATAGGCACACTACTCCCATTCCTAACCACCTCCCAGAGGCCCCACCTCCTAAGACCATTACCCTGAGAGTGAGGATTTCAACATGTGAATTGTTGTGGGACCTAAACATTCAGGCCATCATGGTGAGCATCTGCGTGTTCCTTGAACTTGCCAGGAACCTTTGAATGTGCTCTTGCCTGTGCCTGGATAGCTATAGGGCACCCCATTCTCATATAGTTTCTTTTCAAGTGTCACCTGTCAAATATGCCTTCCTTGACCACACTTTTCAAAAAATCACCCCCACACATACACGCCAGGCTCCATCCGCCTGCTCGGCTTTATTTTTCTTCCTAGTATTATCATGTCCTGACACATCGTATGCTCATTTGCTGAGCTGTTCACCCTCCTACAATTAGAATATAAGCATGCTGAGAGGAGAGAGTAGGATATGGCTTAGCGTGGGCTTAAACATATTCATACTATTTGTTAAATGAGTGAGTGCAAGTACCATGATCCAATCTTACAGATGAAGAAACTGACAGTCTTAGAAGTCAAAAACCTGCTAAAAACCAGTAAGTGGTAGAGCCAAGATTGGAACCTAACTTTGTCAAGTTTCAGTGCTGCAAGAGTTTTCACCATATCCTTTTCCTGGGTATCCAATCCCCACCCCAGGGTCACCACATCCATCACCTTTACAACAACAAGCCCCCCACCTTCCTCCTCGGGAAACAGACACGGCCTGGGGCTGCTGTGAGAGAGGCAGGAGCAGGTGCAGCAGGCAGAGGAGAGGGGCACAGGTTGTTTAAGGTTGTGTGGGTGCTGTGCACCCTGCCTCCTCTGCCCCTCGTGATCAGCTGCTGAAATGTCTGCACTGGCAACGACTCTGAGGCACTTCCCCTGAAGAAAGGCAAGGTGATCCGAGGAGCCTGGGGCTTCCCACTGTGCTTCCCAGAGCCACCTTTGGGCCTGCTCCCCAGGCATACCGTTTAGGGCTTCTGCATTAGTTATGAGACACAGAAAAGAGCAGGAAATCCATCTCCCTAATTGCAACTCAGCTAGATCTCTTATGACCCTTCCACCTCAGCAATACAATCCCTGCTCTGCCAGCACAGCAGTTCCACAGTTCAGCAGAAGACACCTTCTTTTTCTAGAGAACAGGGTACCCACCTGTGGCATGCTGTCCACCAGAGGTGTGGGGAGAAGCCCATGGAGTCTCCCCAACTGACATCTGCATGCAGCAGGGCCACCCCAACAGTAGGCCATACTGCAGGAGGTGCTCAGCAGGAGGGGGCTGTGGGGAAGGGGGGCCACTAGCGGGGGAGGTGCTGTCTCCTGTGGAGCCCTGACTTTCCCCCAGTGCCCTCCCCCGTCCCTCATTCCTGCCTCCCAGACTCTGTCCTGAGGCCACAGGAGGAAATTTCATCAGAAGAGCATTATTCTATTGATATGGCTCCCAGCAGCCTCTCTGAGCCGAACACCAAAGCTACACGCCTCCTCTCTGCCTCCCACTTCCTGGCACCCTAACTGCTGCCCCAGGATGACTTTCCTTGACTCTGCTGACCGGGGTGGGCTCAGCTGCACGGCGGCAGGGCTCCTCCTTGGTGGAGGGGGAGGGGGACAGCCCAGCTGTTGCTGCTACTCAGGAAGCCACTTCTGCTCTCGCCTTTCCACACTCCAAGACTGGTGTGAGCTCTGCAGCAGGGCTGGCCTGCATGGGCACTGCCACATGTCCCAGTGGCTCCCCAGTGCCTCCCCTTCCCCAACCAGCTCCTTCTGCTTGGTGCCCTACTGGTAAGCCCACGAGTCCCAAAGTACTCCCCAGGTTAAAATTTTTTATGTGGGTGTGGGCCGGGGGGATGGAAGATCATCACAAAATAGGGAGAGCTGGGTTAATTCTAGGTGCCAAGTTCACTAGATTAAGGAATACCTGACAACCTGGTAAAGCTAATCATTCTGAGTGAGTCTATGAGAGTTTTTTCAGAAGACACTAGCATGTGGGCCCAAGTGGATGGATGGATGGATGGAGTGGGAAAATCTGCTTTCAACATGGGCAGGCACCGTCCAATCCTCTGGGGGCCCAGAGAGAACAAAAACAGAGGAAAAAGCCAATCTCTCGCTCTCTCCGCTGGCACTGGGAGACACTCTGCTCTCCTGTCTGTGGACATCAGAACTCGAGGCTGTTCAGCTTTTGGGTTCCAGGACTCACACCGAGGGTACCATAGGCTGCCCTGGTTCTGAGGTTTCGGACCTGGACTGAGCCACGCCGCTGGCATCCAGTTCACAGACGGCCTGTCGTGGGAGTCCTCAGCCTCCACAATCGCATGAGCCAATTCCCTTGATAAACCCCCTCCCATATATCTGTACACATGCCCTGTTGCTTCTGTCCCTCTGGAGGGCCCTGACTGATAAACGCATTAGTAAAGATAATAGAATCCTTTACTTCAGGACTTCTCAGAGCCTTTAATACATATGCTTAGGTTTCCAGGAGGAAAACAGAGCAGTAGTGTTTTCCTAGCTTATGTTACAAGAGAATGCACTTTTTAAGACACTTATCCATAGACTAGAGCTCAAGAGACCTGTTCTGTGATACGTCACTAGGCATTTGGCAGCCACCGACAGCATAAAAATTGGCACAAGGCATGGGGAGGAACTGGGGAAAACGGGTAATGCTACACCTCTGTGGGACGGAAAACCCACTTCCAGAGAAGCAAGACACCCGGCCCTCCAGGCCCCGCCATCACCACCGCTCTGCCCTGGAAGGAGTGGCCGTGTCTGGGCAGGAAGAATGGGACAAGAAAGGATGGGGAGCCTCGTGAGGGTGGGCGTGAGGTGGGCATCCAGGGAGGACGGGGACAACTGAAGGGGTGGGAGGGTCTGGGGACGAGCAGAGTGGGTGGTTCCCCCCCAGAGGGCCGAGGGCACTGCCCACCCTTCACATCTCGCTCCTGTACCACAGTGCGGAGCGAGGGGATCAGAGAGCACAAGAAGACGACTGAGGAGCTGCTCCCTAAGTTCGTTTGTTTGGTTTTTGTCTTAATTCTGTGGCGTGTCCTCGTTTTCCAGCGCGTCTCAACCAGTACTCATCGAGCACCCCAAGGGGTCCAGCTCCGGGGCAGGGGGTGGGAGAACAAACGTGAGCAACTCGGGGGCTGCTCTCAGGGAGCTGGCACGTTGCTGGAGCAGCGAGACCACACGCGGGTGAAGGCTCACGGAGCAAGAGGAGGCTCCGTCACCAACAGAGAGCCAGGGCAGTGGCAGCGCAGGCAAGGGAGCACTGGGCTCACAGGGGTACGGAGCGTGGCGGAGTCACTGTGGGGAGTGGCTCCCTGCAGGACGCGCTCGGACCGGCACCCCCAGCACCTGCATCTGCTCAAAGCAAGGCGGCTGGAGCTTGGCACACCTGTCTGGGGACAGCAGGATATGGCCGAGAAGACATGGGCATAACAGGGTGGGCCTGCTGCAGGCATGGCGATGCTCAGGCTGCCTCCCCATGGGCACCCGTGGGCCTTGTAGGAAGGCAGAGGGGGCCACCCCCCCTTCCCCACAGATGGCCAGAAGGCTGGCCATGTGCCTTTGTCACTTCCCCACTGCCAAATTGATGTCCTGAGATGGATGATCCAACCCCAGTTCACCTGTTGGTCCTAATACCTCGGGATGTCACTTTATTTGGAGATAAGGTCTTAACAGAGGCAATTTAGTCAAAATGAGGTCATTCGGTTAGGTCCTAATCCAGTATGGCGTGTGTCCTTATGAGATTAGGCCAGAGACACACCGAGGAAGGAGAGGGGCGCAGAAGCCAGCCCTGCTCGCACCCGATGGCAGACTTCTAGCCTGCAGAGCTGTGAGAAAGTTACTGTCGCTTAAGGCCCTGCCTGTGGCGCTGTGTCCGGGAGAGCACTGGAGGTGGGACAGGGTAGGCGTGACGGGAAGACAGTACAGGGAAGGGCAGGGCTGGCAGCCCTCTCGGCCCGATGTCAGCGCTTCCCGACCAGTTACTGGTCTGTGAGACGAGGGCAGAGCTCCCGCCCACGTGGCTGTCGTGGGAAGGGCAGGACACCACGTGGCTGTCGTGGGAAGGGCAGGACACAGCGGCGGCGGCAGGGCCTGGGCGAGGCCTGAGGCTGTGCCGGGGAAGCGGCTCCCGCGCGGCTGCGGCCTGTCACCCACCGACTGGACTCTCTCGTCCCAAAGGAGGGAAGGCGTCAGAGCCCGGTGACAGTGCCCTTGCCTGCGGGCCACATTGCTCAGACTGTGGGTTAGCACTGACTCCGCCATTCCTGCCCCAGGGAAGAACTGGTTGGAAGGTGGACGCAGCCTTAGAAGCACAGGGAAGCGGGTGCCGGGGACGGCCAGAGACAGGAGCGAGGTCCGGAGCACACAGGAGGACGCTAGGACACTAGTAAGAGTGGTCAGGAAAAGAAAGAGACCAAAAAGATCCACGGTTATGAACGCCAAAAAGGGAGAGCTTCCACAAGGAGCAGGAGTTTTCAGCCCTACGGAGACAGCAGGAAGAGTGAGACCAAGCCGAGAGGGGCTGTGGGGTCCGCCATCAGGAGACGCGGTGTCCCCGAGGAGGAGCCTCCGAGGGTGGGGACAGAAGCAAGCGGCTGGCGGGACGCCGTGGCCCTGCGCGCCGAGGGCGCTGACCTCACGCCTTGCCAGGGGGAGCCGTCCTTCCTCTCACACTGGAAGGGGGCAGGGGGTCCCAAAGGAAGCAGCATGGCCTGGCCTTGGGCCCGGTCAGACGGCCCAGGAGGGCTGCAGGGTGGTGGTGGCTCCAGGGCTCCCTCCAGAGGCTGAGGACAATGCCCCTCGGAAGCGTGTCGCTGAGAAACCAGGAGCCACTGCCTCCGGCCACCACTCCCTTCCCTCGCTGCGTGAGAGTGCCCCTCGTGGAGTCAAATTCTTTGCATGACCCCAAGCCTGAGGTAAGCAGCTGTGCAGTGGGAGCCCTGAGGTGCCCTGCCTGCTGCATCCACACCCCAGAAGACACCTCCCTTGAGTGTGGCCTGGACTGTGAGCATGATGGCACATCCCTCCTGCGATGATGTTATGACATGCGGCAAGGAGCTGCTGCAGACGTAGGCAAGATCCCTAATGGGCTGACTCTGAGTTCACCAAAAGCAGGTTATCTTGGCGGGTGACAGGCAGCAGCAGGAGACGCTGTCCTCTCCTGCAAACGTGACGTGGAGGGGACCCCCAGCCAGGACCTGAGGGCAGTATCCAGCAGCTGAGGGCAAGAAAATGGGGACCTCAGTCTTAAAGCAGGGGAGCTGGGGTCTGCCAACAACTAGTCAGTTTGGAAGAGGACCCCAAGCCTTAGATGAGATGCAATTCCAGCTGGTGCTGTGACTTCAGTCTGTGACCCTAAGCGGAGCACCCACTAAGCTGTGCCCAGACCCTGAGTGAGGTAACAAGTGCATGGTGTTTTCAGTGGTGACATTTGTGGAAATGTGTTGTGCAGCAATGGAAAACTAGTACAGAAGCTATCAGCGTGTGCAAGACACATCTGCCAGAGCTGTGGGTGACTTGCAAGATGGGCTGAGCAGCAGCGGCTCCCCTCGTCCGGGGCCACCTGTAGAACTAGAGGCTCAAGCCTACATTCACGCACAGGAAGAGGCAGGGTGAGTCCATCCTCTCCAGGCACCACAGAGTCGTCCAATCTGTTTGCAAGATGAAAGCGGAATGTGCTGGGCCCTGGGCTGCGTGGGCCTGGAGGATGGGGCAGGCGTGGCATCAGAGCTGGCGGCTCTGCCAGGCTCACTGATGGGGATGCACTGTGCTGCCGTGGTGTGCAGGCACGCGGCAGGTACTTCGCCTCTCTCTAACCCTGACTTCTTCCGTGACCCTCCGGGCCGAGGCGTCATGATGCAGAGCACTGAGCAGACTCTCCTCTCTGCAGGTGGGTGGCAGATGCCCCTTGTGCAGCACCTGCTGCTCGGCTCTCACATTTCCTGCTCCTTGGCAGAGTGGAAATTAAAGCCGACAGAGGCAATTTTTACAACCAGACCAAGAAAAGGTACTTGAAATTGAAACAACTCCTCATTTAGATGTCTGGGATCCCCTGCATGGCCAGACTCTGCGCTTAATCATATTGTAGCGCAGCACTGAACACATTATCACGGACTGTGCTCATCTAATTGACGCTCTTGCACTTAACACAAAAGTCTGGGAAGTCTGACGTTCAGGTTAGCCGGAAGCATTATTCTGTTTCAGGCTGTGCCTTACCTGTGTTATGTGGTGGGCTTACCAAAGTCCAGGGTCTGTCTGGGTCTCAGTTTTACAGACTAATAAATTAAATTTATTGGTTCATCTAAGGACAAACACATATTTGAGAATGAATGCATAATCATCACATTCACGAGGTACTGACCAATAATCTTTGCAGGGGGAGAGGCATGCCCCACAAAATAACCCATGAAGTCACTGCCCAGGATTAATTTTTGGTGGGTAGGTTCACATCCAAAATAAAATTAAAAATCTCTCTCGGTAAATATCTTCTGAGTCTTTGCTTATGCACCAGGCACCATGCCAGATACGGCAGTGGGTGCAGCAGTAAGGTATACATGAGTCATACCCTCAAGAAGTTTCCTTGTATGTAAATACAATACAGATGAGAATGTTCTGTAAGAAAGATGCAGAAAACTTGATAAGGGAGTGCAGGGGAGGGAGAGACCCTCCCAGCTGGGAGTGTGAGGACTGGGGAGAGGATCAGAACCAGAGAAGGCAGCACTCGAGCTGTGTGTTGTAGGAAGTGTGAAGGTTTGTACACAAGGCGGTCATGCAAAGGAGAGCAGTAGTTGAGCAAAGACACAGAGGGTGGGAAATGAGTAAGTTGCTTGATGCAGTGGAGGGAGGGATGCCAGAAAGGTAGAGAGACACCACACTGTGCCACGTAGTCACAGAACACCTGGAGCAGAGAGCTCTTACGGGACGCGTCAAGGAAGCAAGGAGAGTCTGAAGTCACGTGTTCTAGGGTGTGGAGACTTCTGTCTACAAAAACCCATTCTGAACACTTGAAGTGGCACCCTCCATGTATCGTAGAGACACCCTGACATGCCCTAGTCTCCTGCTTGGGTCCCTTATTCTTTACTAGTCATTTATAAGTCTGATGCTATTGCAACGCGACTTGGTGATGGACGTCTGCCAGCTCGTCAGAATGTAGGTTATCTTGCACTGGTTACCCTGTGCATGGGTGTCCTGACAGCATTCTATAGAGCACCCTCGGTTCTGTGGTGACAGCCAAGGGACCCTCTGGTCTTATTGGTGATGCAGAGACAAGTTGCTCCTAGGTTGAGTTCCTTTGTCAGATGGCTGATCTCCTCTGCCTTTGGAAGGACTTAATTCACTCCTGACTTTGCCTCCACCCTCACAGTCCACCCTGCCTGGGCTTCTACACACTGCCCCGACTGCAGGGGAGCTGGAGGGGGACAGAGGCTGTGGCAGTCTGGCTTCTGGGACCGGGGCCGGTTCAGGGAGGCCTGAGTCCCTGCTTCACATCACTGTCTGGAGCTCCACAAAGGGCCTGAACCATGTGTTTGGTGACACGTGCTGTAGTTAGGAAAGGTCTACTGTCAAAGACACCCAACTCCAAATCCCAGCTCTACCACTCACCGGCTGTGTCACGTTGGCACATCACTTATTTGAAGGCTTATTTTCCTTTCATTTTAGGTGGGGATAGAGACCATGCTTACCTGCAGGGTTGCTGGGGACAGTAACAGACGCTGTCTGTACAGCAGCATGCACGGCACCTGGCCTGTTAATGAAGCTCGGTTGATGTTCACTGTCATTACCGTGGACCTCCTAGGTCTGCTTGAGAAACATCAGAAACCTTCCAGCCAGGGAAAAGAGCTGTAATCTATGCCCCTGCAGGTAGGGAGACCTGTGTCCATTGCCTACAAGCTGACCACTTTGTTTCTGAGGTGACCACAGTGGCTTCCTCCCGGTTCCCCCTTTCTTCTTGCACCTGACCGTGCTGTGCAGTTAGGCAGTGCTGCACAGCCAGTGGTGAACTCTGAGAAACTCTCCAGGACTCCACGTGACCTACCCTGGGACCAGCGAAATCCGGGCTCCTGGCACAGAGAGGCAAGACACCCAGTTCCTCTGTGGCTGGGGGTGGAGGACATTGTGGCAACTCAGGTGCCTAAGCTTCCAGAGACAGTGGGCCTGGCAGTGTGCTGCAGAAAGCTCCCGCCCGCTGGTGTGAGTCTGCTGCTAAATTCTGCTAGCTGCTTGACATCCTATTTGTGGCTCAAAACAGGCCAGGGGGGAAGATTGACACCACAGAAATCAGCAAACTTTACAAATCAAGGTCCCCACCCCTCTCCCAATACCACCTTCCATGCCCCAGGCCCAAAGCTGGTGGTGAAACACTTTTCAGCACAGCACTGGGCAGGACCTTTCTCACCTCCCTCCCCTGCCTCAGTGGCTTCTAACTACTCCCCTCACACTACAGACTCCACCTCCAGATAGCCCAGCTAACACTTAGGTATCCAGAATTATCTGCCAGAGTCAGGCTGGTAAGAAGTAGCTTGAGATGTGGAGAGATTGCTCCTTGAGAGCTAATGTTGAGACTCTAACTCTGACCCTTTACTGTCTGTGCCCCTCCTTAGAAGGGAGTTTTTTGGCAGGTATTTAGTGACAGGAACGCATCACCACCTGTCACCAGGTGAAAGACCTCGGTGCCAGTTCTCTGAGGTGCAGGTGGATCAAAGAGGAAAACAGAACATTGCTCAGAGCCAATCGCCAGGACTCGGTTGGGTCACAGGGACTTTAGGACATCACCCCAAAGTACAGACAAAAGTCCCCATGCAGAGGGCTCATGAGGAAGAGCTTGTGGAGCTGACAGAAGGAAAAGAAAGGCTGTTGGTGTTAGCAAGGATCAGGGAGCTCAGTGGAGGCCACACCTGCAGCACCCGGCAGGAGCTGAAGGTTGTGCGAGGGGAACGCCTCCCCAGCCCGCTCAGGGCTCAGCTGCGGCCCTGCCTCATCGGCAGCTCCACCAGCAGCAGCGTCCCCAAACCCTGAGAGCAGCCCCGTGGAGCTACCAGCGGGCATGCAACTCCGCCTCCTTCCTCTCCCTGCAGCAGCAGGAAAACCTCTCTCCAGATTCGACCCCACATGCGTCTGTGCATGCGCTCCTACGATATTTATCACCCGCATCCATTTTTCGTCCGTCTCAGCACCCTGCGTCTTAGGCAAGTTTGAAACCTTGCTCTCTTTGAGTTCTCATTCTCCTTAGGGTGGGTGAAGACCAGAGTAAAGCACCAGGTGCCACCTGCACCAAACTTGTTCTGCCGTTCTCCTGTTCAGAATCCAGCATCTGCAACAGTAACCACCAAACCATTCATGATCTGATTACACCTTTAATGTCCACCCTCTCTCTGGCAGCTTCTCCCGACCTGGGCCTGCTTCTCACAGGGTGCTGCAAACACAGGCTTCTTCTTTCCTCTGCTGCTCCTGCCACCTGGACTACTCTTTCCTTCCTTTGGTGCATCTGGAACTGCCTCTTCCTCTAAGTCCAGACCAGATCCCACACCGTCCACACAGTCACGTTTTCCCTAGTCCAAGTCCCACGTCTCCCCTTTCCCGTCTCTATTTCTCTTCAGCCAATAACTTACTATGTGGTATTCAGCTTTTCCTTAATTGTTCTCCCAGCTGACCGTAAGCTCCGCAAAGACAAACTTTGCATCTTAATACTTCTGTGATCCCCATAGTGGCTGGCTATGGTACAACACTGGTATGCAGTGGGTGCCTAATAAATAGCTCACTTGATTCAACTCATTACGGACTTTGCCTGTAATAATGGGGTCTTTTTCTTACTGGGTCTCGTCTCAGATATACCTGCAGAGACATTCTCATCTCTGTGGAATTCATGAGTGTGTTAATTGTATAAATAGTAACAATCGCTCCAGCTTATTGAACACTAATTATGTGTTCAAAATGGCCAAGCATCTTACAAGCATTATCCTATTTACCTCTGAGGTAAGAACTATTATAATCCCCATTTCACACGTGAGGAAATTGAGACGGAGGAGGGTGTGACTTCGAGGACACACAGCTATGGTGTGGAAGAGCAGCAGTCAGAGGCAGTGTTCTAGTTCAGGGTGCACGGGCTTAAGCACCATCCTGTTCCTGCCACTGCTGGCGACCTCGCACACATTCCACAGAAGGGCGGTCTGAAGTGCAGCAGCCACCAACCGCCGGTGCAGATCAGCCCAGCCAAATAGTAAAACGGGCATGAGCGTCGATGTCTGCTCTCTCCTGAAACATCGGTAACGTAAGAGTAAAGTAATTTTTTAAAAAGGAGGAGGACTAGCTGGTTAGCTCATTTGGGAGTGTGTGGTACTGATAAGACCCAGGTCAAGGGTTCAGATCCCCATACTGGCCAGCCATCCAAAAAAAAAAAAAAAAAAAGAAAGAGAACAAAAGGGGTAAATCCACAAAGACAATGAGAAGGGAAGATCTATTGTAGAAGACAGATAGCAACAAAATTCTAGAAGCCAGACAGCGGGTGGAAAAGTGGAACATTGCTACACAGGACAAAGGACACTGAGCAGCTCATCAGCTCACCTGGAGGACCCCAGAGGCCCAGAATGAAGGCTGTGAGTCCTGGGGAGGGGAAGGCAAGAGAAGAGACTGGAAACAGGACCGTCTGAAAGCTTTATGCAGCATAGTCGAACTCCTGAGGACCCCATGCCCCCACGCCTGCACAGCCAAGGAAGGGTACTCGCTGGCCCTGCAGGATGGACCTCAGGAAGGGGCGTTGAGGCTTGCAGGCAGACAGGGGAGAGCTACCAGGCTGAAGAAGAGAACTGAAGGGCGTCTGTCCACAGAGCAGAGAAACCTCAGCCGCCTCACTCCCCACCACCCCCTTCTGTCCCAGTCTCCAAATATCAGTAGCCAGATAGATAGCCCAAGGCAGGAGGAAGGAACATATTCCCTCAAGAAACAGAGTTCCATATTAAAGAACAGCCCAGAGTAAATTTACAGCTACATTTGAGGGTCTTTCAGTGAAAAGCCAGCCTGCAGCCTCCCCTCCCAACAGTGGATCCCAGGAGTCCGTGCCGGGCCATGGTCAGAAAGCGTCACAGCGACTCGTGAGTCCTTTATTCTAAAATGTGAACGAATAGAAAAGTATCAGCAGATTTTTAAGGAAAGAATCTAACATGAAGACCAAAACAAAGAAGTAAATTTTTTTTAAAAATTCGAAAGTAGAGACAATGTGGAGAACAGAAGGAAAGTTCCAAAGACTATCAATATCTTTAGAGAAATACAAGAGGAAAATTACACTCATAAAAGGAGAACAGGATGCTCTAATACCAGTATGGGAGCAACTAGAGAAGAAGAAAGCTCTTGAAAACATAAAAGTATAAGAGCCAGAATTTTTAAAAATCAGTAGAAGAGTCAATAAAGTCAAGGAGATGTCCCAGGAAGTACTTTGTTTCAAAAAGAAAAAGAAGAAACAAATGAGCTAAGACAGGCAGATGGGAAAACTCGCTGAGGAACCCAGGAGGCCTCACACTTGCTCATAGCAGTTGTATCAGGAGAGAACAGGAAAAAGTGGAAAGGACGACATGACAAAGAGGTAGAGGAAGAATACAGGGAAGTGCCACTCGGGACAGGTTAAAAGGGCCCACAGCAAGGAACCCCAATCATAAAATTTTACAACATCAGGATAAAAATGATAATGAGAGAAAGGAGAGAGGGGGAGGGGGAGAGGGGAGCTGCGTGCAGTGAACGGGGACTGAGTGGCACTGGATTTCTCAAGAGCAACACCAGATATGAAAAGGTAATGTGATGGTGACTGCAAAGTTCTGAGAGAAAAATGACTTTTAATCTGGAATTAAACACTTAGCCTAACCGTAAACCAAGTCTGAGGGTAGACAAGACATTTTCAGGCATGGAAGGACACGAGTGTTCTACCTCTCAGGCATTATTTCTAGGAGCTACTAGAAGATGAGTTTCAGCAACACATACGTAAATGTATAGCATGCATACGTGCATACATACGTGCATACATGCATAAGGGGAAGGGAGGCAGGCAGTAAACCAGGCAGGAGGTAAGACTGGACTCAGGACACCAGTGATACATCAGGAGACAGTGAAGAGAAGTCCCAAGGTCACAGGCCTGTGCCATGCCTACAGAAGGAGACAGAGGAACAAAGCTTCAGGAGGGAGATGTCCAGGGGAACAGAAATCCTACTGGTTCTGCTTCTCTGATCAAATCCTGATCGATACTGAACTAAGCAAATGAAAAGAACTTCTTACTCTAGGGGAAAAAAGAAGGTAGTGCAAGAGCAAACACACGGCCGTGGCACACTGGGTGGCTGAGCGGTGACAGCATTTGCACAAGCCTAATAATGAACAACCAGCTCTTCGTTTATGTAAACGTGTGCTGTCGTACCTGTACTGAGAAGACCGAAGGAGTGTCGTGCATGCAAGTGGGAGCAAGAAGACTGCTAAATCCCCAACCAGGCTTATCCCCACCTCCGGGCCCTTGCACGAGCAGATGCCCCTGCCACAACTCCCTTCCCCAGGCAGGACATGGCCTTTCCCGCATCCCATTCAAGACTCTGCCTAAACCTCTCTTCTTTCATCCCAAGTGTCTAAAATAATGCTTTCCCACCCAAAGCACTCTTACCATCCTACCCTGCTTTATTCCTCTTTACAATGTTTTCCAACAATGTATAATAGAACCTTATAGAATATTGTTTGCCGCTTACTAGACACCTAATAACTATTGATTGAATCAAGTAGTGAATAAATAAATACCGTGACAGAAAATCAATCATTAATGTCTGTCTTGGCATGGGTTTCCCCAGGAGCAGACCCTGAGATAAGGATTAGCTCAAAAGCTTATGTGAAGTGGTTGCCAGGAGCTTGGGGGAGAGGGGTCTGGGGAGTTAGTGCTTACTGGGTACGGAGTGTCAGTTTGGGATGACAAAAAGTGCTGGGGATGGACAGGGGTGATGGCTAAACAATTATGTCAGTGTACTTAGTGCCACTGAGCTGTACACTTAAAAACAGTTATGACGGTGTATTAGTATGTTTTCTGTCACTTCGGAATACCTGAAACTGGGTAATGCATAAAGAAACAAAGTTTATTTCTCACAGTTTTGGGAGCTGGGAAGTCTATGGTTCAGGAAATGGATCTGGTGTGAGGGGCTTTTTCTTGGTGGTGACTCTCCCCAGCAACGCAGAGTGTCACACGGTGAGAGATGGCTTAAGTGAGAGAGCCAGCCTTCATACCACTCTCCTTATGAAGCCATCAGAACCACGCCTGTGATAAATCTTTACTCCACGAATGGATCAACCCATTCACAAGGGCACAGTCCTCACAATCTAATCACCTCTCGAAGGCCCCACCCTTCAATTAACAGAATAGGATTTTCCACCCTCTTAACACTACTCCAACGGAGATCACGTTTCCAAGCCATGAACTTTGGGGGGACACGTTTAACCCATAGCAGATGGTAAATTTTATGTGTATTTTACATCAGGAGAGAGGGAGAGACGGAACTTACAAACCACGTCCCACCAGCTGGGGGTGTTTTCTGGGGAGATCACCTGCACCTCCGGCCTGCTCTGGGCACTGGGGTCTTTAAAGAAAGTCCTTGGGCAGAGAGACGCAGAGGTGGACAGGTAGAAGCAAGCCAGCAACACCGAGGGCGAGGCCCGAGGGACTGGGCGAGGCGCTGACAGTTCTGCTGCGAGGCCTGAAGTGAGGTCCGAGGAAGGGCGGCCTGCGCGGGTGACCTGCAGACATGGAGTTAATAGCGTGAGGCCGGGCCGGGAGGGCGCAGAGGGGCTGAACCTGGGGCGGGGCTGACGAACAGGAGGCGGGGGCTCTGTGTTGTTCCAACTTTTTCGAATTTTCTAAAGTAGTATTTCACTTTTAAACTGTACCCATGTTTTATTAAGGAAAAAAAGAAAGATAAATTTGAAATGCCTATGAATATCACCAGGAAGTCATCCCACACTGATTCGATGCTAATTTTTCATGGGAAAATGTCACGAAATGATGAACCAGCCCTGTGGAAAAAGGAACTCGGTAAACGTTAATTGAAGAGAAGGGCAGCCAGACACACTGGAAGCCAGTAGCCACTTGTATTCCGTTCTGAACTTGTGCTAAGCTCCTACTGTGAACAGACAGCGGGCCTCGTTTTGAAGGCTGAACAGGTGAGACCCGGTACTGGGTTGAACAGTGTCTCCGCCCCCGCCACTCACATCAGCTCAGAACCTCAGAATGTGAATATTTCCTTATGTGGAAGTAGGGTCTTCGCGGATGTTGTTAGTTAAAACGAGGTCATAGTGGATCAGGGTGGCCCCTAAATCCAATGACCGGTGTCCTTATAAGAAGGCCACGTGGAGACACATGGAGGAGAAGGCCACAAGAAGATGGAGGCGGAGATGGGGGTGACACATCTGCAAGCCAAAGAACACCAAAGACTGTCGGCGACCACCAGGACCTGGGAAAGCCACAGAGCAGACCTTTCCCAGAGCGTTCAGAGGGAGCACGGCCCTGCGGACGCCTTGATTTCAGACCTCTGGCTTCCGAATCTGTGAGAGAATACATTTCTGTGGTTTTGAGCCACCAGTTTGTGGCCATTTGTTACAGCAGCCCTAGGGAACTCATCCTACCCTGTTCTCACAAGTCTGCAGCCCGGGGAGGAGGTGGCCATGGACAGAGGAGGTGTGTCCTTCACTCCTCTCTTTCCCTCCCTGCTGCTGGAACAGCCGTCCTGGCCCAGGAGGTGGCAGCCATCCGCTGAGGGGGGCCAGCAAGGCAGAGCCCCCAGCTCCTGGCACAAAGGAGCCCTGCCGGCCGGGGACTAACAACAGACACGTGGCTTACGTCTATGCTTCTGTCTTTTTAGATTTCCTGTCACTTGCCACTGAGTCTACTCCAAATTCATATCTGGAGACAGACTTACAGATGAAAATTTGCAATTCGTGGTGACAAATAACACGATAGAGGCGAGCATGGCAGAGACACAGAGGAGTGGATGACTCGCTGACCCTGGGGACCAGGACAGGCTTCTCAGAACGGCGCCGGTGGCTGGATTGAGAGCATGAGGAGGGCTTCACCAGGCAGCCAGGACAAGGGATGACAGGTGGGCGTTTCAGAGAGGGACACCACTGCAGATGTGGAGGGGGACAGTGTTGGGGAACCACTGCAGGGATGGGCTGTGGAGTGCCCGGCGGTCGATGATAGGACTGAAGAGGACGTAAAGGCCTGTGATGGAAAACTTAGGATGCCATCCTGGATGCCCGCACCCTGTCATATCATGAAGAAGAGCCACGGATGGGTGCGCAAGGGGGAGCAGTGTGATTGGGTTAACACTTCAGAAAGATCACTGTGGCTATGCTGTGGGGATGGCTTGAAGGAACAAGAAAGGAGTGGAAAAGACGAGGCAGAAGGCCACGCGGTGGTGCTTACAATGACGATGAGGAGGGTCAGATGAGCACAGAGGCACTAAGGACGAAAAGCAGGACAACTGCAGAATACGTTTAGGAGGGCCAAGTTCCTGGCTGCTACAGGCACGGGGCACACCGCGGGAGGGCAGGCTTGGAGGAGAACGGTGGAACACTGACCACCAGCCCTGCTCCAAATTCATCCTCTGAATTCTTTTTTTTTTTTTTCTGCTTTTTAAAATGCAGTTTCACTTTTGTGATAGTTTCTGATAGTAAATCGCTCACTCGTTTCACAAGTTAGTGCTGTGCACACCATTCCCCCCGACCCTCCAGCAAACCCTGCGTTGGCTACCACTCGCCGCACGTTAGGGCTGAGGGCCAGAGGCCAGGGAAGTTACTGAGTGACTGGGGTGGGAGTAGGACCCGGGTCTGCCCGACTCACAAGTTCCTTCCTGTCAGCCCCCAGACAGCCAGGACACTGTGCTGTCACATCCTTAAAAGTGCCGTTTCTCTCTCTTTTGATTGTACATATTTACGGAGTACAGAGTTATAGCTCAATACACGTGGACAGTGTGTGGTGATCCATTCAGGGTAATTAGCATATTCATCATTTCAAAACCCAGTCATTTCTTCGCGATGTGCACATTTGATCTCCTCTCCTCTAGTCGTTTTGGTGTCATGCAGTAAATCATCTTTACAGATTCCTAGGTCATCTGTACACCAATAGGACTTATTTTTCCTATCCAGCTATAATTTTGCATCCTTCTGAATTCTGAAAGCCACGCTGCTTTTCTAGAGGAGTCCCTGATCGGTTCTACCGACAGGAGCCACTGCTGGAGGGAGACAGGAAGGCTTGACGGGGTAGAAGGATGTGCCCTCTTCCCTTACGGAGCCAGCAGCGGTCCCGTCCGCAGGGATGTGGGGGTCCCTACCTCCTTGCACCAGCCCATGCACATCTCTAGAAGCAGCAGCACCAGCCAGTCAGTGCCCACACCAGTGCCTGAGCCCCAGCGCTGCATTTCTGCTCCAGAATCCTGGTGTCTCGGCACCATGTGGGTCGGGCCAGGTGCGTACTCCATGGCGCGGCTCAGCTCTGCCGAGCCCTCCTCCAAGCCTCTGGGTCCTGTTACCACCAACCTCTTCCCTCTCCCCTGCCTCGGTGGGAGCAACTGCTGCCCATGGCCACCAGAGCGCTCGCTGTTTGTTTTTTCAGTCCTCTGATGCCTTTTAACCAATTTCCTATGTGACGGTACTTCAAAAGTTCATGGAAAAATAGAATTAAAAGATAATACAATCTTTCCATGAGCTTTTTAAAGTACCCCCATATTAAATTCACTCTAATAAATACTAGATCCTAACTGATACAGCCGTTTGTTGTGTTGGTCCATTTCTATTGCTCATAACAAAATACATGGAACTCAGTAATTTATAAGAAAATGAAATTTATTGCTTACAGTTTCAGAGGCTGCAAGTCCAAAGTCCAAGGAACACATCTGGTGAAGGCTTTCTTTGGTGGTGACTTCAGTGATGGCAGGTATCACATTGCAAAATGGCAGAGCAGAGAGTGACCTCCTCATTCAGTCTCTTTTTACAGCCCTGCAAATCATGCCCATGACCACCATTTTTAGTCTATTCACTATGGCATGGTCCTATAATCTAACCACCCTTTCAAGGCCCCACCTTTCAATTACCATAATAGAATTTCCCACCCTCAATAGTTACAGTGGGGATTAAGTTTTGGGGGGACATTCAACCCAAGGCATCCATTCTCAGGATTCTGGGGTTGGTTTGGTCACATCTCTGGGTCTTCCAGGAAGCATCCGTGTGGAGCCATCCAGGAAGTGGCTGGGTAGGGAGGTGAGGCTGGAGATGAGTATTTGTGTGCCCTGGGCACGTGGGCCGTGGGAGCCCAGGGAGCTCCCTCACTCAGGGAGCCCAGGCAGCGAGAAGGAAGAGGGTGGAAGGCGGAGCCCTAAGCAGACCAAAGTTTAGGAAACAGACAGAAGAACCCAGGACTGGGGCAGAATAAGACACAATGATCTGCAAATTAGGAGGAAAAAATCGGTAAAGTACAATATTTCCTCCCCCAAGAGACGAAAGTCTAGGGAAGGAAGTGGCCCTTGTACAAAGGCTGAGCTGCTACTCAAAAGCACACGGTGGACCCAGCAGCACCACTCATGACCCCGAGGAGTCCTCCCAGTGCAGTGGGGCAAGCAAGGCGGGTGGGGAAGTTTGAGGAGCAAATGGAAAATGAGACAAAGTAATCAAACTATTGTCTAGAGGACCAGAGGAGTTTCTATTTTTACACGAGGAGACTTGGGCCCCTCAGAAGCCACGGGAAGGAGCCAGTGGAAAGTGAGATGGAGGTGTGGAGCGAGGTGGGGGTGAGGAAAGTGGAGTCAGTACAGTCAGCCCCCTCCCTCGTATCCGGCTGGGTATGATTCAGCACATCTGTTGGAACAGGTTATGGAAGAGTGGTGTCAGCGCGCGTGCGCCCATGTACCCCTTGGCTCGGTGCCACTATTGTGTACTTCAGTATAAAAGGCAGAGGTTCTGAACCACTGGTCAGTGGAGCTCACGTCTGAAGAATAAAGCATGTCAAGTTGCCGGCAGCTGCTTGTTTTTTCTTTTGCTTACCTGACTCAGGAACTGCACAGGACGGGGTAGAGGGGTCTGTGATCCAGCCCAACAATTGGCGTAGCCGTTGTCAGGATTCCGAGCAGGTAAGGGAGCCACTAGCCCCTCGGGAGGGGGAGGAAATGTGGCTGCCCTCGAGTGGTGGTACCCGGCGGCCGCTTTCCTGTTGACTGGGTCTGGCTGTTGCTCACTGTGCTGCAAGTCAACATGGACCAGGCACTCCAAGAAGCAGCGTGGCTCCGAGATTTGCAGCAGAAAGCAGACTTGTTGGAAGTGCAGGTATTTGTTCTGGAAGTACAGCAACAGGTCACTCCTGCTTTCTGCACCGGGGATGATGGCAACCCCCCTGGTGAGTTGGGGGAGACTGTGCAGCCCCTGGCGTGACCTGTTGTACATCAGAAACTGAAGCATGAACAGCCCACCGGACTGGGTGGACAACCGGTAGGCAGTTCACAAGGGACCCAATTTACTGCTTACATCCCCTACACTCAAGCTGAGTTGCTGGACTTGGGGAAACAGCTTCAACAGAAACAGGGAGAACCCCTAGCTGCGTGGCTCCTGCAGTTGTGGGACCTAGGGGTGGATGGCATGATGTGCTGTGGTGATGAAATGGTCACTTGTGAATTGCCTCACCTGCCCCTGCAGCAGCGGCTACAGAATAGCCACAGATACACACTGGGACAGGATAACCACTCCTTGATGGAACTGTGTGGAACGCCAGAGAACTGCCCAAAACTGTGAGCAGGTGGCAAATGTATGCCAAGCTGGTTGAAATAATTCAGGAGCTGGGGATGTGACAGTCCATGTTTATTGTGAACACCTGTGGCCGGGATGAGGAATGTTTTACTGGCAGCATGAGAGACGTACTGCTGCAAAATGCTCCATTAATGTCCTTTGGGTCATTGATAGCCATACTGGCCCCATACTTTGATCATTCTATACATGAAGTGATGACTGTGATGGCCTATCTGGGTGAGGCAGAGGGAGAAGACAAACAAAGGGGGTCCAAAAGGTGGTGAAGACTAAACCCCAAGAAATGCTCATGATTTTACCCCAAAGGGACCGGCAAGACCAACCGCATGCAGATGTGGTTTGACTTGTTTATGGCAGGAGTTGATAGGGAAAAAGACAACCAGCAACCAAATGCAGTCCTGTTTACCTTGTGGCAACAGTTGCACCCCAGACAGCATTACATCAAGCTTCCAAAAGAGACAAGTGATAAAGCACGCCCAGTGACTCTGAAAGATTTCATGGCTGCTTCCACGGAGGACGATGGACTGCTCTCTTTTGGCTAGGGAGCAGGCTGAGGTGCTCACCTTTTGGGGGCAGACGAGGACCAGAGGCCTCAGGTTGAACTGGCAATACATTGGTCAGAGACAAATGTGCAGTGAGTGTTAGCGTCGGTGGATACAGGTGCAGAATGTAGCCTGATACGTGGCAACCCAGATAAGTTTCCAGGGGCCACAGTGAATGCTGATGGCTATGGAGGACATTCTATTAAAGTGAAAGCTGTGTCATTGCCATTGGGCATAGGACGATTGCCCCCTCGTGTATGTACTGTGTATGTATGTCCTGTATCTGAATACATCTTGTGTATAGATGTACTTTATGGGTTACACCTGCAAACAACAGATGGAGAATTCCAGGTGTGGATATGGACGGCGAAGCCTGTGTTAGGGGACATGCTAAACATGACCCACAGGCATTACCCAAGCCAAGACGAGTAGTCAGTGTGAAACAGTATCGCCTGCTGGGAGGACATATGGAGATTGGTGCCATTATATTGGAGTTTAAAAAAGTCAGCATCATTTGTCCCACACATAGTCCCTTTAATGCCCTGGTGTGGCCAGTGAAAAAGCCAGATGATGTCTGGAGAATGACTGTAGACTATTGAGAACTGAACAAAGTAGGGCCTCCTTTGCACGCGTCTGTGCCTTCAGTTAATGACTTGATGGATCAGCCGATGACTCAGCTGGGGACTTGTTACTATGTACTGGACCTTGCAAATGCTTTTTTCTCTTTCCAATCTCACCTGATAGCCAAGATCAATTTGGCTTCACCTGGGAAGGAAAGCAATGGACTTTTCAAGTGTTGCCCCAAGGCTACCTGCATAGTCCAACCATCTGTCACGGTTTAGTGGCTGGGGACCTGGCCAGGTGGATTAGGCCCAGCACGGTTACCATGTTTCCTTACATAGATGATGTCTTACTAACCTCTGATTCTCTTGCAGATTTAACCAAGGCGACTCCAATGCTGCTAGGTCATTTGGAACAATGTGAGTGGGCTGTATATAAGGGTCTTACCCTTTGGATATCTACTTGGAAATATCAACGGTGGATGGTAGGTCACTGACCCCTGTGGGGACAAGCCATGTGACAAGAGTTATGGGAATTAAGACATGAGAAGGAAATAACTTTTCTATGTCACAGGACATTCCCCCTTAGCCAGTCCAGGCAATGATGAAGCCGATGCCTTGGCTAAGGTGAGGTGGCTGGAGAGAGTCCCAGCCACCGATGTAGCCCAGTGGTTATATCAACAAATGCAACATGCTGGCTGCAAGACCATGTGGTTGATGGCTCAGAAGTAGAACCTGCCCATAAAATGGGAAGATATAATAAACGCCTGTCGCATTTGTCTGGTATGCGCTAGAGAGTCCACACCCCTGGCGAATGCCACATACTAATGGGTAAATAACCCATGGAAGGGTGCCCCTGACTCAATGGCAAGTGGATTTTGTGGGACCACTGCCAAGGTCAGAGAATTTCAGGTATACCTTCACATCCATTGATATGGCTACAGGTCTTCTGTTTGTATGGCTCTGCAAGGCCCCAGACGAGGTAAGCACTATTAAGGCACTGAGTAGCCTTACGGCCATGTATGGCTGACCCCTAGTCACAGAAAGTGATAATGGAACCCACTTTACTGGACAGGAAGTACAGAAGTGGGCTTCCCGGTTGTCCATTCAGTGGAAGTTACATGTGCTGTATCATACCCAGACAGCAAGAATGATTGAACGGTACAATGTTCTTCTGAAAAAGGGACTAAGGCTATCCACCCAACCCCTGTCCCTGAAGGGGTGGACACAGCAGTTATGGCCGACAGTCAAGTTCTTAAATGAGAGACCCCATAAGGGCAGGCCCTCTCCAGTGGAGGCTCTGTTGCGTAGAGCCGCAGCACCTGCTCCTGCAACCATTCTTTCCAGGATGGTAAGCTGGCACGTGCTCTGCCAGAGCGATGAGAACTCCCTCTATTGTTGCCAATAGCTTTTTTGTCTTTTCGCCCATAGTCTTGTGGCTGCTAACAATATAGTCCACTGGGCACATACATATGCACTGAGTTCCCTACCAGTGTGGCTTCAGGATTCCTGTGGGAGACCATCCTGATGACAACTGTTAACTGGACCTGGCCTGAACAGAATGTTGTGTGTTTATCCCTGACTATCATCATAATGTTACTCAGGCTTTGCAGCAATTAACCAGTGAAATTCATGCTGTCCAAAAATGACTGGAGACCCCCTCCAGGAATGGTGGGCCATATGTCATCCTCCTGGAGGCAGGTGTTAGCTGTACTGGGAGAAAGCACTGTGTTTTGGTGGCATGTTGCTGCAGCCTATATTGCTGCTGTGGCCTATGGATGCAAGGGTCAGCCATCCTCGCTAAGGGAACATTGCAGAAGATCTCAGACACGTAGATTGTACCTCAAGGGACCCTGAAGGGGCGGAGTGTGAGGAAAGTGGAGTCAGTACAGTCAGGCCCCCTCCCCTCACATCCGGCTGGGTATGATTCAGCACGTGCATTGTAAACAAGTTATGTAAGTGGTGGAACTGTGCATGCGCGCCCATATACTCCCTGGCCCATTGCCACTGTTGTGTACTTTCAGTATAAAAGGCAGCAGCTCTGAACTGCTGGCTGGCAGAGTTTGCGTCAGAATAAAGCGTGTCTATCCTGTTATCAGCCACCAGAATCTTTTTCAACTACCTGACTCATGACCTGCACAGGACAGGGCAGAGGGGTCTGTGATCCAGCCCAACAGTGGGAAAGCCAGCTGAGGCTGAGAGCAGAACAAGAGGCCTGCAGCAGCTGTGTGCCACTCTCCCCGGCCACCATGCCTCTGACAAATGTTCTCATGGCTCCATGTGTCCGGCACAGTTCCAGATGCTGGGGTAGCAATGACACAAAGAGGCTGGCAGCAAGGTGGCCATAGGCACTCCGGGTGTGACATCCCAGCCGTATCCCTCAGGCCTCGGGGAGGGCAGCAGGGCCAGGCAGCTGACTCCTGCTTATCTGCCTTTCCCTCAGGTCGCCAGCAGATTGCTCTCTGAGCGAGGTGGGGATGCTGCCCTTCCCTGTGACTGGGCGGTGAGGGTCACCAACCTGAGAAAGGGAAGACAGGGAGGAACGTTCTTGCTCTCAAGTCATGACACATACGGTCCTGGGTTCCACAGCCCGTGGGAGAGTGACAGCCGTTCTTTTGACTTTGTAAGGCATGCCAGCTTTCTTCCTTTGGATTTCTAGCTGCAGGGTCTAGTGGACCCTCCCTCTCACAACTGATTTCTATAATGACTAAGATGATACCCAGCCATGTCTTAAAGGAAGCCAACAACCAAGGCACAGATCCAAAGCCACACTGCAGGCAGGTGAGGCTGCGTCACTGGAACGGCCGCTGGCTGTCTCCACACCTCCATCCCCTCTCCCTCACAATGCATCTGCCAAACGTGCCATCTCCCATATAGAAACCCTGGCATTCAAGACCTGAAGCTTGTCCCCCCAGCAGACTCCCTCCCGGATACCCTCCAACACTCACTATTCTAGCCCCGTGGAATGGCCTGCCCTGCCCTGAATGTGTCCTGCTCTCCCACAAGCATGCTGATCTTTCTCTGTCTGAAACACTCCCCCCCATTCTCCGGTCAACTTCCACTCAATCCTTCAAACTGAACCCAAACGTCCCTTCCCCTTGTCATCACGTAATAGGACCTATCACTAGTTGATCCTCTGCTCTGTGCTGGGCGTGTGCAAACATCTGCTTCAATGCTGGCGGCAACTTGGCTCGACAGATGTGAAGCAGGACCACACGATGCTTTGTTCCTCACCGGCCACTTGGGAGAAATCTAGCAAATAGAACGTGGGTCCTAGCCTCAGAATCCCTTGGGGGTTTATTAAAATGAAGATTCCTGGACCCCACAAACAGCTAGATTCACTGATTCATTTGGTCATGGACCTGCTGTTATTCGTCATTGTAGGAGGTTTGGAAATTTTAACTCAGAGCCAGAAGGGAAGTGAGTGTCCCCAGCATTATAAAGCCAGCATTGTTTATTCAAAAGAAATAAAATCAAAGCTACGATTTTAACAGACATAAATGTCAGTCTCCAAATTGTGTGTAAGAAATACCAATTTCTTTATTCTCTTTAAATCTGATTTTTGGTCTTCCTTTTTCCAGGGTGGCAAAAAAGTCAGGCTCTGTTTCATCCCCCACCCCCTACCTAGCACCACATCAGAGCTCAGACTCTCGAGATGCCCAGGAAACAGCACAAGGGCCACCAATTCCCACTTGGCTGCAGCCGATGCTGCATCCACATTGTGCTCGGTTACAGGAGACCCTGGGAGAGTGGAGTCTTTTTCTTCCACACTGCCCTTGGGGTATGGGAACCTTTGCTAAGGCTGAGCGTCATACTGCCCTCTGAGATGACATCTCCCCCCACCCCAGGAAGCTGCCACTTTGCAGGTGCAGGTCTCACTGCTAGTATGTCCTCCAACCACTTCCCCTTCCCCAGTCACTGGGAATCTTTCCCTTCCCTCTCCCCTCCATCAGAAGCTCTACTTGCTTTCCCTGACTCATACATGACAGCTAAATATAATCTACACAATGAACTCAGGCCTTGGGGAAAACAAAAACCTGGAACCAAATCTTAGCGGGAAACATCTGGGGTCCAGAGTTGGCCCTTGCCTGCCTCCTCCAAAGACCTGCCAGTCATTGAGATCAGAGCCCCCTGTAGCGCAGCAGCAAACGGTAGAAGAAAAAACGTGGGCCCAGCAGTACCAGCAGCCACGGGCCTTGCAAGACATTAGAAGGGCCTGAAAAAATTCTCTTGAAATGTACAATTTCTACAGAGAATCAGGACAGACTGCAGTATAAAAGAAGGGGGAAAGATTAAAGGGAAAGTTTCTAAAAAGAAAAAGATGGAGGAATCCATGTTACACAAAGAATGCCTACAGAAAAACGACAAAAAAAGCAAACAATCAAGAGAAAATTGGGCAAAACACTTAAATTCCAAAGAGAAGAAGAAACACAAATAGTCAATAAAGACATGAAAAGACACCCAACAGGGCAATGCAAATAAAGCCACAGGGAGGTGCTGGTTCATAGCACCTATTTGTCAAAATACAAAACTCCAGTCATATTAAGTGGTGGGGAGAATGCAGAGAAATGAGAATCCTCTTGCATCCCTGGAAGCAGTAGAAATTGCTACGATGACTTGGACAGTGATTTGACATTATCAGTGAGATTTTTCACTCCCAGGCATGTAGAGCAGCGGCACTCAGCGTGTGGCCCACCACTCCACAGGGTCCCAGAGACCCTTTCAGGGTTCACAGGGTCAAAACTATTTTTGTTATAATACTTACACATAATTTGCTTTTTTCACCATGTTCACAGTACACTGTGTATTCTTCACTATCATGTACTCACAATAAAAATGAACAAAAATTACCAATATTATTTAAGAATGTCCTTGAAGCAGTAAAAGGTATTCATTTTATTAAATCTCAACCCTTGATAAACATATTTTAAATGTTCTATGTGATGAAATGGAAAACATACCTGAAACCCTTCGGCTGCATATTGAAGTATGAAGTTTCTCTTGAGAAAAAGTCCAGTGCAATTGTCTGAGTTGTGAGCCGAACTAATCACTTTTTTTTACAGGAAACCATTTTTATTTGAAACAAATGTTAACAGACTAGCCGTGGTTATTCAGACTTGAATATTTGATAAATATTCTCTCAAAATGAATGAAGTGAGTCTTTCATTTTAGGGGAAACTGCCATTATTTGTTATTATTTGTTGCCAACGGTAAAATTCAACCTTTCAAGCCAAAACTGGAATGTCAAAAAACTTCCCAATATGTAAAGACTTTCCTGATAAGATCAGAGGTAATACTAATGCATGTGATCTTCTGGTATCTCATAATGAAATGTGTCAAAATTTGTAATATCTGGATAATTCAGTGAACTAATACTAAAGCGGCCAATACATGATGTTACAAAATCATGCATTAGTAAGAGATCTACTCAAAGCTCAAGAAAGACCAATAAATTTTAATGGAACAGTGCCAAAAGTTCATTGACATGGTTTCAGATTCTACACAGCCACTAACCTTTAAGAAAATATGATTTGTCAACTTTTGGTATAGTGTCAAAGAAGAATATCTGCAATTATCTGAAAATACTATCTTTTCCAACTACATATCTGAGTGAGGCCACATTTTCTTCACATACTTCAACCAAAATAATACTAATTCATAATAGATTGAGTATAGAAGCAGATATGAGGATCTGTCTTCTATTAAAGAGATTTTTTTAAATGTAAAACAATGTCACTATTTATTAATTTTTCTTATCTTGGTAAATAGAGTTATTTTCAATGAATTAATTTGTTATTTTTTAATTGACAAATAAAAATTGTATGTATTTACTGTGTACAACATGATGTTTTGAATATGCATGCATTGTGGAATGGCCAAACATAACCAATTAATGCATGTCTCACTTCACATATTTATTGTGATGAGAAGACTTAAAATCTACTCTCAGTGATTTTTCAAGAATATAGTACATTGTTATGAACTGTAGTCACCACTTTGTACAATAGCTCTCTTCTGCTTATTTCTCCTACCTAACTGTATTTTTTGGCCAGGTCTTCCCACCCATTCCTCCCTGCCCCACCCCAGCCCCTGGTAACCACCACTCTACTCTCCGCCTCTGTGAGCTCGGCTTTTCCAGATTCCACACGAGTGAAAGCATGCAGTGCTTGTCTTTCTGGGTCTGGCTTGTTCCACTTAACATAATGTCTTTCAGGTTCATCCGTGTCAATACAAATGGCAGGATTTCTTTCTCTGTTAGGGCTGAGTGGTAATCCTGGTGTATATATTCCACATTTTCTGTTTCCGTCCATCCAGATGGACACTCAGGTTGCTCCTGTGTCTTGGCCATTGTGCATATGCGGCAGTGACCATGCAGTACAGACATCTCTTCAACACACTGAATTCATTTCCTTTGTATATATACTCAGCTGTGGCATTGCTGGGTATAAGTTAGTTCTATTTTTAGTTTTTTGAGGAACCTCCATGAAGTTTTCCACAATGGCTGAAAGAATTTACGCTCCCACCAAAAGTACACAGGGCTCCCTTCTCTCCACATCCTCACCAGCACCATCTTTCACCTTTTTGGTAACAGACATTCTAACTGGAGTGAAGTAGTATCTCACTGTTGTCCTGGTTTGCTTTTCTTTAATGGTTAGTGGTGTTGAGATTTTTTTTATATACCTGTTGGCCATTTGATTGTCTTCTTTTGAGAAATGTCTATTCGTGTCTTTTGCCCATTTTTTAACCAGGTTTTTTGTTTTCTTGCGATTGACTTGTTTGAGTTCCCTATATATTTTGGATATTAACTCCTTATATATGGGCTATTAACTCATATGGTTTGCAAATATTTTCTCCCGTTCTGCAGGTTGTCCCTTCACTCTGTGGATGGTGTCCTTGCTGTGCAGAGCTTTTTAGTTTGATGTACTCCCATCTGTCTATTTTCACTTTTGTTGCCTATGCATTTAGGGTCATAGCCAAAAGAATCATTGCCCAGACCAATGTCATGGCTTTTCCCTATGTTTTCTTCTGCATGTGGATGTCCAGTTGTCCCAACATATCACTGTTACTTTAAATGAATTAATAATACCTTTAAATTTTCTCTATTTTAATTCCTAATACAATAAATATAAATAGATACAACCCATATAATTAATAGCTCTTTAGAGTCAATAATTTTTAAAAGTGAAAGGGTCCTGAGGTGAAATAGTTTAAGAAGCTCTATGGTAGAAATATACTTGCTCAAGAGCAGTGTGAGAAACATATGAGAATATTTATATAGCTGCACTGCTATAATAGCAAAAACTGGAAATCACTCAGCACCAGAATTATGAACAAAACAGGATGTATTCATACAATGAAATACCTTACACTGGTGAAAATTAGTGATCTAAAACACATGGAACAACAGAGATTAATTTTGCTAATTAGCTAAGTCAACTTTGAAAATGAAGACTGAAGTGGAAAGAGTTGTACTACTAAATACAACATAAAACCACGCGTGGTAATAAGAAAAGAAAGCTGTGATAGTACCCTGTATATATGGGAATTGTACAGCCCCATGAGCTAAACTGGAACAACTCGTATGTGTTGTGGGAGACTGGCTCACTAGATTAAGAAAAACAGAGCTCATCCTTACCTATCCATCATCTCGAGATAGACTAAATATCTCAGTGTGGAAGATAAATCTATAATGTAAACAGCTAATAATGGGAAAAAATGTTTTTATGACTTAGGGCTAGAAAATAACTTCTTAAACAAAATTCAAAAAGCACAAGCCATGGAAGAAAAAAGAACAGTGGATCTGATCACATCAAACTAAAGATTTTTGTGCAATGAAAGTTAAATGACAAATAGCAGAATGAGAAGATATTTACAACATCTGTATTAGTCAGGGTCAGGGTTCTTCAGAAATCCAGAACCAATAGGATATGTATGGAAATACATAAAAGGGGATTTATTAGTGGAATTGGCTCATGTGACTGTGAAGGCTGAGGAATCCCATGACAGGCTGTCTGTGGTAGGTCAGATGTGGGTAGTATGGCCCAGTCTGAGTCCAGAAGCCTCAGAACCAGGGAAGCCAATGGTGTGATTCTCAGTTAAAGGCCAAAGGCCTGAGAGCTTGGGGTGCCATGGGTGTAAGTCCTGGAACCCAAAAGCTAAAGAGCCCAGAGTTCTGATGTCCACAGACAGGAGAGCATAGTCCATCCCAGCTCCAGTAGAGAGAGCGAGAGATTTGCCTGTTCCTCTGTTTTTGTTGTCTTTGAGCCTCCAGCGGATTGGATGGTTCCCACCCATATTGAGGGCAGATCTTTCCCACCCAGTCCACTCAGGCCCATGTGCTAATCTCTTGTGGAAACACCCTCAGAGACATAGTCAAAATTAATACTTTATCAGGTTTCTAGGTATTCCAAAATTAAACATTACAATGTCTAAAGCCAAAAAGAGACTAACATTGAGCATCTTCAAGGAACTCCCATAAATCAAAAAAATCAACAAGAGAAAGATAGAAGCCCAGAGGAAAATGGCTAATGATAACGAACAGTCGTTCACAGAAGGGAATCACCAGAAGTGCAACAAGCACACAACGAGATGCCCCAACTGATTAGTAAGTAAAGAAAAGCAAATTATACAACAAGGCTCTGTCACTTAACATCTATAAGCTCAGCAAGAATTAGAAAGCTGAATGGTGCCAACGGTGTTCAGGGCTGGGGGCTGGGGGTGCCCTTGTGCAGGGCTGGAGAGGGTGCAGACAGTGCCGCTGTTGGAACCATTCTGCAGGGACAGAACAGAAGCATTCACACCCCCTGCTCTTGGGTATCCCAGAGCGTCTCATGTGAGGCTGTTTACTGCAGCACCATTGTGGCAAGGGGAGGCCTGGCGGCAACCTACCTGTCCATTTCTAGAAGGGACAGGATATGTGGCAGATGCTCATGGTGTAATACCCTGCAGCAGTTAGGAGCAGCAGACCAGCAGTGCACAGACCAACATGAAGAGAGGTTGCAAACCTGCTGGATTAAAAAAAAAAAAAATTCCGTTTATGTACTTTAAAATACTCGCACATCACATATACATATTCTGCAACCACACAAACCAAAATGAAAGAACGCGTATCTCAGTGCCACCTTCTTCCCAGGAGCACAAGGAAAGGAAGTGAGAGTCAGAGAGGAACAACGAAGCAGAGTGAGAGAAAGGGGCCTCGCGGGAGCAAGTGACACGGGTGCCCGAAACGGGAGCCGTGACTAACTCACTTCTCGGCACCTAAAGTGGAGGAAAAAAAAAAAAAATGAAAAAAATACAGAAGGGTAAAGAGAAGGGGCAGGAGTTTGGAAATGATAGTGCGACTGCGTGGAGCAGCGCGCTCAGCGTGGGTAAGAAATGAGACTCGCCTGTGCGGGTGCTGGCGTCCCTGCCCAGGTCAGGCCGACTGCCTCACAGCAGCAAACCTCGCTCTCCCCGGAGCTCACGAAACAACTCATGAAAACCTCAGGCGAAGCTCTTACCTCTTCATATTGTAATTGTATATTCAATTACCTGTGTCCCCACCAAAATCCAAATTCCCAACCCTCCCTCTGTGTTGACTGTCTCATCTGATTCGGGCATGTATACAGTATAAGAAACAACAGCCACCTGCAATGTGGGGAGCGTGGTGGTGTCATAAAGCAGCACAGCCTCCTCCTAATCCATCCAGGACAGAAACCGTTAGGGTTTCATCTAGTCCTGGCTGGTGCTCAGAGGCTGGTGGGTGCCTGACCTATACAGAGGGGCTTTCTGGGGCTGCAGACTCAGGCAGGAGGACAGGTGCCCTCCAGGCCCTATCAAGCTGGCCTGATCCCACCCACAAAGTGGGCAACAGAAGGAGGTCCACTGCCTACCCACAGACCCCCAGAATGGCGAGGTGTGGCCAACGTCTTGGAGGGGACATCTCCTTAGAAAAGAGCACGAATGTTTGTAGAGGGCGTAACAGGGCCTGGCACCATGAGCCCTCCCTGGGTGGCCCTGTGCCCTGCAGACAGGACACCTGCAGGTGCTTCCTGTGCTTTGAAAGTAGAGGTTTTCACAGTTGCTTCACAAGCTGTCAATCTGCTTCCATTTCCCAGATAGGACTGAGCCCTCCCAGTTCCTGAGGCTCCCAAAACACATGCAGCTTGAGCAGGATCAGGGACAAATCCACACTGACCATACCCCACAGGGGCTGCAGCCACCTGCCCTGCCTCCAGGAGAGTGCCACCTCCCCCGGCCCCTCGCCAGCTCCCTCCTGGAGTAAGCACCAGTGGCCCCGTCTGTAACAAGGAGGTGCCCATGGTGCACACACTAAGGGCAGGGAATTTCCTAAATCACATAAAAGAAAATGAGGAGGAAGAAGCTCACGTGGCCAAGGAGATTTCACCACCTCCTTACCTACTCCACAGGCCCCTTGTATTTTAATTGCAAAAACTTTTTCTTTTTGATATAGACACAACTATTAAAACGTGGAAAACCTCCCCCCCCCCAAATTAATCTACAACAAGAGACTCCAGATTGGCCCAAACCACATTCTCCCCAGTTATACTTAGTGACTTAGAGACACTGGGCACATTTTGCATAGCAAGAATTCCACTGCCCTGAGTTAACTTGAGTGTAAGGTGAGACAACGCGTGGATTTACAGCCCTCCTGAGGGAGGCTCTCTCCGGGCTGCAAGCGATCTCACCAGCGGTCCCTGCTGGTGCTTTGGCTATGGCAGGACTGTGCAGTTCCCTGTGGACTTCCTGAGTCTCAGGCCACCTGTCCCAGCGTTCTCCAACCTGTGGGTGGATCGAGAGCATACATTCAACTTCACTGAGAAGATGCCTGAGTGCTGCTGTCTGGAAACGAGGCATCCGTTTAGAGCACCTCTTACAGATAAACCTCCAGTCTCAGTGGATATTAGCCCAGGTTGGATCACTGTCCAGCCCCCAAACCAGGAAGGCAATCTCTGTTTTGGACAGGGAACAAGTAATCTCTCCAAGATAAGGGCTGCCTAAGAAGCTGTCTGTTTATTTCGGCCTGCCTGTCACTCGTTCCATTTGTCAGGATTTTCAGTTAGACTCTGTCCCACACAGTGCCCTCTGCTCTCCACACCCCAGACAACTGGGCTTGCTTTACACGATGGAGAGGGCTTGACCCCGCAGCTCTCTCGCTCGCTCTGCCTCCCATCCTGCCTCTGCCAGCTGGCTGGGGTCCTCCTCACGAGGGCTCTCAAACCTAATTGCTCTTTGTCAGACATCTGTATTGCTTTTCCATGTAATTTGTTAGTAATGCTCAGAAGAACTTCATGGCAAAAACTCTAAATTTTAAGACACTATGAGCAGGGATGTAATGCAATCAACACTCGCTGGTAATAACGCTCCAACGGCCTTTTGCATTTTGAGTTTTGCTATTTGTGACTGACACAGGAAAGGTGCAGTTTGGGTGTAGAATCAAGTACAACTCTCTGTGACAAACTCGTCCTCTTCCCTCCAGAGCACCACGGTGAGGACAGGTGGCGTGCTGTTGGGAAAGGCTGCGGCCACTGGGTGATTTGCTGGAGGGACTCTGCTGAAGAATTTAGCACAACAGCGAAGGAACGGTTTGTTTTAGCCAGTGTTCAAAATCTGGCAGGACTTAGAGGCCGGAGTGCAAAGTCCATGTGGATGTCATGTAAGTAAATTTCCAGACATGATACCCATTTCCTGACAATCAGCTGAACAAACCACTTCTGGTGATGCCAAATCTACATGCCGCTCATGCCACTGTCATTAAGGTTTCCCTTAAAACCTGCAATTAAAAGAAGATTTTGGTCTGGGGACTGTGCTGGGCTTCATCGTGGCTTAACATGAAATCTGAATTTGTTCCCATTTCATCCATGGGTCATGTAAGGAAAGGCAGCAAGTCATTGACCACACGTTAGTTATCTGAAGGGTAGGGGCAGGACCGAGCAGAGGACAGCAGGAAAGAGAAGCAGGACCTGAGGTACAAAATGTGTTCTGTTTCGGAGCTCTTTAACTCTTATGTAAAATTTCTGACCTTGTAGACACTGGAGGACCTTGCAATTTAATGGAAATCTGTAAATGCTTTTTAAAGAGAAGAATTCCTTTTGCATCGTTATTAATTACTTTGAAAATAAAGGTTAATAAATTTAGAACCAATATATTTGTTTTTTCCAGGTGGGTTACCAGTAGGCATCTTTTGCTTATTCCATACTGGAAATCACTGGCTGAATGTCAGACAAAAGGCCCAGACTGAGGCCACAGGGCTGCATGCGAGCCCAGCTCTGCCCCCTCAAGCTGTGCAGTCACAAAGGGGTCACTTTCCAGCAAGGCTGGGCTATCTACGGCTTATGAGGCCTGTGGCATTCAGTGATGCTGGTTTTGAAGTGCACACTATGGCAGATGCTGGTGACCGTCCACTCAGACCTCTGGGGACCCCTTTGCCGCCTCTGAGCACCCACCTCCCACATCTGTGAGCTCTGTGTCTACCGGCCTGCATGTGGGCTTGCTTCTCAGGGCTGCCCTTGGCCCAGAGAACTGAAGTGCCCAGGAGTTTACACCCCTTCCCCCCTTAGCCAACAACTAATTTGGGCGTGTGAAAGCCCAGCCCCTTGCCTAAGCCTGGACAAACCTTCCTGTTTCTCCTAGGAGCATTTCCTTGATAAGTCATTTGCATACAAATCCTTGATCTGCTGTTGGGGAGCCTGACTTCAAATGCAAATGTAACAGCAGAGCAAAGTGATAACAACAGTGAAAGAGCTTCTTCTTCTGGGCCAGCCCCATGGCTCACTCGGGAGTGTGCGGCACTGGGCACCGAGGCTGTGGGTTCGGATCCTATACAGGGATGGCCGGTGCACTCACTGGCTGAGCGTGGTGCAGGCAGACCACATTGTGCCGAGGGTTGTGATCCCCTTACCGGTCAGGAAAAAAAAAAGACCTTCTTCTTCTGAGGTGCGACATTACTGAAAATTAGAGCAATTTGTCCCTGAAATAAATAGACGCAGACTCACAGCACCTAAGAGATTCTCACCCTCAGTGACAGGTGCATGAGAAGGTGTTCTCATGGGGAATCTCATCCAGTTTAAAACTCTTCTTTCAAGGTGGTTCTGAAGAGACATCTGTGCCCTGAGCCTGGAAATCCCACAAATTGGGGGGTGGAGGTGGGAGTGGGGGTGATAAATGGTGCTTGGGAGATGAAAGTCCAAAGGTCTATCAAGGACAGAAACTGCCGTGGATGGGCCCCGCTCAAAGCCTGTGTCCCGTACTGCTGCCTGCATGAAGGGTGCAGTCACGACGCAAAGCATTACTGCATTACTTGCCCAAATGCCCAGCCCCAAAGACATACAGAGTATCAAATGCCTTCTCCTCCTCTCTGCCCTAGGCGGCTCTGCCTCCCTCCTTCCCCTCTTGCGGTTCCGTCCTTCCCTCCTAGACAGCATGAAGGTCGGTGTCAAGCACCAGCAAAGCCCGCTGGAGATGAGCCACCCCGTGCACACGGGTCTGGGGGAGGACAGCAAGGATGTGCAAGGGCCTGTTACCCGTGGTGTTTCCAGCATCTCTGAAAAGCATGAGAGGAGCCTAGCGGTCATATCTAGGGAGGTGGAAATGTCCTAGAGAGGAGCATGTTGGAGGTGAGCACTGACAAATGCAGGTGGGTGGGGAGGGAGAGGGGCACTCCCTCCCGACAGGGGAGAAACAGCAGGACATGGTGCTGTGTCATGTCAGGGAGAGGGGGAGAGACGGGTCAGTAAGTGAGGGAAGCTGCGGAGGGAATGAACGACATGTGACATGCGATCTGCAATTCACACTAAAGGGTTTGAAATTCACCATGTGGGCAGTGAGGAGGGATCTATGCGAATGTCCTTCAAATAGCTCCAAGGTCACTCATGTGCCTCTGCATCCCTCAGCCCCAAATCCAGAAATGACATGTGTTCAGGAGAATGTACTGTCTCTCCCGGGACCCGTATCCCTGCCCCACGACGGCGCCAGAGGCACAGCGGCTGATCTGAACTACCATGGAGCTGTGCCGCAGGGCCTGGAAGTCACTTCATGAGCAGGAGCGTGACAGCCTGTTCCTCACAGTAGGAGGGATTAGGAACTCATTTATATCAGCGACAGGGTGGGAGGAAAACAGCCACCTTCCTCCAGCCAGATAGTGGAGGTGCCAGCCCCTGCCTTCTAGTTGGTCTCCTCAGCCCTCTTGTCCTTATTTTATCTTTCCCTTTTTAAAAAATAAAGGAGTAGCAGCCACAATGTCATGCCACTGCAGTGCACATTTTACGGACAGAACCCAGGTGAGGAGCCGTGTTCTAGCGGCTCACAGGGCCCAGGAGCGAGGGAGGGCGGACCCGTGAGGCCCAGGGCGTGCGGGCCACCGCTTTCCCAGTGAACCCTCGCCCAAGAGTGCCTCGAGCTACCTGAAGATGGTTCTCTGCCTGCTGCGTGGACCTGAGCCACGGGCTTTCCAGGCTGAGGACACGGAGGGACAAGCTGGAGGCACGGTGAAGTTTCACGGGATCTTTCTCATGCGTGTGGGCCTTTCTTCTCAGAGTAGAGTGTGCGTGACTCAGGAAGTTCAGGGCAGGCTCTGGGAAGGGAGCAGAGCAGGCAGGTAGGCACAGCGCCCGGACAGACGTCAGGTCGGGACACAGGTCCTGGCCCAGCTCTGCTGTGTGGGATGCCAGGCCACTTACTTTCTCTTCTGCACTTCTGTTTGCTGGCCCATAAGAAACCATAACCCTCAGCCCCCAGCTCTGCTGTGTGAAGACAGGCTGACACCCCAAGATCAAGCCAGAGGCAGGGAGGGGCTTGACGGATCCCCGACAGAGATCTCCCCTGGCTTCAGGTGACACCGAGATAAAGTCAAAAGAGATGCCCCTGGACGCTCACAGATATGTAAGCCAGCCTGGACCAGAGCTCTCCAGATCTCCCCCAGGAGAAGCCGGACGCTCTCGACTCTGCTGGGTTTGGACGTCCCGCGTGGTGAACGCCCTCCTGCATTGACCCCCCGAGGCGGGCACGTGTGCACCTCTGCAGCAGCCCCTCTCTCCCCAGCAGCACTCTCAGCACGTATGCGTGTCCCTCTTCTCTGCCTGCCTGTGTGTAGATGTCAGGGTCACCCACAGCCAGAGTCCAGCTCAGGCGGAAGACATAGGCTGGGGTCTGCAACACAGAAGCCAGAGTCTGTGGGATTCAGCACATAGAAAACAAGGTCAGGAACAAGGAGATCAAAACTAGGGTGTCCGGTCAGAACCATGAGCTTAGAGAAGGGGACAGCAACTGCAGCCTGTGGGCAAGCCCGGTTCACGGTCTGCTCCGTAAATACAGTTCTGTGGAGCACAGCCACATCCCACATCCACCAGCCACCTGGGGTCGCTTCTGCGCTGACGCCGCAGAGCCAAGCAGATACGGCAGGGCCCCAGCGCCCACAAGCCCCGGGCCGCGTGCTCTCTGGCCCTTTACAGAGAAGCTCGGCAGCAGTCCTGAGCACCCCCTCCTAAGACAGGGTTTCTGTCAACGCCTCATCTGTTTGATCAACATAGGGATTTAAGTTGTCAGAGAATCCCCCTGGATCCTCCGCTGGCTGATCGGCTCCTGAGAACCCACGTGCGCGGGGCCCTGTGCTCAACTCTAGGTCAGGCTGGCCCCCTGCCCCAGGGCCTGCTGCTCCCAGTCCTCTGTGCTGCAGCCCCTCGACGGTCCTGCTCAGCCTTGCTCGGCAGGGGGGGTGCCTGCAACCCCTGACCCCAGGATTATGCAATTGACTTAGGATCTATAATGCATAACTAGCCAGTTCTCCAAAGACTTAAAAGTAGAGAGAGAGCAGGACACTTAAGAAAGAAATTAAACACATATATTTCTGTTTTCATATACATTTTAAAAGGAGCAGATACAGAATCAGCTTCATTTGTTCAGTGACAGGTGTGGGTGAGGGGCAACCTCAGGTTTTGGAACATCCTCAGAGAGGATTTTGGGAAGGAACCAAGGTACAGAGCCTGCGATGCACAATTCTGTTGATTAAGACTATCAGCTCACCAAGCAGGTGCCACTGTTGGGCACAGTGGCAGGTGTAGTGCCACTGGAGTAAGCCCCTGGGCAGGACAGGGCAGATGGAGAGGACAGCCTGCCGCAGTTAGGTGGGGAAACACTGTGAACACAGGAAGAGTGCTGTTTGCTCAGCTCTGTATGTCAATCAGCTTGTTTGGCAGAAATAGGAACCTGATGGCAGTCTCCGGATGCTGCACAGGAAGGTGTGAGAGGTGAGGGCATCTCTGGATATCCAGAGATTCGCTCAGGGAGGTGAGGACGAACCTGTAGCAGCATGCAGAAGGTGTCCTCTCTTAGGAAGCTCTCCCTTCTACCCAAGGTAGAAGGTCCTTACCTGTGGGTTTGTCTTTCACAGAAAGGCAGAAGTCACTGAACTTGAAGCAGCTTCTTTTGCTCTCAGATCTCTGGGAGAATCCTCCGAGGTCTCTCTCCCCATGTCTCTCTTCAGGGAGCACAGACCCAGTACACACCAGCAGAATTTCTTTGAAACTTGGCTTCGATCAGTTCGACCAGTTGTATCCTGAGAAACAAGCAGGTCATTGTGAAGAGATTCCCATAGTTTAATAATGGATTGACATCATTTCTCTCACTAAATGGAGATTGCCTGGCCATTCACTGAAGTTAAACCCATGGCTTGCACAGGGGCCTTTCCCCGGCAGGTGGGCTCCCCAAGAGGAATAGTGACCCTGGATGAAATGTGTGTTTCCCTGTGGTCTCAGAGTGGCCCTGTGCTCCCAGCCCCCACACCTCTGCTCCGCAGGGCTCCTGCCCTGAGGGCCACCCCCCTTCACTCCTGCACTTGTCTCTGCACAGAGAGGGCACCCTGCTCTGGATGGCAGCAGCCTTGGCCCAGGCCTCCAGAGAGCACTTAGACATGCAAATACTTTCCACCACTCTGGCACTCCCCCTCTAGGCCTTCAAGTGCCTCACGGATGTGGCTGTACGGTATTCAGCCTCACATCTCCAGCTGGGACATCAGGCAATCAGAAAGAAAAGAGGTAAAAACCAGCTGGCAAATGCCTCCAGCATCTACTGTCGCAGGGCAGGGGTTCCTTACGGGGGCGGCCTCCTGAAGAGCGGGATGGTTGAGAGATCCCTCCAGGCTGAAGTCCCAGGTGGAGAGCCCAGTCACACACACAGTGAGTACACAGCAAGGCTGCTGTCCCTGGAATGGCTTTTCCAGGGGAATGTGGGTCTGCTCCCTCTTCCTCTCTGCCTTTCCAGACGGTGGCTCCCTCGCCCTTCTTTGCACCCGCCAGCTCCTCGGGAATCCCAGCAGCACTCAGTGCACAGCTCCTGCTCTAGAGCCGTCCCTCTGCACTGCGCAGAGCCTCGGGGTGGGGTGGCGATGCCCCAGGACACACCACAGGTGTGAGTTTGGGGAGCCCTGGGCCACCCCAGCCTCTCCCCATCGACAGCAGTTTTACCTTTGATTTGATCTGTAATAGCTGTAAATTTGGCTACATAAATTATCTTTTTTATAAAAACCTGACTTGGCCAACAAAACAAGATTGAAAACCTTGAGGGGTGGAAAAAGGTGACTTGTCTAAGGTGGTAAGCCTGGTAAATAGCAGATCAGGGACTAAAATTAGGCTTTTAAAGTCCCCCGACCCCCTCCCATCACCTGCCCTCCAGGGGCAGCAATAAGCCATCTCCAAACCCATCTGCACTTCAGGGCTACACTAGTCAGAGCCCATCTTTACAAAGTTACTAAGCAAACACCCCGAGGTTTAAACAGATGGTCACAGTTGCTGTTTACATATTTAAGTGGAGCTGACTTGTACAAATGAATCCTTCCCATCCTACCACACGACCATCCAGGCCACTGCTCGAGAGCCCCAGAAGCTCCTGTCTGGGCCCTCAGCCTGAAGTCTGAGGGAGGACGAGCTGGTGCTCTGGAACAGAGAAGCTGTAGACAGTGATATATGGGAAGCAAAGCCCTAAAGGTCACCGTCTCTAAAAACACTGGTTCTCACTACCCCTGGCCATCACCTTCTGATAGGGCACAAAGCCCCTGGCACATGGTCCAGCGGGGAGTCCAGTGGAGAGCCCAGCAGAGCTGTCCAGGCCACAGTGGGGCCAATAACCCGGAAGGGTCCCAGCTGTTTCCCAGAGGGGCCAGTGTCCACACGGTGGGACAGAGTGATATCCTGGTTGGCCTGTACATCCAAGTGTCATGAAAGACATGCACAGGAAGGTCGGGGCACCCAGAATCTAGGTGCAGTCCGAAACCTGGCACCCAGTGACTGTGCTACCATGACTTCACAGACATGTGCCCCGTGGATGCAGGACCTGGCTCTGAACAGGAGCACAGGGTTTGGGCTCTGCTCAAGAATAATACATGCTGTGAGTACATGAGCCAGGCCCATCACTATGATGCAGGAAGTGTTATTATCCGTACTTTACAGATGAGAAAACTGAGGCCTGAAAAGATTGAACAACAGAGTCACACTGGGTGATCACCTCAGGAGCCCCGAGAGGGGGACCACAGAAGTGCCATCGTGTACCTGTCTACTGAGTAAAGGGGTCTTTCTGACGACAGGAATGGAGGACAGCAGGAGCCTGTGGAATCAGAGTTTAGAGCCAGTGAACTGTGACGGGCACCAGATCGGGAACAGTCCCACCCCACGAACCCCTTTCAGCACCCACCAGCCACTGCCAGGCGCTGTCCTAGAAACTGGCCATCCAGCCACGAGCACGTGTGCTGAGGTCTGTGCTGTCACGGGGCTGTCTGGAAGCCTGTCTTGAGCCTCACACCAGCAACACCCTCACACCACTCACCAACTCAGTCCTGAAGCAGCAGCCTGGTTTCATCTTGCTTCCCACATCCCAATTCCCCGTGTCCTCCTGCACTCGGACCCTCTGGACTCAGTCTGCTGTGTACAGCCTCCTGTCATCCACTAGACCTGAGGCTCTGCCCCAAACATGCAGCTCCAGTGGGACCCCCGCCCCGAGACACACAGGCAGGCTAATGAAGAAAGGCTGCAAACTCGCCAGGAGACAGCACGTGGCTGCCCACCTCTCAGGAGGTGCAGAGCTGCTGACTCACTGACCAGCTCGTGCTCCTTCATTCATTCAACAACAAACATTTACTGAATGACTGCTATGAGTTCTAGGCACTTGGAACACATCCCTGAGAAAAGAGACAAAGATCTCTGCCTTGCAGAGTGTCCATCTAGGGGCAGAGAAAAGGAGACAATAAGCGTAATAAATAAATACTTACGTGTGTAAACAGCGATGAGTGCTCTGGAGGAAAGAAAACGAAGAGCAGGGTAAGAGAGAGGGCGCTGGTGGGGTGCGGTCGGGGTCCGGGGGTAAAGGGTGGTCAGGATAGAGACGATGACAAAGTCAAGCAAACATCTGAAGAGGGAGGGAGGGCACCGACCAAGACAGCACGGGAGAAGGCACTGCAGGTGGAGCCGCAGGCGCGGGCAGAGCGGGCAGCAGGCGCAGAGAGCTGGACTCCCAGCCGGACCCCGCAGCCTTCCCACGGGCTTTGTTCTTTTTCCGCGGGGCAATTGAGAGCCTTCGGGAGGTTCTGATCGGTGGAGTGGCATGATGTAAAAGCCGTTGCCATGTAGAGGCAGGTGGCCTGGGCCAGGCTGGTGGCAGTGGAGACACTGATGCTGAGGGATCGCTTAGGATCTGGATGTATTCTGAGGTCCAGTCAGTAGACGTCTCTAGTAGTCTGATTGATTAAAGAGAGAGAAGAGTCTGTGAAAACTCTCAGATTTTTGGCCTGAGCATCTGTAAGGTGGAGCTGCCATCGAGGGAGATGGGGGAGGCCATGCATGAAGCAAGCCCACACTGCCAGGCTGCCGAGGAGTGGATGTGGCCCTCAAGCTCATGCAGACTAGACCCCACTGTAGCAGTGCTGAGAGGGTGGGAAATCCTATTATGGTAATTGAAAGGCGGGGCCTTGAAGAGGAGATTGGATTCTGAGGACTGTGCCCTTGTGAATGGATTAATCCATTGATGGTTTAACGGTGGCCATGGGTGTGGTTCTGTGGGCTTTGTAACAAAGGCAGTGAGGAATTTAGCTCTTTTTCTGCTCCACTGTTCTTGTCACATGACACCCTGCATCTCTGTCACCACCAACAAAGCCCTCACCAGATACGTTCCTTGGACTTTGGACTTTCCTGCCTCCAAAACTGTAAGCAATAAATATTGTTTTCCTATAAATTACCCAGTTTCAGGTATTTTATTATAAGCAAAAGAGATGGACTAACACAAGGTACTGTGGGGACCAAAAAAAAACTAATGCTGCAACATTGGACCTACCTCCCCTCCAAAATCCCTTCTGCTTGAGCCTTTGAAAGCAACAGAATCCAGGGAACTGTCTTTGAATCCTTAGGCAGAGCACTTTGAGAAAGGGTAGCATTCCATTTGTGTTATTCCACAGTAATTGTTTCTAGAGAAAGTCTGTGGGGAGCAGTCTTGGGCCAGCCCCCTTGATCTGTAAGTCAGCTGTGAGTCACTGGCTCCTCTCCAGCCAGGAGTCCACGTCCCCAGCTCCAGCTGGTGTGCCTCTCTGTCCCTGCAGAGCTACTGGTCTCTCTGCCCCTTCCACTGGCTTCCAGACAACTTTCCCCCCCACGCTGAGCCCTTTCCTATTTGGATAATAATTGACCATGCCTCATTTAGCTGATTTCTGCCTCTGGTCTGAGAAGGCCTCTGTAGCCATCTGAGTCACAGAGCAAAGAGTTGCAGGAGTGGAGCCACGCCTGCTGGGCTTCTTCCAGCGAACAAGGGATTGTGATCAGGTGATCAGTGCTGGGGACCAAGAAGAAGGGAGTGGGGGAGACAGGCAGCCGAGCGCGAGAACGCTGTCACCTTCACTGTTTTTTTTTTTTTTTTTTTTTAAATTTTATTTTGTCGATATACATTGTAGCTGATTAATGCTCCCCATCACCAAAACCTCCCTCCCTTCTCCCTCCCCCCCTCCCCCCCAACAATGTCCTTTCTGTTTGCTTGTCGTATCAACTTCAAATAATTGTGGTTGTTATATCTTCTTCCTCCCCCCCCCCCCGGTTTGTGTGTGTATGTGTGTATGTGTGTGTGTGAATTTATATATTAATTTTTAGCTCCCTCCAATAAGTGAGAACATGTGGTATTTCTCTTTCTGTGCCTGACTTGTTTCACTTAATATAATTCTCTCAAGGTCCATCCATGTTGTTGCAAATGGCAGTATTTCATTCGTTTTTATAGCTGAGTAGTATTCCATTGTGTAGATGTACCACATTTTCCGTATCCACTCATCTGATGATGGGCATTTGGGCTGGTTCCAACTCTTGGCTATTGTAAAGAGTGCTGCGATGAACATTGGGGAACAGGTATACCTTCGACTTGATGATTTCCATTCCTCTGGGTATATTCCCAACAGTGGGATGGCTGGGTCGTATGGTAGATCTATCTGCAATTGTTTGAGGAACCTCCATACCATTTTCCATAGAGGCTGCACCATTTTGCAGTCCCACCAACAATGTATGAGAGTTCCTTTTTCTCCGCAGCCTCGCCAGCATTTATCGTTCATAGTCTTTTGGATTTTAGCCATCCTAACTGGGGTTAGATGGTATCTCAATGTGGTTTTGATTTGCATTTCCCGGATGCTGAGTGATGTTGAGCATTTTTTCATATGTCTGTTGGCCATTTGGATATCTTCCTTAGAGAAATTCCTACTTAGCTCTTTTGCCCATTTTTTAATTGGGTTGCTTGTTTTCTTCTTGTAAAGTTGTTTGAGTTCCTTATATATTCTGGATATTAATCCTTTATCAGATGTATATTTTGCAAATATTTTCTCCCACTCTGTTGGTTGTCTTTTAACTCTTTTAATTGTTTCTTTTGCTGTGCAGAAGCTTTTTAGTTTGATATAATCCCATTTGTTTATTTTTCCTTTGGTTGCCCGTGCTTTTGGGGTCGTATTCATGAAGTCTGTGCCCAGTCCTATTTCCTGAAGTGTTTCCCCTATGTTTTCTTTAAGAAGTTTTATTGTCTCAGGGTGTATATTTAAATCCTTAATCCATTTTGAGTTGATTTTAGTATACGGTGAGAGGTATGGATCTAGTTTCATTCTCCTGCATATCGATATCCAGTTATCCCAGCACCACTTGCTGAAGAGGCAGTCCCTTCCCCAGTGAATAGGCTTGGTGCCTTTGTCAAAGATCAGATGGCAGTAAGTGTGTGGGTTGATTTCTGGATTCTCTATTCTATTCCATTGGTCAGTGTGTCTGTTTTTATGCCAGTACCATACTGTTTTGGTTATTATAGCTTTGTAGTATAGCTTAAAGTCAGGTAGTGTTATGCCTCCAGCTTTATTTTTTTTGCTCAGCATTGCTTTGGCTATTCGTGGTCTTTTATTGTTCCATATAAATGTCTGAATAGTTTTTTCCATTTTTGAGAAAAATGTCTTTGGAATTTTGATGGGGATTGCATTGAATTTGTATATCACTTTGGGTAGTATGGACATTTTCACTATGTTGATTCTTCCAATCCAAGAGCATGGAATATCTTTCCATCTTCTTGTATCCTCTCTAATTTCTCTCAGCAGTGGTTTGTAGTTCTCATTATAGAGATTTTTCACCTCCTTGGTTAACTCAATTCCTAAGTATTTTATTTTTTTGGTGGCTATTGTAAATGGGCAGGCTTTCTTGATTTCTCCTTCTGCATGTTCACTATTGGAGAAAATAAATGCTACTGATTTTTGTGTGTTGATTTTGTATCCTGCTACTGTGCTGAAATCATTTATCAATTCCAACAGTTTTTTTGTAGAGGTTTTAGGCTGTTCGATATATAGGATCATGTCATCTGCAAACAGGGACAGTTTGACTTCATCTTTCCCAATCTGGATGCCCTTTATTACCTTCTCTTCTCTGATTGCTCTGGCTAGTACTTCCAACACTATGTTGAATAGGAGTGGTGAGAGTGGGCATCCTTGTCTAGTGCCTGTTCTTAAAGGAAAAGCTTTCAGCTTTTCCCCATTCAGGATGATATTGGCAGTGGGTTTGTCATATATGGCTTTAATTATGTTGAGATACTTTCCGTCTATACCTAACTTATAGAGGGTCTTTGTCATGAATGAGTGCTGAACTTTATCAAATGCTTTTTCAGCATCTATAGAGATGATCATATGGTCCTTGTGTTTGAGTTTATTAATATGGTGTATCACATTTATTGATTTGCGTATGTTGAACCAACCTTGCATCCCTGGGATGAATCTCACTTGATCGTGATGAATAATTTTTCGTATGTGTTGCTGTATTCTGTTTGCTAGTATTTTAGTGAGGATTTTTGCATCTATATTCATCAAGGATATTGGCCTGTAGTTTTCTTTTTTGGTTATATCTTTACCTGGTTTTGGTATCAGGATGATGTTTGCTTCATAGAATGAGTTTGGGAGATTTGCGTCCGTTTCAATCTTTTGGAATAGTTTGTAAAGAATCGGTGTCAATTCCTCTTTGAATGTTTGGTAAAATTCTGCTGTGAATCCATCTGGTCCTGGGCTTTTCTTTGTTGGGAGCCTTCTGATAACAGCTTCAATCTCCTTTATTGTTATTGGTCTGTTCAGATTTTCTACGTCTTCACGGTTCAGTTTTGGGAGCTTGTGTGTGTCCAGAAATTTATCCATTTCCTCCAGATTTTCAAATTTGTTGGCGTATAGTTGTTTATAGTAGTCTCGAATGATTCCTTGTATTTCAGATGAATCAGTTGTAATATCGCCTTTTTCATTTCTAATTTTTGTTATTTGAGTCTTCTCTCTTCTTTCTTTTGTTAGCCATGCTAATGGTTTGTCAATTTTATTTATCTTTTCAAAAAACCAACTTTTTGATTCGTTGATCTTTTGAATTGTTTTTTGGTTTTCGATTTCATTCAGTTCTGCTCTGATCTTAATGATTTCTTTCCGTCTGCTAACTTTAGGATTGGATTGTTCTTGTTTTTCTAGTTCTTTAAGGTGAAGTGTTAGGTTGTTCACTTGCCATCTTTCCATTCTTCTGAAGTGAGCATTTAATGCAATAAATTTTCCCCTCAATACTGCTTTTGCAGTATCCCACAGGTTTTGGTATGATGTATCATTGTTTTCATTAGTTTCAATAAACTTTTTGATTTCCTGCTTGATTTCTTCTTGGACCCATATGTCATTAAGTAGAATGCTGTTTAATTTCCATGTGTTTGTATAGTTTCCAGAGTTTTGTTTGTTATTAATTTCTAGTTTTAATCCATTGTGGTCTGAGAAGATACATGGGATAATTCCAATTTTTTTGAATTTATTGAGACTTGATTTGTGACCTAATATGTGATCTATCCTGGAGAATGATCCATGTGCTGATGAGAAGAATGAATATTCTGAGGTTGTTGGGTGGAATGTTCTGTAGATATCTGCCAATTCCAATTGGTCTAGAGTCTTGTTGAGATCTTGTGTTTCTCTACTGATTCTTTGCCTAGATGATCTGTCTAATATTGACAGTGGAGTGTTCAGGTCCCCTGCTATTATGGTATTAGTGTCTATTTCCTTCTTTAGGTCTAATAGAGTTTGTTTTATAAATCTGGCTGCTCCAACATTGGGTGCGTACATATTTATGATTGTTATGTCTTCTTGATGGATCAGTCCTTTTATCATTAAGTAGTGTCCCTCATTGTCTCTTTTTATGGTATTTAGTTTAAAGTCTATTTTGTCAGATATAAGAATAGCCACTCCAGCTCGTTTTTCTTTTCTGTTTGCATGGTAAATCTTTTTCCATCCTTTCACTCTTAGTCTGTGTGAATCTTTATGGGTGAGGTGGGTCTCTTGTAGGCAGCATATAGTTGGGTCCTGCTTTTTGATCCAGTCAGCCAGTCTGTGTCTTTTAATTGGGGAATTTAAGCCTTTTACATTAAGAGTTGTTATTGAAAGGTGTTGATTTATTCCTAGCATTTTATTGGTTGTTTGGTTGTCTTAGGTGTCTTTTGTTCCTTGCTTTCTGATTTACTGTTTGGTTTCTTTGTTTGTTGGTTCCTTAGGTTGTAGATAGTGTTTTTGTTAGCTTGTTTTCTCTTCATGAATGCCATTTTTATTGTACTAGCGGGTTTAGATTTTTCTTAGGTTTTTATGGCAGTGGTAGTTATTTTTCAGGAACCAAACCCAGTACTCCCTTGAGGATTTCTTGTAAGGGTGGTCTTGTGGTAGTGAACTCCCGCAGTTTTTGTTTGTCTGAGAAATATACTATTTGCCCCTCATTTCGGAAGGATAGCCTTGCAGGGTAGAGTATTCTTGGCTGGCAATCTTTGTCTTTTAGTATTTTGAAAATATCATCCCATTCCTTTCTAGCTTTTAGGGTTTGTGATGAAAAGTCTGATGTTAACCTGATTGGGGCTCCCTTATAGGTGATTTGACGCTTCTCTCTTGCAGCTTTTAAGATTCTCTCTTTGTCTCTGAGTTTTGCCAATTTGACTATGACATGTCTTGGAGAAGGCCTTTTTGGGTTGAATACGTTTGGAGATCGTTGAGCTTCCTGGATCTGAAGATCTGTGATTTTTCCTATACCTGGGAAGTTTTCTGCCACTCTTTTGTTGAATATGTTTTCAATGGAATCTCCATTTTCCTCCCCTTCTGGAATACCCATGACTTGGATATTTGAGCGCTTGAGGTTGTCTGATATCTCTCTCAGATTTTCTTCCATGTCCTTGATTCTTTTTTCTTTCTTTTTGTCTGCTTGTGTTATTTCAAACAGCCCATCTTCAAGTTCAGAGGTTCTCTCTTCAACTTCGACAAGCCTGCTGGTTAAACTCTCCGTTGTGTTTTTTATTTCGCTGAATAACTTCTTCAGTTCAGCAAGTTCTGCTACATTTTTTTTCAGGACATTGATTTCCTTGTATATTTCCTCTTTCAGATCCTGTATACTTTTCCTCATTTCATCATGATGTCTAGCTGAGTTTTCTTGTATCTCATTCAGTTTCCTTAGAATTATCACTCGAAATTCCTTGTCAGTTATTTCAAGGGCTTCTTGTTCTATAGGATCTAGAGTATGAGATTTATTAACTTTTGGTGGTGTACTTTCTTGATTTTTTGTATTTCTGGTGTCTTTTTTTTTGGTGTTTATTCATTGTTGCAGGGGGTTTCGCAGTCCACCGGTTTAAGACTAATGACTAACTAGGATGTTGTTGTGGTTGCCAATTTGGTATGGCTCCCGCCGTGACTGCTCAGTTGGCCTCTAGTGTCTTGTGTGTGTGGTTGCCTCGGGTCTTGGGCTTCTCCAGGGATCCACCTTTCTGGTCAGCTTGTACTCTGCTGGGCTGGTGGATCACGTACCACAGGGTGTGTGATCTCTGTTGAGCTTTCACTTTCTGTACAGGACTTCTCCCCGTTCCGTGTGCTCTGGCCCAGGCTGTTAGATCGTGCAGTGGCGACCCCACCGGGTGTGTGGTTTCTGTCGAGTCACCGCCTCCCTGGCCGCACGTCTCCCCCCTCTGTGCACACTGTGCTGGGCTGGGGCGTGTCTTCTGCACCCCTCGTCTATCAGCTGGACCTTCAAGACCCTGCTCAGCACCGCCTCGCCCAGGAAGTCTACCAGGTTTCTGCTAGGCACAGACGACCGGTCTCTCTGGGTGCCTTTGCAGCACCGTGTAGATCTTTCTCGGGTCTTGTTCACCTTTGTATCCCCCCGGTATAAACCGAGTCTAGTGCCCGCCTGCAGCCTGCTCTCCGGCAGGTTCAAGCGGACCTGGGAACTCTCCTACCACACTATTCCCAACCAGAAATTCGTTAGGCTTTTTTCCAAACTGGTGGCCGCAGAGATGGTATCTGCCTCCCAGTAACAGGAAGTTTACCGGGGCCGGAGTCCAGGGTGTGGTGGAGTGACAGTCGGCCCGCCCGTACTTCCTAGCCCTCCCAAAACTGGTCGGGACGCCCCACACCCCCAGCCCCGCCAGAGAACCGCGGAGGGAGTGGGAGAGGAGGTCGGCCCGCAGGGTCCGGAAAGCCCCGCGCCAGGCCAAGCAAATGGGCTCAGTGATGGCCGAGCAGGGCGGAGCTGCCCGCACCTGGGAAAATGGCGGCAGCACCGTGGCAGTGAGTGGCCTGGTGGTGCAGGCGGGAGCCGCGTGGGCATTCACCCCCCGAACAGAGCTGTGCCAGGGATCACTCACAGTGCTGTGCCAGGTCCGGCGCTCGCTCTGTCTCTGGTTTGTTGCCTTCCGTGTTCTCGGCGCTGCCGCCTCGGGCTGTTCAGTCGCGGCGCCGCTCGGGCGCTCCCAGGAATCTTCTTTAATGCCGGCCTGAAACCTCGAATCCTGAATAGGGCAGCTGGCCGCCTTCAGTGCGGCCCCGGCCTCCGGGATCCTGGCTGCATCCACAGCAGCCCTGGCGCCGTGTTCCCTGTTTCAAGACTCGCTTTTGCAGCTAAGAATCAGTTCTTTTCCTGCTCCACACTTCAAAGCTGTTGCCTGTAAATGAGGCAGCCTCTCCTGCCGGGGGCAAAGTGGCGTTGAGCCCCCACGACCGGCCAGCAGCAGCAGTCCTCCCTTAAGAGATGGCCAGAGGAAGGTCCACAAGTTTCCCGGCTGCCTGAGGCCCAGTGGCCACCTTTTCCACCTCAGCTACTCCGCGCCAGCCGCCGCAGCCGCCGCCATCTTGAAACCTCACCTTCACTGTTTAGTTGTCTGTTTCCTGTGAACTCATCGCCTTTGCATGAGTTTTCAAATCAGAGTCATGAAAAATAAAATAAATTGACTTAAGACTTTAAAAAAGAAACAAAACAATAAACGTAAGAAAAGTGCCTGGCATAGGGCATGTGTCTTAATGATGATAATAAACAGAGTTTTCTGGATTATGTCTTGTTTCTTAGCATTTGCTAATATCTTTTAGGCTGAAAGTAAAGTATCAGAAGGGATTCCCAGCATCTTCTTAGTTTTTTATTTCTTCTCAAATATGGCACCTCTGTATTTTTGACTGGAAAGCATTTCTAAGAGCATTTATCAGCAATCAGTAAAGAAAGCAGCCAGAGGAGCCACAGCGACAGGAGGAGGTGCGTGCACAACCAGGTCTGGGTGGAAATGGGCTGTGATTGTGAGCTGGGGAGAGCCACACTGATACCAAATCCATGCCCTGTCACTGAGCATCATTCTAACAACACAAAGGAGAGACAGAAAAGCCATTCCCAACGTTGTGCATTACTTAAAACAAAGCAATATTGAGATGTTAACTATATCACAGCAAAAGAACCGCTTGCACGGAAGTCTGCCCGATTGCGTGCACTTGTCCAGTGTCTCTTCCATCTGCCTTGCAGCCTCCCCAGAGTGCTAACAACACTGTTTTGACGGATCCATGCTAAAGAGCCAATGAAAGGGTTAAAGCCTTATTTGTTTTAATTTCTTTTTCTAAACAGAAAAGGCAATGAACATCACCAAGAATGTATCCTGAGCAGACATTCTCTCTGATGCATTAACAAAAACAATCAATATAAATTTTATTTCTCAGGGAACACAGTTCTGTGAAATCACGACTATTAGGCCGTCAGAGAGCCCCTTTTCCAGGCAAAGCCTGTCACCATGTGGACTAGGGTGGCATTGCAGGTGCCTGTCCAAAAACTCTGCATCCACTTGGGGACTTTCACTAAGACAAAGGAATTTTGAATGTTCTCACCACAAAGAAATGATAAATGTTTGAGGTGATGGATATGCTAATTACCCTAATTTTATTATTACACATTGTATGCATGTACTGAAACATGCACTTCATCACTATGTACAATTATGTGTCAAAAATAAAACATAACAAAACAAAACCAAGAAAGGGATGTTCTGAGCCAAAGCCCAAGGGTCAAAATATAGCTGAAATCTCCTCAAAACGATTATCGGCAAGCAGCCAATCCATCCCACTTTCACCCAGCTTGGACCACCAAGGAGGCAGCTAGCGTTAGCAGCGCATGGGTATTTGGGTTTAAAAATCGAGCCCCAGATTCAGATTCCATCTGCGTTAGATAAGTCCTTTCACAGAAAGAACCACAGGCCATCGGAAGCAGTAATAGCTGCCCTAGATTTTTTTTTTTTTTTTTTTAACCCACAGCTAAAGGGGACAGGACAGGAAGGCTGAGCTTTTGATCACTCCTTTCATGACTAACTGGGAGACCTTCAGGAGGGGCCGTGGAGGGAGGCTCCTGGAGCAGGTGACCCTTTCCACAGCCCTCGGGGTTGGGTGACAGCGGGGATGCCAGCGAAGCCTAGCCTGTGCTGTCACTGGTGCGCTGGCCCCCAGAGTGCAGCCCCTGAAGGCAGGGACGTGTCCTGCCAACTGTGCATCCTGGGGCCCAGCACAGGGCCGACAAATGGTCAGCGCTCAATAAATGTTTGATGATGCAAAAAAAAAAAGGGAAGGGAGGCAAAGACTAGAGCTGTGACTGAGGCGGGACCATTGCTGGGGAGGGCGGCAGACCCTCGGGCCACTGACTTGGAGAAGGCCTGGCCCTCAGACACAGGCAGTAGTCACCAGTCAGCGCGACAAAGCCTCAGGACACATTCCCTGCCCTGACACATGCCCCTGTGACGCTGGAGTCCTGTGATTTTGTTCTTTTAATTTTCAACATCATTTTTTAAAAAATTCAAACCTACAAAAAAATGAATAGAACCACGAACACCAGCATGTCCTTCACTTAGATCCACTCTTTTGTCAAGATCAAGTTTATCCTTTCTGAATTTCTTCTTTGCAAAAAGACACACACACGTTTTAATTTCCCCATGTTTCTTACACAAAAGGTAACAAAATGCATATGACCTTCACATTTTGCTTTTTTCCGTTAACAACGTATTCTGAAAACGACTCAGGGTCAGTTCAGACTTGCCTGCCCTGCGGCGACAACAGTGCGTGGACCCCGCACAGCTCACTCAACCAGTCTCCCGCCAGTGGCGTCTAGTTTGTTTCCAATGTTTTGTAATTGCAAATTCCATAACTTTCTGCATGTGTCGTTTTAAGTTTGTGAAGATAAAGTCTCAGAGAAAATTCCCAGAAGTGGGACTGCTGGTCAGAGAGCGAGTGCACGTTCGCTCTGTCCACGGCTCCCCCTGTCCCCCTGTCCCCCTGTCCGGCCAGAGGGCATTCACGTTTTGCGCGCTCACCAGCACCGTGGGAGAGACGGTCTCCCGCAGCCTGGCCAACGACAACAATGACGTGCTGTTGAGGTTTGAATTCTTGCAAAATCGATAGGTGAGAAATGGTATCTCCATGTGGTTTTAATTTGCATTCTTTTTACAGTGAAGTTGTGCATCTTTTATAAGTTTAGGAGTCACGTATATATGTTTTTCTATGAGCTATTTATTATTTGCTCATTTTTCTATGGGGTTTCTGGTCTTTTATCCCTTCCAATTTCTAAGAGTTCATAGGGTGATTGATCCAGTATCTGTGAAATGTGTGGGAAATACTTTCTCTCAATTTATCATTTCTTGTAGCATTTTTTGCCATTAAAAATTTTCCAAAAATTTTTATGTAGATCAATTTATCAATCTCTTTTTTTGTATGCAAATTGGCTAATACTTTCAATACAGTATTATATAGTAGTGGTGATGTTGGAAATCCTTCAAGTGTTTCTGACCTGAGGGGAAGAGCCCCTAGTGATTTATCATAAGTAAGATGCTACTTTAGGCCCAAGGTGTATGTATGTGTGTGAGCAAATGATCTATCTACATATATATCATGTTAAACAATGCCCACCAATTTCCACTTTATTTTGGAATGGCTACTGAAATTTCCTGAAGGCCTATGTCCATCCATTGACATAAACACATCGTTTTCCTACAATAATTAATATGATAAATTGTTTAAATCAATTTCCTATTATTGAACCATCTTTGCATTCTTGAAATAAATTTCACTTGGTTACGATGTATTACATTTTTAATGTGATTTCAAGTTCTATCATTTAGAATTTTTGCCTAGATATTCATTATTGGGGCTAGTGTATAGTTTCCTCTTTTTGTGCTATCTTTAGCACATTTAGTATTAATATTGTATTGCTTCATAAAAATAATTTGAAAGTAATCCTTTTTAAGCTCTGAAAAAACTGGCACAATATTGAGATCCTCTTGTCTTTAATAGTTTCATAGAAATCACCTTTGAAATCATTTGAACTGGATAATTTTTCTTTTTTAATGAAGTAGTTCTTTGATAACTTTCTGTATTTCTTTGATGAAAATTAGTCTGTTAAGCTTTCTATCTCTATTGAAATCAATTTTGGGAAATTGTGTTCTCCTAGGGAATTATCCATTTAAGTTTTAAAATTTATTTGCATCAAGTGATGAATTGTTTCTTTTTTTTTTTTTTTTTTGTTTCGTGACTGGTACTCAGCCAGTGAGTGCACCGGCCATTCCTATATAGGATCTGAACCCGCGGCGGGAGCGTCGCTGCGCTCCCAGCGCTGCACTCTCCCTAGTGCACCACGGGCTCGGCCCATGAATTGTTTCTTATAATGGTTTTTATTTCCTCTGTTTCCAATAGTTATTTCCCTCTTGTCAATTCTCATTTTGTGTATTTCTGCATCCCCTCCTCCTCTTCTTGATTAGGTTAACTAACATGTTACATGTTTGGTTGTTTATTCAAAGATACAGAGTTCTAATTTATTCATTGTTTCTGTTTTTCTATTTTCTACCATATTAATTTCTGCTTTTGTTTTTTTTCCCACTTACTTTTGGTTTACGTTGTTCTCCAGTTTGTTGAGCTGAAGACTTAATGCACTTAATTTCAACATTTCATTTGTACTGATACAAAGGTGATGAATTTACCTCTGATCACTACTTTAATTGTATACCATGAATTCTGATGTGCATTTTTTTTACTGTGATAATTTTTTAAGTAACAGCTTTAGTGAGATATAATTCATATCCAATAAAATTCCCATTTTGAAGTGTGCAATCTAGTGGATTTTTGAATATTCACAAAGTTGCAAAACCATCATCAACACCTACCTCCAGAATCCGTTTCTTATCTTTTTCAATATATATTTGCCTATTCTGGAAGTTTAATATAAATTGGATTATAAAATATATATGGCGTTTTGTGTCTTGCTTTTTTTCACATAAGACAATGTTTTAAAGATTCATCCATGTTGTAGTGTGTATTAGTACTTTATTCCTTTTGAATATATTTGGAATATTATTGCCAAATAATATTCCATTGTATAAATATGCAACACATTTTGTTTATGGCTGATCAGCTGATGGATATTTAGGTTGTTTCCGCTTTTTGGCTATTATGAGTAATGTTGCTATTAACATCTGTGTTCAAGTTTTTGTGTGGATGTATGTTTTTAATTCTCTTTGAGTACATACTTAGAAGTGGAATTACTGGTTTATATGGTAACTCTTTGTTTAACTTTTGAGGAACTGCCCGGCTGTTTTCCAAAGTAGCTACATAATTTTATATTGCCACCAGCAATGCATGAGGGTCCCAATTTCCCCACGTTCTCATCAACATTTGTTGTTGTCAGTCATTTTGGTCCCCATTTTGGTGAAATGGTATCTCATTGTGGTTTTGATTTGCATTTCCCTAATGTCTAATGATGTCGACCATCTCTTTGTGTGTTCATTAGCCATTTGTATGTCTTCTTTGGAGAAATGTCTATTCAAATCTTTTGCCCATTTTTTAGTTGGAATATTTGTCCTTTTATTGTTGAGTTGTAAGAGTTTTTTTTAATATATTCTGGATGCTAGTAATATCAGATATGCGATTTGCAAATATTTTCTCCCCTTCTGTGAGCTGTCTTCACTTTCTTGAATGTATCCTTTGAAGAACAAAAGTTTTTAATTTTGATAAAGTCCAATTTATCTATTTTTTGTTGCTTGTGCTTTTGGTGTCATATCTAAGTAACAAGTGCCTAATGCAAGATGATAAAGACTTACTCATATGTTTTCTTCTAGAAGTTCTATAGGTTTTGCTATTATATTTAGGTCTATAATTCATTTCTAGCTAATTTTTGTGTATTTTGTGTAAGGGGTCCAACTTTCTTGTTTTGCATGTGGACATCCAGCTGTTGTAGCCTCATTTGTTTAAAATACTATCCTTCCCCCCATTCAATTGTCTTGACGTCCTTGTCAAAAATCAGTTGACCATAAATATATGAGTTATGAGTTTTATTTCTGGACTGTCAATTTTTAACTACTAATCTTTGTCTGTCTTTATGTAAGAACCACACTACTGACTACTGTAATTTTGTAGTAAGTTTAGAAATTTGGAAGTGTGAGTCCTCCAACTTTATTCTTTTTCAAAATTGTTTCGGCTCATTGGACTCCTCATATGAATTTGAGTATCACCATGTCAATTTCTGCAAAGAAGTCTACTGGCATTTTGATAGGCATGTGCTGAATTTGTAAATCTACTTAGGGAGCACTGCCATCTTAGCAGTATTGTCTTCCAATCTGGTGGAGTTTGGATGTGTTGTCCCCACCAAAACTCATGTGGCAATCTGACCCCCAATGTGGCAGTGTTGGAAACTGATCGAGTCATGGGGCAGATCCTTCATGAATGGATTAATGCTCTCCCTGGGGGAGGAGAGGTAAGGAGTGAGTTCTCGCTCTATTTGTTCCTGCGAGAGCTGGTTGTTTAATAGACCCTGGCGCCTCCCCTCTCTCTCTCTCTCTCTCTCTTGCTTCCTCTCGCCATGTGATCTGCTTGTACCCACCGGCTGCCTGCCACTTTCCTCCATGACTAGAAGCAGCCTGAGGCCCGTGCCAGATGCAGCTGTCCCAGAATCGTAAGCCAAATAAACCTGTTCTTTATAAATTACCCAGTCTCAGGTATTCTGTTACAGCAACACAAAACGGACTAATACACAATCCATGAATATGGATGTCTTCCCATTTAATTTCTTTCAAGGATGTTTAACAGTTTTAGTGTATAAGTCTTATGCCTCTTTTGTAAATGCATTTCTAAGCATTTTATTCTTTTTGATGCAATTGTAAATGAAAGAGCTGTCTTAATTTCATTTTCAGATTGTTCATTGCTAGTGTATATAATTACAACTGATTTTTGTATATTGATATTATTAGTTTTCTATTGCTGCTGAACAAATTACCACAACCATGGTGGTTAAAACAACATAAATTTATTTTCTTACAGTTCTACAGGTCTCATGCTAAAATCAAGGTGCCAGAGGGCTGCAGTCCTTTCTGGAGGCTCTAGGGGAGAATCTGTTTCCTTATCCTTTCAGTCACGAGAGTGCTTAGATTACGGCCCCCATTCCTCCGTCTTCAGGGCCAGCAACATCGGGCCACTCATTCTGGTCTCTTCCACTGCCTCCATCTCCCACATGAAAGGACCCCTGTGATTACACTGGGGCCATCCTGATAATCCAGAATAATCTCCTAAATTAAAATTAGTATATGAGCAACCTTAATTCCATCTGCAATCCTAAACCCCTTTTGCCATGTAACCTAACATATTCACGGGTTCTGGGGATTGGGTCAAGGGCATCTCTGGGGCTGGGGAGGCATTACTCTTCCTACCATACTGATTTCATATCCTGCAATCTGCTGAACTCTTTTATTAGTTCTGATATTATTTGTATATTCCTTAGAATTTTCTCTGTAACAAGATCATACCATCTGTGAATAGGTATAGTTTTACTTCTCCCTTTTCAATCTGAATGCATTTTATTTCTTTTTCTTGACTGATTGCTCTTGGCTAGAACTTCCACTACAACGTTGAAAAGAAGTGTGAGAGCAGACCTGCTTTACTTGTTCCTGATCTTAAGAGAAAAGCACTCAGCCTTTCACCTTTAAGTATGATGTTAGCTGTGGTTTTTATAGAAGGCCTTAATCAGATTGAGAAAGTTCCTTTCTATTCCTAGTTTGTTGAGTATTTCTGTCTTGCAAGTATGTTGCATTTCGTGAAACAATTTTTCTGTGTCTATTGAGATAATCATGTGGATTTTGTCTTTTATTCTATATTGATTTGTAGTTTTTTGATGAAGTTTTTATCTGATTTTAGTATCCGAATAATACTGGCCTCATAAAATGGATTGGGAAGAGTTCCCTCATCTTCTATTTTTTTGGAAGAGTTTACGAATTATTGGTGTTAATTTTTTTTAATATTTGGTAGAATTCACCAATGAAAGCCTCTGGGCCTGGACTTTTCTTTGTGAGAAGTTTTTTGATTACTAATTCAATCACTTTATTTGTTTTAGGTGTATTTCTATTTCTTCTTAAGTCAGTTTCAGTAGTTTGTGTCTTTCTAGGATTTTATTCATTTACATCTAATTTGTTATCCAATTTATCTAATTTGTTGGCATACAACTGTTTTTACTATTTGCTTGTAATTCTTTTTATGTCTGTAAGGTTGGTAGTGATGTGTCATCTTGATTTTTTTTACTTTTTAGAAATTCTGAAATTTTGATTTGTGGTTCCCACTTTATCCTAAATGTGCATATGTATAAAGGTTTTTTTGTTGTTGTTTTTAATTTTCAGGTGGAAGGCCTTTTTTGACTTTTGATTTTGCTACTTAGTTTTAGGGTATTGTGATTACAGTACATTATTTATATTACTTCTGCTTTATGGAACTTGAAGTTTACTTGTGACTTCATACAGAGTCAATACTTGTGAATGTTCCATGTATGCTTGAGAAGAAAGTATGTTTCTACTAATGTGGTGTAAAGTTAGATATATATTTATTAGACTCATTAAGTTCTTTTACATCCCAGCTGACATTGTGCCTACTTGACCTTTTCATTTCTGCTTGTACTTTTTATTGTTTCTGCTTTAAGAAGTTAGTAGCTATGTTATTTGCATAGGTATTTACAAGTACCATATCTTCATTGTAAATTGTAGACTATATCATTTTAAAGTATTCTTTTTTGTTTGTTTGTTGCTATTCTTTAAGGTTGTTGAGCCCAAATTCTATCAGAATCTCTTCTGTTTCCTTGAAACATATTTACCCATCTCTTTATTTTTAGCCTTTCTGAATCACATTGTTTTAGGTGTGTTTTATTTATATAACATAGAGTTGATTTTTACTTTTTGAGCCAGGCTGAAATTCTTTTCCTTTTAATGGGTAAGATAAACTAATTTCATTTCTTGATATAGCCAATGTGTTTCATCTCAACTTTGCCATTTTTTTAATAACATATTTCCTGGTGCATTTTGTTATATTTACTGTTTCTGTTTTTCTTTCTCTGTGTGATCTATTTCTTTCATCATTTTAAATTAATGCGAAGAGTGGGTTTCTAAAAGTGTGTAGTATTCCCGCCGGCCCGTGGCTCACTCAGGAGAGTGCGGTGCTGTTAAAAGTGTGTAGTATTCCCATATACTAGTACCTTTTCTAACAGATTTATTTATCTTTTTCCCTATTTTGTTTTCTACTAATTGATTTGTCAGCTCTCAAAGGTATCCATGGGGCTCAGATGAGGAAGAGTTGAGATTTAGTTAGAGATCAGGGAAGGTCTTGGAAAAGCAGTGGATTCAGCTAGGCTGTGATGAGGTGTGAACATTCTAGTGAGGGAAATAGAGGGTCGAGGTCTCGGAGGGAGGGACAATGGCATTTGTGTACATGCGCGTGTGTGCCCCTCCAGCAGTACATAAAGAACTTATTTAAAAAAACAAAAGTCAGGCTGGCCCGTGGCTCACTTGGGAGAGTGTGGTGCTGATAACACCAAGGCCCCGGGTTCGGATCCCTATATAGGGATGGCCGGTTTGCTCACTGGGTGAGCGTGGTGCTGACAACACCAAGTCAAGGGTTAAGGTCCCCTCACCGGTCATCTTTAAAAAAAAAAAAAAAATGTCTAGGATGGCTGGTTAGTTCAGCCCGTTAGAGCACGGTGTTATGACACCAATGGTCAAGGGTTCAGACCCCTAAACCAGACAGCTGCCAAAAAACAAAAAGATAACAATAGAAGGTGTCCTTTGTCACCCACCCATTACCATCCCCAAATCGGCGAGCTTATCCTATTTTCCTCCCTTTCTCTTTTCCTTTTTTTCATATTTTTAGTTAAAGTATTACTTGGTTAGAACACACATTTTCTTAGTGTTCCTCAGCTCCTGTCCGTACTTTTGTTTTAGGCTTATATCAACAATTAAACCTGTTAATCATCAATATTTTCACTGATTAAAAACGCCATTTCTATGAAGCTTGTTCACCAGTAGGTCCTCAGAAAGAGCTGCATGAACAGAATTTAGAGTTCTCCCACATTTGAAAGCTTTTCTGTGGTATTGACAATTGATGAGCAGTTTGGCCGGATAGAAGATTCCAGGTTCACATTTTCTTTCTTTGAGCTTTATTCAAATGCCATTCCTCTGTTGTCTTGTCTTCATCTGAATCTCAGAACTCTGAGGCCAGCACAATCTGCTTTCCTTTGCTGATTTCCTTCAAGGACACCCAAGCGATTGTTTTCTTTTATCTTTAAAGTCAAATTATTCTGTTAGATTTAGTGGAGGACTGGTCATTTCAATTCAGTCCCCTCAGTTACATGACAGATCTTTTAGATATACATATTCGAGTCTACTTTATTTTATTTTCAGAAAGATTTCTCATGCTATGGATTTAACTATTTCTCCGCCTCCTTTTCCTCCTCCTCCTTCCTTGACATCAATTATATGTAAGTTGGATTTTTTTGCCAGTTTTTCCTTCTATCTATCACTTTCTTTCTGATCCCTTTTTACCTCTTATTTCAATTTTGTTTTTGTTCTCTTGGCTGTTTTCATTTATTTCTTCAATGCCTGTATTTTATTTTTAAGTGAGTCAATTCACTCAATAAATATCATAGTTTAGTTTTTATTTCTGAGATAATTTTTACATATCTTTTCTGATAGAAGTCACTTCTCATTTTATATATTTCTCTTTTTTATTTTTGTCTTTAAATGTTCATCATTTGTCATTTTTTTCTTCAATTTTCTGATCCAAGGCGTTTATTTCAAATCCAAAAATTCTTGAAGAACACATACATTGGATGAGGTCTTGAGTTACACTTTTCCCCTGGCTTATGGCTGGTTTGGATGGGGAGGGATTAATATTTATTGTCGTTTTCCATTTTCATCTCACAGTGGCTTTGTAAGGATGCTGTCTTTTGTGTTAAGTTCCTCTAAAATATCGATGTTTTCCTGGGTCAGCAATAGCAGGTGTAGGTGGGCAAGGGTAAAGGATTTAAGTGACTTATTAAGCTTCTTAGATCAATATCCAACTCTTCTCTCCCTATAATAAGATGCAATGTTGTCGTTTTGGTTTTGTTTTATGGGGAAGGTTTTTGTGTGTATTTTGATCCAAATTGCTCTTGTTTTTCTATAGGAACCTTAATTTTTATCTCTTGCTTCCTTCTTTTTCTTTCCCATTAAGCCTCCAAGGAACACCTGCCTTTTCTGAGCCACCTGCCAGAACTGGTGCTTTCCCAGGACTGCCTCCTCTGGTCCTGTATATGCCCGTGCCCTTTCTGTTCAATTCCCCAGTAGCTGGTCGTCTGATCCACCAGGTTTCAGACCTTTTTCATATTTCCCCACTCAGGTGGTTCTCTCCTTTTCTAAGAGTGGTTTTATCTGAGTCCTTCTGCCACTATGGCCCAGATGCCCATTCTCTGTTCTGCAGTCTGTGGCAGGGGCTCCAGAACGGGCTCTGCTGGTTTCAGGTCCCAGTGCCTCACTCACACGAGCCCTGGGGCTGTGGCGTTCTCTTTTACTTGTGTTATAGATATGGTTTGCAGGTGCTATGGCTTGTTGCTCTGTATGGTTTTTGCATGTGGAGAGATTCAAATTTTGGCAGCCACTATTATCCTAAGAGAAGGAATTCCTTTTTACTCCTTTAAAAATTTTTCTGAAAGCTCTTAACTTAGCTTCACTTATAAAAATATGTCGAGTGATGGAAAGTGGGAGCTACACAGTGTGATTGGACTCAGCCAGCCCCTTACGTACGAGTAGTTAAGAGACGTTTTCTGTTTTCAGAACACTCAGATAGTCCAAACATCCCACAGGATCCCTATACCCCATATTGTCCTTTACCTCTGCCTTCTCGTCTCCCCTGGACCTGCCCAAACAATCCTTTTCCTCACCTTTATACATAGGAAGACAGTGGAGTCAAATGAGAAAATGCCCCCATGTAAGTGTAACACATTGAGGTCGAGGTCAGAAGAGTGAGACGGCAGCTCCACGTCTGCCCCGGAAGTCACTTACCACTCTGAACTCTGCACTTGCTGTACGCAGCTCCTGTGTGAAGCCGCGTAGTCATCTTGTCTCAGGAGAACTTGTAAAGCTCTTATGAGACATGAAGGTGCTTTAAAAAGTAGAAAATGCCATAGAAATATGAATAACGTTTTTACAAACCAGAGACAGACATACAGATATCATCATATCATAAATTTCATAAGATTAGTGACCAACCTGTATGTGGAGTCATTGTAGGCCATGGCAGTGGAACAAAAGGGGGTGAAGGAATGAAGGAATGATTACCTTCTCCACTGACTTTAGCATCACCTGCAAATGTGAGGGTGTGACTACCCTCACCACTGATGTGAGCGTCACCTGGGAACACCCTACAAGTACCATGGAGATGTATATATGGTGTTTGAATTGCAAAACCCTAAAATAGGGATATAATAGTTTTCTCAGGCAACATACAGTTCTGCACTAGGCAATTTGGGGACCAAACTGAGAACAGAGGCAGCTGCCCTTGGCATCACTAAAGAGATTTTTATTGTTTCTTCTCCCTCCTGCCTTTATTTACTCTGAGAGTAAGAAGTGGGAATTAGATAGTTTGCAGCCTGTCCTCTGGTTCTTGGCTCACTAACCCTTTTCTGGGCTTCAAAACAAATGAACAGCCAGTGTGGCTTCTTATGGAATTCTAAAATCCCATCAGTCTCAGGGCAACTGCTTGATGATTTTATCTATTTATTTTTAAATGATGACTTGCAGAATGACAGAATCTTTTAGCCCTGTCTTCCCTGCATGTCTTTGGGACCACCAGGGAAGACCCCATCTTCTCTGTACTCTGATCAAACAGAGAGTTATTGTTTAGTGTCAGGTACATTTCTTCCGGGAGATATGTCAGCACCCAATTTATGCTTGATATTTTTGACTAACCCCCTTCTCTGCTATCATCTTGGGCAGTTCACAAATGAGCACGTATGCTATGTGTAGCATACTGCTATGTACTGTATGTATTAGTATGCTATACTGAATATACGTATTTAGCAGACACTGTCAGTTGCCCACCCAGGATCCATTTCCCCTGCCTCCTTGCTAATAGAATCCTGTTCTGCTCAAGTATCTACGCTGTGTAATTCAGGGCAAGGAGACCCATCCCCCAGGGAGCCGAGTTAGTCCAAGACCGCCCTGGTTGACTCTGTTCCCCTTGTCATGACCAGCTTCACAGCAGACACGTGGCTTAATCATGACCAAGACCGATGATGGGAGGTGTGCCGGGCGCCTCTGAGAAGGAATCTGTCCCTCTCAAGAATGAGATGAAGGCAGAAACTCCCTTCTTTGTCGTGCTTGGACACAAGGCCTGGAGGTCCCCAGCCATGGCGCTCTGCTCGAGGGCAAAGCAGCACAAGGACAGAAGAAGAGCCTGAGAGGCGCAGGGGCGACGCCAGCCCACCCTCCACACCAACCCTGCCTCACCCAGGCCTCCTGCTCTGCCTAAGCCAGGGATCGCATGGCCCTGCAACTGCAACGACAGAATGTGAGTGACACAAAAAACCTCCACCTCTAAATCTCCACACGCAATGATCCACACCCGTAGAGTGTACTTCCGCATGATTACAAAACCTTGAGAGTGGAAACGTTTATTTTCCACTTTGGATGCACTGAAGATTTTCTCCACAACCCTTTCATCCCACAAGTACACAAACTCTATACAAAAACAAGTATTTCCTCTCTCACTGTGTTGTACACTTGAGAACAGTTCAGTAGAAGGCTTAGTTTAACAGGATGTGCCTTGAGCACATGCTATTTCAAGCCTACGAAGCCATGTCTTCAGCTTGTTCAAATGCCAGCTTCTTAACAAAGGACAGACACTAACAAAGGATACATGGCCTCCGCTGGCTTGGGGACAGGAAACCAAATTGAATCTTTACCATCAGCCAGTTTCGGTGCCTTTTCTTAAGTACCTGGAGTTTGTCACAGAACCTAATGTTCCAGTAAACCAAGTCACTGTCTCTTCAAAGATGAAAAGAAGCTAAAACTTGAGAGGCATTTAACTCCCCAAAGTGTCACCAGAAAACCTGTTAATAAAGGAAAACTAAATTCAAGTCACTGCCACAAGGGAGAACACCACCTTGGTGGGTCTTCCCTGTGTCTCAGAAGGGGACAGTTAGAAGGGGTGTATTTACAGGCTCCGGTGTCTCAGCTCAAGTGGTCAGACTGGGTCTTTCAGGACGGGAAACTGACTGGGAGGATGTGTGACAAAACACTCCAGATGCAGCGGACACAGCAAGGTGGGAACCCTGGAGCAAGTCATTGTAAGCAGATCCCTACTCGGTCCGATGTTGGTGTTCACCCAAAATTCATATGTCAAATCCAATCACAACTACGATGGTGTTAGGAGGTGGAGCCTTTGGGAAGGTGAGCTCATGAGGGGGGAGCCCTCCTGAATGGCATTAGTGCCCTTATAGGAAGAGGCACAACAGAGCTGTCATCCCGCTCCCACCGCATGAGGTTTTGCCACAAGAGCACGTGGCACAAGAGCACAAATGCACGTGGCAGGAAGCGGGCCCTTGGGCAGCCCGAACACACTAAGACCGCAGGTGAGCCACCTGCCCAGGTGAGCAGATGACTGCCCTCAGTACTCGATCCATAGGCGCTTCCTGGAGAGAACAGCAAAGTTATTCACAGGCTTGTATATTGTGTTTCCCAGGCATGTTTTCCTAAACAAACAACTTAGTTGTGTTGACACAGGAGATGTTGGTGTTGTCAAAAAAATATCTGTGTCTCAGGCAGCAGGAGAGAAGGATTTAAACCTAGAGGCAGAGCAGAAATCTCACATGTACGATCATGTTGACCAACACTCCCTACCACGTCCTGTCCAAAAGGTGGCTTTGCTTTGCTTTGTTTTTCAGGAACAGCCTTCAGTGGCTTTTTAAAGAGCTCTAACTTCATGCAAGACTTCATTCTAGGTGTTTTGTACCAAAGTCTGGCCCATGCCATTGTGATCTTAAGCAAGTTGCAATTTCTTAGAGCCTTCACTTCCTCAGCTAGAAATATGAATAGTGCACCCCAGAGCTGGCACAGGGATTAAACTTCCCAATGAACACAAGTGAAATAAGCATGGTACCTGGAATTGCCCAGTGAGTATTGCTTCCCTTTCCCTTCCTTCAACAAATTCTCAGAGAGGCAAGAATAACAATTGAAAAGTTACTAGTGAAATATTAGACTCCATAGACAACAAATACCATGTGGGTCAAATGCGTGTTACAGACACTAAGCTGAGGGGTGGGTGGCAAGTCAAGGGCTCAGGAAAGGCTTTGCGGTTTCTACTGAAGGGAGTCCAAGATGGCATTTGCTTGAGTCCCCAGGCCCTCCGGAGCTGCGGTTACTACTCACGTGGGGTGGTGGGAGTTCACTGTGACAAAGCACACCATATCTGAGCACAGCACCTCATGCACTGCAGGATGACTGAATTAGAAGTGAACGAATAACAGAATGGACGGAAAAGTAAAATTTGTACTCTTTAGCCCTCTACACAAATTCTGTCCGGAATCCCCACCACTTGACCTCACTGCTTGAACTGTGTCAGACACAGGCGAAGGACTCATCACCTGTTCCCTCGAGCCCAGAGAAGGTACTTAGCAGCAAGTCCTGCTCTCTTCCACGTCCTACTCTGACCTCTGCTTCCCAAGAACCAAAGATGCCCTTAGGCAGTAGACATCCCTAGCCTAAGGGATAGAAGGAGAGAGAGGGAGAGCCAGGGGTCAAGGTTTTCAACCTGAGGAAGCCACAGGACCTTTCTGCTCTCCTACCAGAAAGCCCTCTCCCACCTGAGCATCCTGGTTGGTCATGTCTGTACCAGGAAGCAAAGGACCGTGGCCAGACCCCATATGCAACCTATTCCTAGGGGGCGTAGCTGCCCGTCTTCCTTTTTATCTTTCTTTGACTGGAAGTCTCGCCCTTGCTCACACAGCAGAGTCAGAAACCTCTGGGGTCAGGGAGTGTGTGCTGGGCCCGGCTCTGAGCCTGATCTGCAGCAGGCTAATAGGATGCTTGCCAAAAGGAAAAAGAAAAGTCCTTACCTGGCACAGGGTTACCTGGAGGTCTCTGCTAATCCTCCCCATCGCTGCATTATCCCTGGTCCATTGATCAGATTACCCAGAGGGAAGATAAAACAACTCAGTGAACAAAATGTGGGCAAGTTTTCTATAGGCAGGTGGGAGAATCCCTTGAGGGGCAAATCCCAGAAAAAGATAGTGTTAGGGGAGAGGAGGAGGCTTGTATAAGACCCTCTTGGAGACCCTGGGCAGTGGGGAGAAAACACCCACATGTGGGACTAGCAGTGTTTCTGAAAGAAAGAGAGAGAGAAAGCAAGCTTCCATGGTATGTACCATGTGACAGCACTGATAAGTATTCATTAATTAAATGGTATTATATTATTTAATCCTCACAAAAGCACTGCAGAGTAGATACTGTATTTGTCCCTTTTACAGATGAGGAAACTCAGATACAGAAAGATCAACAGCTTTCCAATGACAGAGATAGGATTCCACCCCAAGCCATCTACTACCAGAATCTATGCACTTAACCATGACCTTCATCTGCACATTAAGACACTGGATTTTCAGCAAAGAGTTCATATGGATTAACCCATTCCTAGACAGTCTAACTTGTCCTACAGACTTGTGAGCTTTCCCCAATAAGAGTTCATTGATATGGTAATGTTTAACGTTTCGGAACAAATGCTGGTGTCGAGATGACTTCTACATGTGATTCTGAAATGTCACACTCATAGGTAACTACTATAGACTGTCCACAATGTATCCAGTGCTGTATTAGTCCATTTCTGCTGCTTGTAACAGTTATTGCTTGCTTAACAGTTATTGTTTCTTTATAAATTACCCAGTTTTGGGTATTTGAAATACTTTATATTGAAATAATTTATAAAGAAACAATACTTATTGCTTAAGATTCAGAGTCTGGGAAGTCCAAAGTCCAGGGAACACATCTGGTGAGAGCCTTGTTGGTGGGTAGTGACTCTTCACAGCAAAGCAGGGTGTCATAAGGTGGATGGCAGAAGCAGAGAGAGGCTACGACATGCTCCCCTTTTAAAGCCATCATAACCTTGCCCATGACCACCATTAAACTATCAATGGATTAATCCATTTACTATGATTAATCCACACTCTAACCACCTCTTCAAAACCCCACCTTTCAATTACTATAGTAGGATTTTCAACCCTCTTAACACTGTCACAGTGGGGGTTAAGCTTCTAATACATAGACTTTGGGGGACACAATTCAATCCACTGCATTCTGCCTCTGGCCTCCAAAGTTCACACACTTCTCACAGGTAAATACATTCATTCCATCCCCAAAGTCTTAACTTATTTCAGCTCAAAAGTCCAAAGTCTCAAAGTCTCATCCATGAAATCAACACATGTTATCTACTGCCAAGGTACAACGGTGGGACAAACATAGGGTGCATATTCCTGTTCCAAAAGGGAGAAATAGGCCAAAAGAAGGAGGTAACAGGTCCCAAACAAGTCTGAAACCGAGCAGGGCAGGCATCAAATCTCAAAGCTGGTGAACTATGTACCTCGTCTCATGTTCCACGTCCTCTGCACGCTGGTGTGCGGGTTGGGTCCCCACGTCATCAGGCAGCTCTGCTCCTAGGGCTTTCCTGGCCTCGGGCCATGCTTCAGCTCTCTCAGGCTGGCGTTACACTCCAGCAGCTCCACAGTTTTGGGGTCTCCATGGTAAGCCCACTCTCAAGGCTCCACTAGGCATGGCAGTGGTGGGGGTCTTCTGCTGCAACTCTGACCCCACGTTTCCACTTGGTATTGCTCTAGAGAGGGCTGTCTGCAGTGAGTCCACCCCTGTGATAGATCTCTTCCTGGGCCCCCAGACTTTTCCATGATTCTTTGAAATCTGGGTGGAGGTTCCCAAGCCTCCACAGCTCTGGCATTTTGCGAACCTGCAGACCTAACACCACGTGGATGCCACCGAGGTGTCCGGCTTGTATTTTCTAAAGCTGCAGGTCCAGCCACACCTGGGGCCAATTTAGACACAGGTGGAGCAGCCAAAGCAGCTGGGGTGCGGGTGTGGGGGGAAGCATCCTGAGGTGGCCGTGGGCAGCAAGACTGTGGAGGGTGCCTTGAGCGTATTCGCAAGACCATTCTGTCTCCCCAGCCTCTGGGCCTGGGATGAGAGAGGCAGCCTTGAAGATCTCTAAAATGCCTTCAAGGTCTTTTTTCCCTTCTCTCGATAATCCCTTTCTTCTGTACTAATCTCCTTAGCAAACAGTAGCTAGGCTACACCCTTGACTTCCTGTCAGACTGACATCTCATTCTTTATATAACCAGGCTGAGAATTTTCCAACATTTTGCCCTCTTTCTTTTGGCTTATAAATTCTGGCTTTACCTCATGCCTTTGCTGCCATAACTCAGTGCAGGCTGTTGCAAGTAGCCATGCAGCTTCCTGAATGCTTTGCTTTGCTGCTTAGAAATTTCTTCTGCCCGATACCCTTGTTCAGCACCTTTAAGTTCTACATTCCATAAAACTTTTGGGCATGAAAAGAATGCAGCCAAGTTCCTTGCCAGCTCATAGCAAGGGTGATCTTGATACCAGAGACACTCAGCTCCTAGGTGGCTCATAAAAATTTTACTGGGCACAGATTCAGCTGCCTGCTCCCTTTCAAAAACAAACCACTCAAAAGTCAAATGTTGGTGAAAATGGAAGTCAGCTTTTATTCAGGATACCAGTGACCTGAGGAGACGTTGGGCTAACCCATCTCTTCCATAAACACAAAGGAGAATGACCAGACTAAACCCATCTCAAAGACTCAGATTTACTGAGGGGTTTTGGGGGGTTTTGTTTTGTTTTATTTTTATTTAATTTTATTTATTGAATCAAAATTGATTATACATATTTTGGGTGTTCAACATTGAAATATGTTGATCAAGTCAGTATTACTAGCATATATATTGTTACAAATTATAATTATTCTTTATGCCTCTTGTCCAATCTCTCCCCCTCCCCCCTCTAATTGCCCTAGATTTCTTCTCTCCTTCTGAAAGAGTAATGGTTACTCTGTTGATTTGTTGCCTAGATGATCTGTCCAATGCTGAGAGGTGTGTTCAGGTCCCCCAATATTATCATAGAGCGGATGCTTCTTCTGTCACTCTGGAATGGACTTTGTGGAGAAAGACATCCTCTTCTTCTCTTTGGTCTCTGCTCGTGACTCTCCTTGTGTCAATGCACTCCAGTGGCTGGCGAACCATCTGCATGGTGGTTGTGGTGTCTAGCTGCTTTCACGGCAGCCATGGTTATTGTGGTGGCTGGGGTGGGCCACCCACATGGAGGTGATGTTTTTGGCATGCTTCTTGGTGCTGGCAGTGTGCCAGGTTGTAGGGTGTGTTCGGTCCCTGGCTCCATACCTCGGTCCCCGGGCGGGCCCTGAGGTGCTGGCACGGTGTGCCTGGTTGTGGGAGGGGGCGGTCCGGTCCTCAGCTCCATGCCTCATGTCCCCTGGAAGGCCCTGAGGCGCTGGTGGTGTGCCTGAGCAGGAACTAATTTTTTGTCCTCTGCTTACTTCTAAAATGGGGGAACTTCCTGTGGGAACAAGTACTTGAGCTGTGTGGTTGAGCTAAGTTGCTGCTTTGCTGCTGTTTCCCTGGGGAAGGCTTTTTGTGCAGCTCAGGGTTTAATGGTTGACCTTATAGGTATTTCTGGCTCTCCAGAGACCTGGTGGATCTGGGTTGTATAGAAACTCTGATCTGGGCCTGAGTTTTTTCATCAAACTGCATCCCATGCAATTCTGCATTCCTGACCAGTCTCCTCTGAGTGGACCTGTGCTGATTGGGGGGCAGATCAGCTGTCCTTGCTGTGTCCCAGTGTTCTCCAGGTGGGCCTGTCTCCCCCACTGCCCATGCTCCAAACAATTCCCATGGGACAAGCCTTGCACTGGTCCCTTGTGATGACTCACCAGCCTCTGAGTGGCTCCTTTTTTCAGCTGTTCTAGCTCCTTGCTCCTGCATGGGTCCACAGAAACCCTATTAGTGGTCTTGCTATCCTAGGGGCCGCCAAGGCCCTCTTCTCCCCTGACACCTCCAAGTAACTCCATCTGAAGGGCACAGCTGCAGCTTTTGCCGGCTCCTGCTCCATGCGCTCAGCAGCTCCAGCATTAAAGTGGCCGTGGCCCAAAACACTCATAACAGTTTTTTCTTTCTCTCATCATGGTTTCTCCCACCTTCATGAACTCTATAGGTCTCTCCTCCTCTTCCTGGGCTCCAATGGCCCCAGCTTGGCTGATGCTACATTTTTATAGTTGTAAATTGGTTGATTTGTGGGAGAGAGAGATGCTGGGAACTGTCTATTTGACTGGAACTCCCCTACTGAGGGGCTTTTAAAGAAGGGGTTGGGGAATGGAGCATGGGAAAAGAAAAGCAGGAGGGAGGGGGACATACAAGGGGCCAGGTGCAAGGTCTCGCCAATACTCTAATTTCTTCTCCCGTCCTTGCTGTTATCTCAGGGTCTAGGTAGTACATGTAAGCCTGCAGCACCAGGCTGGAAAACATTACATTTATGTAAATAATGTCATCTTGCCTCATAACCAAGCTTCAAAATATTTACTTAACCATGGAAAAAGAGGGAACTCAGAGAAATGCATGTCAAGAAAAAACAACTCTGTCCTTTTGAAATATTTTAGAGCCCATCCAGTTTTAGGTCCTGACATAACTTCAGTCCTGCTCAATCTAATAGTCTTTGCCCCAGTTTCCAATAAATTCCTTCTTATTTTTATCTGAGACCTCCTGAGAATGGTCTCTCAGCCCATATTTTTGTGAGCATTCCAGTCAGCACCATCTAACCAGTTACTAAGATGTTCCAAATTTTCCCTGGTTTTCTTGTCCTCTAAACTTTCACCAGTATCTAGGCTTTTCCCAACCTGCTCCCTCAAATTCTTCCAGCCTCTGCCCAACACCCAGTTCTAAGACCACTTCTGCATTTTCAGTTATTTCTTATAGGAAACACCCTACTTCTCTCATACCAATTTTCTGTACTAGTCTGTTTTTCTGTTTCTATAACAGAATATCTGAGACTGGGTAATTTATAAAGAGGTTTATGTGGCTGTATTCTGGGATAGCTGCATCAGGTGTGGGCCTCAGGCTACTTCTACTCACAAGGGACAACATGTCCAACATCATCACATACTGGAGGAGACAAGGTACGTAAGACACAACCTGTCCTGGAAAAAGCTGACGGTATGGTGGGAGCGATCTGATCCACACACAGGACTAGACCCTTCGTCACTAACTGTTAAGTTGCATAGTACAGATCTCAAGGAGCCTAGGAATTCAGGAGAGAGCTACTTGCCCTGGAGTAGTCAGGAGAGGGTCAAGGATGGTCAGAATTTACCCACAGTGAGGAGAGTCTGATGTAAGCAGGAGGGGGCACGAGCGTGGAAGTGTTGGCAGGGACCCAGTGGTAGACCCGCAGGAGTCCACCTGAAGTGGCCCCCGGTTAGCAGTCTGAGAAACAGCCTCTCACAAAGCCCTCCCCAAATGCCCACAAAAACATAGGAAAAGACGAAAACTGAAAACAACACTGAACACTTCAACTGACAGCTAATCTATGTCTAGAACCTCATAGAAATTTCCACTAACTATAAAGCAGATGGAACTGAGCTGAAAAACACCCGGCACGTGTCGCGCTGACAGCAGCAGAGCAGTCCTGTGCTGACAGCAGGTGGTGGATGGCTCAGCTCGGCTGGCTCTCTGGGCCCTGGCTGCGGAGACACAAGAACACTGCACTGCTGCACTCAGTACCTCTCTCTCTAGGTCCTGTCAAGGACCATTGCATCCAGAAGACACACTGGTAATACGAAGGGCCTTGAGAGTGGGATATCCTGGAGATACGAGCCCTTGAGTAAAGCATTCAAGGAGGAGAGGAGACTTGAGGGGCACCCATGGCTGCGTGTCCTGAGAAACGGAGCGCACGTGGGTGAGAGCTGCACACACAGCGATGGCCAGCCAGTCTGCTTGAGCAAACGAGGAGAGTCTCAGACACTAGAAATAGGCCGTCCCAAACAGTTTGACCAGTACATGGTACACACAGAAAGTGGGGCCGAGACGATCCACAAAGCTCATCAGGATGGATTAACTCAGAGTGAAGAAGATAAAAAATACCAGCAGGAGATCTCTGGAAAAAATTCTGAGACCAAGGGAAATGGAACTAAAGAGTAAGAAAAATTTTTAAAAAGAAAAAGAAAACTGCCTCTAAAAATTATCTACTGTTACAACTAAATAAAAGCCTTTAGAAAATAAATTTAGTACTCACAGTGGAGAAAGAACAGGCTGTAAAGAAACGATGACAGGATTATCTGGATGACATAAGGATTTGAAGGAAACTAAAAGTGCAATATTAGAATTAAAATCTGCTTGTAGGCAGTGAGTACCAGAAACGCCACTGGAAAAGTAACTGCAACAGTTATTTGTAAAACAATTTTTAAAAACTCTCCCCAAAATTTAAACCAAGAGAACCAAGAAAATTTTTAAATTGAAACTAAGATTGTGAGTATAGGAATGTCTGACTCGAGAGAGAGCATATGTGTTTACACTCTTTCCCGTATCTCTCTGGTGCCACCTGCCCCTCCTCGGGCACCTCATCTTATCTCCAGCCACGTGCCTTAGTGTCCCTGCTGTGAGCACTGTAGCTCAGTGGGTGTGGCTGGGCAAGGCCCGCATCCTGTGACTGAAGCTAGGTGGCTCGCCACAGCCAGGCCGGACCCCACCAGACCCCAGAGGCTCTGACCCTCCTCCCATACCGCGATGACGCTCCTTGCTTCAGGGCACAGGACCGTGGCTTCCCCCGCAGCTGCTGCAAAAGGCCAAGTAGCGGAGCCTGGACATGACGGAAAGGTACACCCACGGGAACGGTGAGCAAGGGAGACGAGAAACAGAAACGGTAAGGAGCATCAGACAAACTCTCTCCTCCTGCCCCCCAGAACGCTCCAAAGTGAAATGATCCCGCAGCACCTCCCTGGAGGACGTCCTCACATCCAAGGAATGAGCTACGTCACTTGCTGCAGCTGCAGCCTGCTCAGTGACTCATCAGCTTACAGTTGCTTTCTCCCTTCTGGCCTTACCCTCTACCTCGCCTTCCAGGTGTTACACCTTCCAAGGAGCTTTAGCAAACAAGCTTCGCCTCAGGCACTGTTTTCTAGAAAACCAGACAAAGACCATGCAGATAAAAGAGTCAACAAGAAAGGTGAGTGGAAGGAGATCTTACACAGGCGACAGATATTTCCAATTGTTATGCAAAAATTAGATAAATGAAAGGTATTAAAAGCCTTCAATCTAGAAAAAACACAGATAAATTTTTTAGAAGTTATGTAAATTGAACACAACCCAGCTGAATTCATATTTTTCTATAAAACTAAATGCCAGAAGACTGTGTAGCCCACATATACAGACTTCTGAGAAAGTTCTTATCCAAAGGTGTAAAGCAAGGTAAATCATAACTAAAACCAAAATGTTTCATTATTTTAGTTATACTAAGTTTCCATTTATATTGTCAGAGCTAGGGCTCAGACCCTTCAAACCCATTGTACAGCCTGGGTCCCCAGACCCCTCACACACAGGTCTATGCTAAGTAATTTGGAAAGATTGCAGGAGCTGTTGGCAGATGAAGTGAGCTCAGTCCTTACCAGCAGCTTACAGGTCTGGTAGTTTACAGGTCCAGCAGTGGCAGTGGCCTTGCAGAGGGTCCCAGGGGCACTAGCAGCACAGCCTCCAGCAGCAGTAGTGACCTTCCCATGCCCCACTCCCTGGGGGGCAGCCTGGGGGTGGGGGGCCCAGTGGATCAGAGCCACTCGTCCTTCATACTTAAGTTCATAACCCAGGACACCTGGGTGCACATGCGCAATTACATTAGAAGATAACCAAGGAACACCTGGGTGCACGTGCATATTTACATCAAATGCTCGGCAAGATTCTGAACATCTGAGGGGCCCTGACCATTTTCCTATATTTTCCCAACAAAAGGATTTTTAAACAGCCCCTTTGTTTTTCACACACGAAAGACTTTTCTGATATGCAAAAACGTGTGAGTGTGTGCGCGTGTGTGCGCGTGTGTGTATACATGCACTCCTATACTCCCTTTTATGTTCATTGAAAATTAGCTAACTTGAAGATGTATTCTAGCCAACCAATCAAAAAATAAATAAAAACACCTAACAAATAGAACTTCAGGTGTGAAAAAAATGGCATTATTTTGTTATAATCAAAAATACCAACTAAAATAAGATTAGGAAAGCAGTGTAGGGACAAGGCACTGTTTCTTCTGAACAGGAGAGTGCAGGGGGGGGGGGTTGCAGATGTCATTTCAACATGTATATTTATGAATCTATAAAATCTCAGTAGCACAAAAAGCTCAGCATAGAAAGTAGTCAATGTCAAACATTAACGAAGAGAAGGAAATTTGTAAGTTTCTCAAAATGAAAGATGAGACCTTTTTTTTAAAGGTTGAGAAAACACTACACTAGAGAGTGAGTAGAAACCAGGAGGCAGAGGATCCAGGACTGAATCGTGGTTCTCAGCCTACCTGTTTGTTTGCAGGCAAGTCATGTAGCAGGATGAGCATTCATTTCTTCGTTTATAAAAGCAGGATAATAATTAAAGCTACCTCACAGGTTTCTTGCAAGCATAAATTAAATAATGCATGTGCAAAGAGCTTCCAAAACACTGTAAAAATATAAGAACTTGTTATTAACAGCAGTGTTCATATCTGCACTTACAAGTTCCCAGTGAGTTTACTCACAGTGGACCTACCTGATCTCTCCGGCGGGCCTGCTCTTACAGCGTTCAGTCCTGTCTCTATGAACAAGGGATGTGAAGGGGAAAGAATGTCATGTAGGAAAAAACAAACACCCCGTTTTGACTTCCAAAGAGTTCAGGATCTAACTAGATAAAACTAGCCAGAACTAACAAATATCTCCCTGACAGAAAATAGCAACTCTGGTTTGCAGGTTCTCTGAAGTCACTCCATTTTTTCAACCTTATTTCCTCTCGTTTCCCACATGAACCACTAAAGCCAATGCCCTGCCTGTCCTCTCCTTACAGACATGTTCCCGCTGGCACTGCTGCTGCTGCAACCACCTGCTGCCATCACTGCCAGGACTGCATTGACTGTGGCCACATTGCTGCGACAGCCATTGTGGCTGGCACAAGCAAGAGGCCCTGAGCCCCAGCTCCAGTTTGCTGCAACAGCTAAGAGCAGAATCTAACAGTGGCTGCCGTCCTCTCTCACGTGCTCATCTCCTGCTACCTGCAGACCTCCAGCCCTGGAGTACACAACCATTCTGTGCTGAAGGGCATGGGGGAAGGCAGAAGTATTTCAGTCAAATATCAAGTGAATGAGTGCTACATCACAGAATGAACCTGAGATGCAGGATTGTCCTGTACTATTACTCTATGGAGTATACTATAAAGCAAATGTATTTTACAGGGCCTATTTTCCAAGGCCCTGTAGTCTCAAGTTTAGCTTAACCTTTTGGAATTACATACAGAAATGTTAACCTTGCAAAAGACAGGAAACTTTCCTCAGGATAAAGTCTTTGTAACACAGCAAAGTTGCTGGCTCAAGGACAGACAAGTTACTTGACTGATATGTAAAATACTGGGGAAGCTGCTGTAGAGAAAGAGAATGTTTGCTAAGACCAAGCTTTTGTTGGTGGATCGACTTAATCTTTTGCAAATTGCATTATGGAATGTCACTTTGCTTGTTTCACTAATGTTACCAGCCTCTATTGCTAAACCACACCTATGTTCTTTTCCTGTAACTTCCTGGTCTGGAGAATAAATGTGGGGAAAGAACCCCAGTTCATGGTTAGTTTCCAAAGGAAAGAATGCCTCTCTTTTGAGGGTTCCAGGAAATTAACCCCTTTGGGGTGTCTCACTGCTTGGAAGAGATGGGCTTTGAGTAATCCTTTTGGCAGCTCCATCACTCAGGGGAAGAAAGGTGACAAATCTGTGTAAGGCAAAGCAACATTACTCAAAAAATAAATTATTACATTCTTACTGTCAAATGTTTTGGTAGTAAATCTTAAAAGTTTAATAGCACAGTCAGGAAAATAATAATTTGCAAAATGGATGTTCACTTTCCGTCAAGGTTGCTGGAGGAGGAAGAAAGGTATCTGGGAGTATGCCATTTTTCTGTCTCAATTTATTCTTCTCTACATGCTTTTTACACTTTTTATTATGTTTAGAGCCAAGATGATTTATCACAGGAATCGTAGTATATGACTTTAGAGTTTTTTATTTCATAAAATTTTGTATTTACAAAAATGACAGTCTGCTCTAAATTGTTCTTCACAAAATGTGAAAAAATTCCAAACAGTACTTTTTCTTAAAAGAATTCATGGCCTACATGAAATTAAATGACAAAAATTAAATATAGTTTTCCAAGATTTTTAAATGTTATGAATGTTCTAACACCAATAAATCATATACTGTGATCTCTGTTATTCTGTCTTGTACTATTTTTTGAATGTTTATAAGCATTTGCAGCCTCAAAAAATATATAAACATACTTTATAAACTTTTCCAACTATTATACTATCTCTCAAATTTATATAATGATCAATATATTTCCCTGTTTATTTAAAAATTTTAAAGTATTTAAAATTTTTATATCAAATAAATAGCTTTCACAAAAAACTAGTTATTGCAGCATTTGACTGATGGAATAGAATTTCAACATATAAAACACATGAAGAGATTTTCCACTCTAGGTTACATCTAGGAAGTGGATGTTCACGTATTAATAATAAATTCGCATCACATGCCATGTGCATATGAGTAACACTGAGTATGCTGTTGCCCGTGTGATGACGCAATCGCTGACGGCACTTGACACGGCAGAAATGGCACTGAAGTCAGCCTGGGGCTATTCAGCTTCCCAAACACCCCAATCAAAACTAAATGACAGATTTTGGTAGAAAATGAAGGCAGAAACCAACATTTGATGTGTCGTAAGTGTGAGCGAGTTTCATTCTGTTTCATTTTCCTTTCCTGGAAGGGGGCATTTCAGCCCACACCTGTCCAGACCTGGCCGCACTGAGCAAGAGCAGCTTACTGGGAAGCTGGGGCAGTTTCCTACCCTGAAGAAAAACAGGTGCCCCAGGCAGACCTGGCTTCATTTCCAACCATCAGGCAACTTCCTGGCTGTCCTCAGACCTTTCACAAGCGCCACCAGCAGCTCCGGCACCTAGGAGGTCCAAGCTTCCAACTCAGAGTCAAGTACAAAAGACTAAGCAACGTGTCTCTAGGAAATCTCTCTAGAAATAGCCTAAATGGCCCTGTAGACCTGCTTAATATTGCTTTTCCCACCATCCCCTTAAAAGCCTCTCCTTTTAATCACAAGAAGTAATGCTGGGAGGGCTTCCACAGAGGCTTTCCTAGAGGAAGGCGGAGGGGAGGCCTTAGACGTGCCCTGCAGAAGGGGCTGAGGTGTAAGATCTTCTCTTACTTGCCCTTGAGGTTTCCTATTCTTCCAGTCTGAGCCTGAGAGGAACTTCCCCACTCCTGCCCTGCCGCTGGCTGGACCCTGACGCACTCTGCCCTTGCAGCTGAGCCCAGGGCCTTCCGTGCAGGGGCATGGAGCCAAGAACTAATCCCACTGAATTTCCCTTGTTCCCCAGCAGGTCTCATGGGAGAACATCAAAAGCACCCGTAGGCCAAATCCACCCAACTGCCTGTTTTTATTTTTGTTTATTTATTTTTTTGGTGGGTGACTGGTCAGTGCAGAGACCCATAGCTGCCCATTTTTATATGCCCCCTAGGCTAAGAAAGGCTTTTTTATTTGTAAGGGCTGAAACATTTTAAATGGTTTTAAAAAAACAAAAGAATACTTTATAATGTGAAAATTATTTGAAATTTAAATTTTGCTCATAATAAAGTTCTCCTGGAACACAGTTAAGTCCGTCCATTCATGCATTGTTTATGGCTGCTTTTGTTCCATGACACAGTTGAGTAGTTGCAACAGAGACCTGAAAAGCAGAAAATATTGGCCATCTATTCCTTTCCAGAAAAAGTGTGCCAAACTCTGGCCTTACTGATGGTGCGGCAGTACTTTATGAGTGAGATCTAGTCTTGAACTTCAGGCCTCTTTTATTAGCTGCTATCCGAACCACTCCCTCTTCATGTTCAGGGAGTTGATGGGACCCCACAGAAAGACTGCCAGAAGTTTTTCCTGCCTGGGTATAATGCTTAATTTTATGTGTCAACTTGACTGGGCTAAGGGATACCCAGACAGGTGGTAAAACATCATTTCTGGTGTGTCTGTGAGGGTGTGCACAGAAGAGGTGAGCACTTTCGTCGTTGGGCTGAGTAAAGAAGGCAAGTGTAAATGTCCACCGTGGGTACTTCCCAGATCAATCCAGGGCTATGTTGGCACCAGATTCTATTTCTACGAGTCTTTCAAATTGAATTATTTAGTTCTATCTGTGTATATCAACAGGAAATAAATACGGAGAAAATTTATTTTGGCTCTCACCCAGATGTTTATTCTAGAAACAGACTGTGGTTTCAGTCAGCTATGAAGTGGGTCCTGGCTCACATAAGCTTTCTGTTCTCCAACACCAAATAAACTCCCTGTCACTGGGAACGTAGGAAAAAAGTCTTGATATAACCAGTTATCAGAGTCACTGCAAATGGGACTTCTACCCTGGGTGGCAGATTACCTCTAAATTCTGATAACCTCTGAGGTCACTTCTGATTCAAACTGTGTCATTCTACGATGAGGCCCAGGGGCATTTTTCTGGGACTGGCCCAGAGACGATTAAATAATTACAGGCACACAATAGCTCTGTTCATCTGCTACCTGTGTCTGCTCCCTGTCTTTCTCACTTTCCATTAAGTTTGCAAAAAGTAGAAGATTTGGCTTCTGGGCTGCAATTCAATATGCGTGCAAAAGTGGTGTGAGGATCCTGGCACTAAGAGGGTGTACTCCAGGGGACAGAGGGTGCTTATTAGTTTCGCAGCAATGGAGCAGGTGAAACCTTCAAGCTTCAAAATGAACTCTGTTTCAGTGGCGACAGAGGGAGATCATTTCGTCTAGGGCAGCAGAAATCCACTGGGGACAATGAATGCCTCTGTTTCACATGGGGAAAGGGCGGGGCTGTATCTGCCTTACACAGCTGTTTTCAGTGAGAGAGAAAATTCCCTTTTGAGGGGTGACTCCAGAGCTTTCTAAAACTCCACATCCATCCCCACTGTATGAGTCTGTTTTGTGTTGCTTATGACAAAATACCTGGAACTGGATGATTTATAAAGAAAATGAAATTTATTGCTTACAGTTTCTGAGGCTGGAAAGTCCAAAGTCCATCTGGTGGTGGTGACAGTGACCCAAGGGTCTCACGTTGCAAGATGGCGGAAGTAGAGAGAGCAGAGAGAGAGAAAGACAGACTCTCATTTTAAGGCCCTCAGAACTGCACCCCTGGCCACCATGTTTAACCCATTCACTACTGCACGGTCCTACAATCCAATCACCTTCCCACGGCCCCACCTTTCAATGACCATAATAGGATTTTCCACCCTCTTAACAGTCACAGCGGGGGCTAAGTTTCTAAGACATAAAACTTGGGGGACACAATTCAAGCTTCAATACTCTTGGGGGACATAATTCAATCTACTACACCCACTAAGATTCTGGTACATTTTATACCATCGGACATATATAGGAACATTCCATACAAAGGAACATCTCTTTTCCTATGAGAATCTTTTTTGTTAAAAACTGTAATGGAGAGTGATGACTTCCATCTCCTGACCTGCTGATGCAGGAGCAGTGGACAACTACCAGCCATCACAGGCATGTGCACGTGGGAAGGGAGGAGGTGGTGGCCATTTGGTGGTATTGTGGCATAAAGGGGAAGGCAGGGATTGTAAAGAGACAGTGTTAGAAAACTGGGTGGGGGCCCGGTCAGGAAGGGCCTTGTGTGTCTGATAAGTGCTCCTGTAGCTGATGAAGGATTATAAAAAGGGAAGTGGGGTAGGTGCGGATCAACTGCATAGCCCCACAGACTTCTGGCACTGAGAGAGGAAGTTTGACTGGAGATATGAATTTGTGAATCATTAGGGTATGAGCAGTTGATGAGGCCATGGAAAGCTTGAGACCACCCAAGGGAGTGGAACGTACATGAGGGTGTGGGGAGAATCAGAAACCTGTGAATGAGATCATAAGGCAACAGCTGGACAGGTATGACAGCGACCAGGAGAGACAGGACAGTCACAGTCGGAGCACCACAGAGCACCACCTTGCTTTCATCCAAACACCACTGCTCCCTGGGGGCCCGGGGGCAGGCACTGGGACACAGGCAAACCTAAATCAAGGGTGAACTCTCCTTGGATAGCAATTTCATTCTTGGAACTGAAAAAAAAAAAAAAAAGGAATGCTGGTAAGGAGACACGGAGTGATGACGTGCACAAGGCACTGGTCTTGGTGCCAAAGGCGTGAGTTCTGACCTCTGCTCCGTGCTGTGTGACCTTGGGAGCAGAACTGTGGTTCTCTCACCTGGAAATTGAGGGTGCTGGGTGATATGCTCTCTGCTTTCATCTCAAACGAACTCCATTTCTAGAAGGAGATGACATTAATAATTGTCTCCCCAGCGGACTTGAACCAACAATCATCATCCTCCCCGTTGCCGGAATATATTCAATTTAATGTAGGTGGCAACCAAAAAATAGAGCATCTTCTTTTCCACCTTAAACCTGCCATAATGTGCAGTCCTCAAGTCACATCTGGCTCCAAAATTAAAATTATAACACTCTGTTCTTCCTGACCAGGAACAGTTCTCTTAGATGACTCGGAAAGTTGGCGTGCAACATTCTTAAAAGTCTTGAATGAACCATGAGGGCTTCTCCAAGCTCATTTGGGACATGCAGTGGTTTAGGTCACAGGAGGATCATTTTGAATATGCCTCGGTGAAGTGGGGACCTGTTGGCATCCCAAGGGACAGGGTGAGACACATTTGCCCCTACTTTCCCAGGACATTAGTTCTGCCTTACTACAAGAGTCCACATGCAAAGCCCCCACCACACGTCACAAGATATTCGAGCCCAAAGCCCCCGACACACACATCTCAAGTTACTTCTGTCCAAACCTCCCCTGTGTTCCAAGATACTCCTGCGGCCAGAGAAAAGGGGAAAAAAAAGTTCTTGGGAAAGAAAAGCCCCTTACTGCAGATAAAGACACCCCCCCACCACCTGTTCACATAACTAAGCCGAGCTCTGCATAAAGGTATAAAAAGAACAAACGTGACTTGCAGGGAACAAGGCTGGGAGGTGGGAGCTCCTGCACCTTCTGCATGCATCCAGATTCCCAGTAAATGGCAGTCTGTTTTAAAATATTGATCGTGTGGTCTTTAGTGCCACCATGCTGCATGCACTTAACACCGAGACGTGTCAGTTATCCACTCTGTTGGTGTGGCGTGTAATATGAACAATAGGTGGCTGAAGAACTATTTGTGGTCTGAAAAGAATTTGATTGCAGGACTCACCATCCCATCAGAACCCAACCCTCAGTAACCCCATGGTGTTACTGCCACCTCCATGTCCCCGGCAACATTAGAATACTTCAAAGGTTTCCATCCTCTGGTTCCATCTGGAGAGCTCATGTCATGAATCCAGCCTGGTTCAGGAAGAGAACAGCATGGCAAATAGCAGCAGAGAGGGACGAGGTGGATGACAATATCTGTGAGTTGGGATCAGCCCAACTATAGTGCCACTGTGTCGCCACAACGACTGATGCAGCAGGACTCCCTCTGTCCACATCACCCCGTCTCTAAGGCCTCACCCCCGTCACTAGCACCGCCTCTCAAACTGCAAACCTGTGCCAAATTGCCACTGACTCCAAACCACTGCTATGGACCTCGAGGGGGGAAGATCCCTCCTCCTAGCACAGCCCCTTTCCAAAAACAGCTGAATTCTGAGAAGTCAGAGAATGTGACATCTCCCAGGGGAGCACCAGGTCTCCAGCCACTGTCCCCACATCTCTGTCTTCATCCATTTTGTCCCCACATAGAAGCCCCTTCGGTCTTTTATTCTCCGTCCTCATCATGGGCTGCACGCCTTCTCCCCAAATCTAACCATCTCCCAGACCTTTCCCTGGTTTCTCCTGGAGTTCCCAGTCCCGCTATCTCACTGTCGCAGCAGCTCACAGCCCTGGGACTCCAGACAGCATTCGCAGTGCTTGCTGGATGTTTGCATCGAGCAGCCTACACACATCACCAGTAAAACACCTCAAAAAACAAGCTCGCCAACTCTGCCCTAACACCAGCTCCTCCCAGCTCCACAGTCTCAAGGAATGGCACTGTCATTGCTCCAGCCAGCAACCGAGCATCCTGCAGGCTCCTCGTTCCACTCCTGCTCCTGCCTCACGGCGTCCAGTCCATCCCAAGCCTTCTCCCTGGTAGCTCCTGAGCCCCACAGATGTGTGCTCGCTACCCCCATTGCTGGCAAGTCCAGTCAGACCAGCACCCTCACCCTAACCTCTACGACAGCCTCTGCACCGCCTCCCTGCGTCTCTGCCTGCCCTCTGCAGCTCATTCTCCATACCCAAAAGCAATCTCCAGATCCAGCTGCTTTTCTTTTTAAATCCCATTAATAGCTTTCCTTGGACTTTGGGCCGGACCCAAATCCTCTGTAGGGCCTCGGGGTATCCCAATCACAGCTGCCCACCTCTCCAACCTCACCCCTCCTTTCCCTCTCCCTCATTCTGCAATTTCTCTTAAATTTTCAGCCTAAACAACAATTCCATAAAGAAGCCATCCCTGCATTTCATTTTATAATGTAAGCCCCATATTTGCCTCTGTCCCTAGCACCCAGAACTATGGGAGTTAGTCGCTAAATATGAGCTGAATGAATGCAGGCATGAATAAATGAAGCACTTACCCTTTACAGGGCCACTGATCTTTCCACTAAACTTTGCTTTCTAATGAAAATTGAATTTATTAAAGCCAGTTTTCCCTATTAAGACTTCATAATTAGGGTGCTCATTTATCACCCAAACTAAAACACTTTAAAGTTGGTGCTAAAAATCATTAAAATTATATGTTTTTTGAATATGCATTTATTGACTAAAATAGTATATTGGTGGACCTATCTGAAGATAAAATAAAAGTAATTTCAAAAATAAAATCCACTGAAAAAAATTTTTAATTTTCAAAATATTTAAAAACTGAAAAAAATTGCTAAAAAAAGTTTAAATAATGGAAATTCATACACTAGTACAAAAAAAGCTTATTTATATCGATCACCTGAACATCAAAAAATGACATAAGCAGAATTATCCTTTGTACATGTTCACGTACTTAAATCAGTTTGTAAGGTAACACATCACTGATATTTTTCTAATCATTTTTTTAAAATAATGTTATTTTTATCTCTTTCACAAAATTGCCTACAATCATCTTCAAAGTTGCATTTTACTGGTTAATACTACAAAATTGTTGACCCGTTCAATTCACTCTTGTCTATAAACCACAATACTTTTATTTGAGAAAATTTATGCTCTAAGAGAAAATTCTGCTAAGTGGACAATAGTCTCTGAATTTTTTTTTTTTCTTCTATTCAGAGTAGCTTTCTTTGACAAATACTTTAGTAAGATAAAACATTAAATAAATTGCCTGGCCCTTCTGAGCACCCAGCTATACTCACGTGCTGCAGGGCTGCTGGTCTTCTCAGTTTTGCTCTATTCTGGTACTGAATGTGTATTTTTCAGTTGAAAACAGGATCTCCCTCAAGTTGAGCCAACATGAAATAACAGAATATCAAATTTAACTCTTGGTCACCATCTGAGTTCACGTTGTCTAATTTGTTCAGCCCCTTCCTTGCTTCCATAGGGTTGGAGTTCAATGTTTTCTTGTTTGTAAACTTTCTTTTCAATAATGACAACATTACAATTGGCTAAAAGTTTCAAAATCTAAAGGTTTTTGGTGTTCTGTTTATTGAACAGTTTCATAAAGATTTTCAACACATTTTGAACAAAATGTAACTAAAATTTATAGGACTCATTTCCAAAAAAATGTCAAAATCAATTCAGAGATTGTTTCACAAAGGCTCAGCATTTTTAAAGTCCAATTGGTGGTGAGTAACCAGAAAGAAAGCACATATGGCCTCACCAAACTATTTTTTTGAATTCACCAACTTCATTAAAACAATTTGGTAGTTCAGATATTCTATGTAAATCTGAAAATATTCATAAATTGTGCCGCCTGTGGTTTCTATTTTGATTGGTAAAGTATCAAAGCTTGTTTGGATATAATTATGAATTTTCAATGCACCAATTTCAAGCATATTTTTGTGACCACTGTAAAAACTATAATGTTATCGTCAATGCTGAACTTTATAACCACATTTACACAGCATTCAGAAAGGAAAATGTCCAGATTTTGCCTGTGAGAAAACTCCCAAAAGCTTTATTTTGATGTCATGAATTGGATAAAGAATCAAACTGTTATTGAAATTAACTGATTCTTCTACTTGGAGCATCTGATGACACTTTATAAAACTGGCATCACTTAACCACCTGCTGAGTCTTTTGCTAATGGAGCCCACCCATCAACAGCTGTGACTTCATTTTTGTTTGTGCCCAGAAAAACTTGGACTTGAAAACGAGTGAAATTGATTTAGAAGCTATAGGTGATGTCAAAGAGCACATTGATAAAAGCAAAAACTCATACCTCTCAGAGTAATTTGAAAATGTACTTCCTGCAGCTGCATACCGTCTTCTTAAAATAACCACGGTGGTAACTTCTCAGCAGATGTGGATGCTTCAGATTTGAGACTCCTGGCTACAGTGGTCACCGACAGACACCTCTGTGGGAAGCAAACGTCAACAAACATTCTGCCCATATCACATGCCCATCATCGGCTTTCTTGAGAAACAGAAATTTAGTGCAGTACTTTGTTTTATATTAAACATGCACTTAAATGTCTTGGCTCATTTTTGCAAAGAGGTTTAAGGCAAGATAAAAATGTATTTCAAAAGTTTTAAGTAAATAGTGGAGTTATTATACCATAAAATAAGTGACACAACTACTGTAGCTGGAGTGTTCAGAATACTTGGTATACCCGTAGCAGCAGGACAGCTCAGCCTCCAAGTCCCACATGTACCTTCCATGCACCGAACAGTAATCTTTCCTGTGTCCACGCCACGGTGCTGGTCTCAGTGAAGTGGCCGCACAGGTGCAGCAGTGGCACCTGTGAGACCCAGGACCTCGCTGTGCCAGCACTTTGTTTCTCAGTCCTTGACGGACAGGTGCTGGGGTGTCTCCACTGGAAAGGTGGGGACGAGCGTGGACTTTCAGATTGAACCACCACACGTGCGTCCCACACACCATGACAAGCTCATGGCAACAGTTAGAAGCGCCAAGAAGAAGTCTACGGAAGCCACCCCGGCGCATTGTAATGGAATTGCTAATAACAACGCCTCATTTTAAAATGAAGAATCTAAATGTTGAATCAAACTAGCTGCTGGGGCCACAGGCACCGGCTCCCTCCGTGCCAGGCCGGCCAGAGCGCACGGCCTCCCGCGTTCCTCCCACCCACTCTCCACCACCGTGCGGTGTCCAACAGGGTGGGGAAACCTGTGAGCCCTCTGCGACACTAAACACTTATTTCCCGTCGACGCCTTGAAGATTTTCCACCTCAGAGAGTTCATCTCAGGGAAAGAGAAGGGGAGCATGAAGGAGGGCCAAGAAATAGAAAAGACATCAGCACCCAAATAATGGGAACATTTTGAGGCCTCTCAATTATTCCATGGGCCTTTAGAACAACGACAAACGTGAAAAGCAGCCAATTTCCCACGTGCTGTTTAAAATTTCTCGCCTTGGGCCAGCCTTTCCCATCCGACTGGGGACTGTGGAGAGAGGACAGGAGGCCTGCAGCAGCCAGGGTGCGGCCACCGTGCGCGTTTGGGGAGGGAGGAGGTGGTGCTGAGACAGGAAACTTGGCCTTCCCCTAAGCATTACTCCCCCGAAGCCACGATTTTCCTTCAAAATAGTGGACAGTTTCTTGTCCTGCCATAAAAATGTAAAAAGCAAAACAAAACAAAACAAAACCCTTCCTTCTAAATGCTAAACTTTCCAGTCCCCTGGACGCGTGGAGCTCGGCGAGCTGCAGGAGAGGGAGACTCGGAGCCCAGGAGCTCTGCTGCGTCCCCAGCTCCGCGCGGAGACACTTGCAGTTGCGCCTGGCTCAGGACACCAGAGGAGAGGGCGAGGAACAATACCGGCCTTAGGTGCAATCCAAAGTGAATTTTGGCTGCTGATACTTTAGGAAAATATCACTGTCCCAAACCTGCACAAACATCTTCTTCCTCCGAGCACCTCCCCTGAAACGGTGCTTCAGCAGAGTCTTACTAACAAAACAGGTGTCTTATAAACCACTCGCAGGCCTGTGGCACCGCCGAGGTCGGGCGTCCGTCTCTGCAGAATGCACCAACTCCATTTTTCCTCTGAGGGTGTCCACTTAAGTCAAGCAATTGGGATGTTGTTGTCAGCAGGAAAAACCCAAGTTACCAACTATCTACAGTCAAAACTCATTAGTGCAAACTTGACTGGTCCCCAATTCACAACTGTCCCTTTATCCCGGACTGAAGTTAAACTTTGCTGCTGTCACTGGCCAGGGCACAGAGGGAGACTGAAGGCAGAGCTGACAGCACTGGGGAGAATGCTTTGTACTCGCGAGAGCGTTTGTCTAAGACGGGGCAGCCACACCGTCTCCACTCTTTCCACGGACGACAGTCTCCACGGCATGTGTGTCTGAAAATCAGAACATGGAACTTGACTTTAAATGCTTTCTGGTACAGATATTCAATCAACAGAGACCAATCCAGCCCTCCAACTCTCAAGTGAGGTCTGCTTGTAGAGTTTGTAGATTTTCTCAACTGTTCTTTCTTTGCTCAAGAGTTGGCAGTGATTAAGAACACCAGGACCCGGGAGCCACTGATGTTGCAGTCACCTTCCTGCCCCCCTGTGCTTCTCCAGCCGTGCAGTTAGGGCTCCAGGCTCTGGAGGGACATGGTCGCAAGTCAGCAGAGGCCAGCAGGCAGGACAGGGACACGCAGCCAGCACCCTCTGCCAGCCGTCATCCTTGCACTTACCACGTTTCTATGCCTGGTGAGCGCCTGGCACATGGGTCCTCAGCCAGCCTTTCCTAAGCTGAGCTCATTGCTGTCTTTCAGGGGACCAGGTTGCCCCAGCAATGACTGTGCACTATTCGTATAGATTTGCATGTTATTTTACCTCCTAAGTTTAGAAAACCCTCCCTCCCAAGAATATCACTTAGATTAAGTAAAATAGCACAAGCATTTTCAAACACCATAGTTGTACAGGATGCACACAAAATGCATAACACATTTTCAAACCAGTTCCTCTCGTCACGTTCTAGCCTGAGAATGGTGGACTGAAAAGCAAGCGCTGTGTAAACAGAAAGGAGACACTGGGGCCAGGGGGTGGTAAACAGTGGGGAGCAAGGCAGACCCGACAAGAAGCAGACGACAGACTCCTCTTCAAAACTACCCATGTTTTTCCTTGAAAAAGCTGACAATTCCTGAATTTTTCCAAATGTTAACATTGTTGTAGTGGTGCTGACTCTTCACATGAGACTTAATAGACTAAGGGTTGAGGGCAGCGAGGGATAGAGTTTTTCTCGTCTTTGTACCCATGGCACCTGGCACAGGGCTGTAGTTTAAATTGTTTTTATTAAAACATCCCCCCCCCACACACACACACATAATTTTTAGTGAGCTTCCACATGCATTTATCTAAGATTATGATAAATGCAATTTTGGCCCATACTGTCCTTGAACTCTTGCTGAATTTAATGGTGCTACCCAGAAAGTGCAGCCAACTTAGCCCCAGGAAGAAGATCCGGCTTCTCAAAGACAAGCTGGTAAGCAGCAGCCGGAATTCAAATCCAAGGCTCTTAAAAGCCAGGCTGTGCCATTTCCATTACCAGCACTTCAAAGCCGGGACCTATGGTTCTAGTCACACAGGGCAGGGAAAGCTGAAATTAAAGATACCGTTGACAAAGACTCAAGAGCCAAACTTTGAGAAAGTGCAGTCAGAGAGACTAAGAATTCACCATAATTAATGTAGCTAGCTGCGAGGAAACAGACCTGTGGTTGCTTTTGGAACTACTCCGAAAAACACATATTAAATCAGGGAGGAGGTGATGGTTCGTATCCCTGGGGAAATGGGTTTCCAGACCAAGGGAAAGCAGGAGGTGAGTTGAGGTCCTGATCCTGCTTTCTCTGCCCACACCCACAGAGTTTGGCCCTGCTGATGCTGAGTTCGGTGCAAGAACCAGGGGAGTCTGATGTTTGCAAACATTTCTCTAAAGCAGTAGTTCCCATTCGAGTAGCTGGAGGGACTTTAGAAACTCCTTAGTGCCTGGATTCCAACCCGAGACACTGATCTCAGTGATCTGGGGTATAGCCTGGGTATCCGGGTTGTTTTATTTTTTTCTGTTTCTAAAATCTTAATTACTTTTAGTAGGTAATATGTGCATATGGCATACAATTAAAAATGTACACAAAGACAATACAATAAATCTGTCCAATCCCTGTCTTCAGCCACACACTTCTCCTCTGGAGGCAGCTTTCAAAGATCATTTTAAAACAGATAAGAAATCCTACGTATTTATATATAAAATGGAAGCGCGGCTTGTACTGTTCTGCTTTGTCTTTGCTATATTATCTACATATCTTTATTCTCATTGCTTTTTTAAAAGTTTCCCATTTTCTTGTACCAGCCAGCTGCCTAAATAAATAAATAGATAAAAGTTTCCACTGTTATTAACATCTTGCATTAGTGAGGTACACGTGTTATAATTGATGTGCCACATTGATATGTAATTGTTAACTAAAATCAGAGTGTGCTCTAGGGTTTACTCTGTGTTGTTCCTTCTACAGGTTTGGACAAATGTGCTTCTGACGTGGTTCCACTGCAGCATCATACCGGGTAGTTTCACTGCCCTAAAATCCCCAGGGCTGCACCTCTTCCTCCCTTCCTCTTCTCTCCCCCTAAACCTGTGGCAACCGCTCATCTTTTCACTGTTTCCATAGTTTGTCTTTTCCAGAATGTCATATAGTTAATATTGTACAGTATGTAGCTTTTTTAGATGGGTTTCTTTCACTTAGAAATATGCACTTAAAATCTCTCCATGTCTTTTTGTGACTTAATAGCTCATTTATTTCTGTCATTAATATTCCATTGTATGGATGGACCAAACTTTGTTTATCCATTTCCCTAAGCAACATCTTGGTTGCTTCCAAGTTGTGGCATTCTCAGCTCGTTTGGGCAAACATCCAGGCGCACAGCTGCTGGATCACATTGTGAGAGTATGCTTGGTTTTACAAAAAACTACCAGACTGTCTTCCAAAGCGGCTGCACCACGTTGTATCGCCACGCAGTAAATGAGAGCGGCTGTTGCTCCACACCCTGGGGAGCATTCGGTGTCCGTGTTTTGGGTTTTAGCCATTCTAATAGGTATGTGATGGTATCTCTTTGTGATTTTAATTTGCAATGTTGATCATCTATTCGTATGTTTATTTGCCATCTGTATATCTTCTTTGGCAAGGGTCTGTTCCAGTCTTTTGCCCATTTTTTAGTTGGGTGTTTGTTTTCTTATTGTTGAGTTTTAGGAGTTCTTTATGTAGTTTAGATGCCAGCTCTTTGTCAGATGTGTGTTTTGCAAATATTTTCTCCCAGTCTGTGGTTTGTCTTCTCATTCTCTGAACAGTGTCTTTTGCAGAATAGAGGTTTATAATTTTAATGATGTCCAACTTATCAATTTTTTCTTCATGGATCGTACTTTTGGTGTTGAATCTAAGTCATCACCAAACCCAAGGTCACCTAGATTTTCTCCTATGTTATCTTTTAAGAGTGTTATAGTTTCACATTTTATATTTAGAACTATAAACCATTTTGAATTCATTTTTATGAATGAGGTCTATGTCTAGATTAATTTCCTTACATGTGGATGTGCAGTTGTTTTGGCACAACTTATTGAAATTATCCTCTCTGGATTGAATTGCATTTGCTTCTTTGTCAAAGATCTGTTGACTATGTTCATATATGCCCAGAAACCTGGGCATCTGGGCCTTTTAACCTCCAGGCGGTTCACTGTGCAGCCAGCATTGGGAACCACTTTCACCTAAAGTATGTGTATTGTTAACAGAAGTTCCCGTGGCAAGGTAATGTAAGTCCCAGGTAGTAAAAAAGAAAAAAAAAGAGCAGCAGCCTAGCAAGAATCCACCTGCCTTCTCAATTCTGGAGGATTTCACCTGCAGAGAAAGTCACCAGCAGCTACATGTCCTGCTGAAACCTCAGCTCCAAGGAAAAGCCGCGAGTTGTTGCCTCTACTTTTGTGTGGGAACCAGCTTCCTTCCTTGAAGAGGAAGGTCACCAAGTAAGCTGGGAACTTAGAGCAGGCAGGTATGTCTGTAGCCTCCTCCCTCCGATCTCTCAAACACCTGGGATGCTGCACAGGAATTGGTATGGCCAGGTGTTCTGACACAGGGTGTGGAAATCTCAGGCAAAGAGCCAGAACAGCAAAGGATGGTGAAAGGAGAGGATTCAAACTCTCGGGCTGGAGAAATCCCACAGCTGTTTCTGGCTCAGGGTTTCATCAACTCCTGCACACAACACCCCTCAACAGGAACAGGAGCGAGGCCCTGGGGGTGGGATGAAGCTGGGGTGTACACCCTGGGGGGTAGGGAGACAAAAGCAGGAAGAGCAGAGCTGGGAAAACAAGCCCACACTGGTCCTGGCAGCAGAGCGAGGGTCTGTAGCCAGAGTCCTGGTACAGCCTTGGGCCACCGAGGCTAGAATGAGATTACACAGGGTAGAGGGAGCCACTGCCAGGAGCTGGGTGGCAACAGATCAGAAGGCTCAGTTCCCAGCACCTAGCACACAGTCAGCTATCAAGAAGTATTTGTGGACATAATGAGTGAATACACGGCTGCAGATTCAATCACTTTAAATCACCCTTTCTGAGATCATTATAACAATAATGAGAGGAGATCATTGAACATTCTCATCACAAAGAAATGATTAAGTTTTGTAATGATAAATATGCTAATTACCCTGATTATGGATTTCACATTCTGTGCTACATGGTTACCATTCCCATGTATTATAAATTGAATCGTGTCCCTCAAAAAGATACATCAAAGACCTAACCCCAGTACTTCAGAATGTGAACTTATTTGGAAATAGTGCCTTTACAGAGGTAATCAAGTTAAAATAAGGTCATTAGCATGGGCCCTTGCTATGGACTAAATGTGTCCCCCAAAAGTCATGTGTTGGAAACAATCCCCATTGTAACAGTGTTAAGAGGGTGGGAAATCCTATTATCATAATTGAAAGGTGGAGCCTTTAAGAGGTGAGTAGATTGTGAGGACTGTTCCCTTGTGAATGGATTAATCCATTCATGGAGTAATAGGTGTGGTTCTGATGGCTTTACAAGGAGAGCAAGGGAGCAGGTCAGCTCTCTCTTGCTCAGCCCATTCTCACCAGGTGATACCCTGTGTCACTGTAGTGAGTACCCCACCAAGAAGTCCCTCACCAGATATGCCCCATGGACCTTGGATTTCCTAGCCTCCAAAACTGTAAGAAATAAATTTCATGTCTTTATAAATTACCCCATTTCAAGTATTCTGTTATAAGCAACAGAAACAGACTAACACAGGCCCTAATCCAACATGACCTTTATAAGGACATCTCTATATAAAGGGGAAATTTGGACATAGAGGCAGAGACGTGCAGAGGGAAGACAATGTGAAGACACACAGAGGAGATAGCAGTGTGGCTGGAATGATGTTCTGAGGATTGCCGGCACACACCAGAAGCTGGAAGAGCCTCCAGAGGGAGTGTGGTCCTGCCCTCACCTGGATTTCAGACTTCTAGACTCCAGAACTGTGAGAGAACAAATTTCTGTGGTGTTAAGCCACCCAGTTTCTGGTACTTTGTTACAGCAGCCCTAAGAAAATAATACACCATGTCAAAGCAAAAAAAAATTAATGCAATTATATAAATTGTCCAGGTTTATACATATAAGAAGTGGGACCATTGATATTGTGACTATGGTCTTATTTCTCCAAATCTTTGATCCACTCTGCTATGCAGCAATGTTGAAAGTATCAAGAAAAAGATGGTTCCCAGGTAACAGAGTTTGGATGTATTGTCCTCCCAGAACTCGTGTGGAAATCTGATCCCCAATGTGGCAGTGCTGGGAGCTGTTTGAGTCATAGGCATGGAGCCCTCATGAATGGATTAATGCTGTCCCCAGGGGGTGGGGGTAGTGAGTGAGATCTTGTTCTATTAGTTCCCACAAGAGCTGGTTGTTTAAAAGGCCCTGGCACCTCCCCCTGCCCTTCCTCCTCTTGCCATGTGATCTGCTTGCACCCACCAGTTGCCTGCCGCTTTCCATCTTGAGTAGAAGCATCCTGAGGCCCACACCAGATGCAGCTGTCCCAGAATCACAAGCCAAATAAACTTCTGTTCCTTATAAATTACCTAATCAGGTATTCTGTTATAGCAACACAAAACAGACTAATACACTAGTCATGTTTAGCCAGACCCAGGTAGACGCAGTTTACAATTTCAGTCAGGATTCTACAGCCCAGTGGAAAGAGACCCTCCTTGGAGCTGGTGCTTTAACAAGGCTTATTCCCATCTTGCTCGTATAAGAGGAGATTTTCAAATGAGACATTTGACCCAAACTTTATTCTGAGTCAAGATACAGAATCTGGGGTTATTTATTATGATAATCAGCCATTCCAAGGGAGTATTCTCTTAAAACAAGGACAACATTTGGCTAATATCATAACTTAAAAAACTGGTAAACAATTTTCCCTCCAAAACACAAGCCTCCAGGGCCACTCCCAGAGGAACCAGCATGGAGTTTGGGTCCTAAAGAAGCAGGCTGGGCCCAGGAGCTCCTGGAAGCGGTGGGGAAGGTGCATGTCTGCAGAGTGCACTCCAGGTGGCCAGGACTCTCCTTTGACCATAACTCAATCCAGGCTCCTCTGAGTTCCCTTCTTGATCAGGACCCAACATGGGCTTCCCTCTCTGTGCTCATAGAAGCCAGTTGGAGTTAGAATCCTGCTGTCAGTTTAGTGAAAATCCCCCATGCTTGATATTTTATCACCCTGACCTGACTTCAGCAATAATCCTCTCAAGTCAGTTGAGCCAGAAACCTCCTTACTCTTGATATGTCTTCTTAGTCATTTTCTATCTGCCAACCCGCACCCTGCTCCTCAGCTGTAAATCCTCACTTGTCCTTGTTGGAGTGGGAATTGAGTTTAATTTCGATCCCCCACTGCAAGACCCCATTGCAGTGGCCTCTATACCTATCACCAGGACCCCTCTTGTATGAAGTCTGCCTAACGTTTCTAACAAGTGTCTTGAATAATTATTTCTTTAACAAAGGAAAAGTCCTTTCCTTTTTTGCCAATATAGAAACAAAGAGTGTGATGAAATGGGGAAGAGCTGAGATGGAATAGAGCTGAACAGGGTCCTTGCAAGAGCAAGGTCAGGAGAAAGGCCAGGACAGTCCTCGGAGTTTCTGCCCTGGCTCTGCAGGGTTCGTGGATGGCTTTAACAGCCATGCCTGTGGTGGCTCGCGGGCTCAAGGCCGGGGCAGGCAGCCACTTCCTCTCCCTCCCAGAGAACTTCCCTCCAGCAAGAGCTGTAGGAAGCACCTCCTTCTACCTCTGTCCTGCCTGCCCCCCACCTCCCTGCAGGAGGGAAGAGCACATAGCAGGTGCGCACTGAATGAGTGATTGCGTGGGATTCGCCAACCCCTGGAATGCAAAAACCACAACAGCGCCAAGACGGCACGTCCGTCAATCAAGTCTTCCCAGGCAATGTTCCTCTTCGTTTACTTTAAGTTGTGAGTAGACAACCACTGTATCCAAAGGACAAAATAATGAAAGCCAGCGCACACGTAGAGCTTATTGATAAAGTAAAACATAACCAGGAAAGTCACATGTTGACTAATGTACATAACTGTTACCATATCGCATGGTAAGCGACCTCCAGTGGCCAGTCATTCTCAGAAGTGGCTGCTATTAATAATACTCTTACCCAGAAAATCAAACCTCCGGTTTTGTTCCTTGCTAGTTCTGCTGTATTTATAACGGGACTCTTTCCTGTACCTCCCAGCTCTCATTTGGTCCAATATCCTCAGACTCCTGAAGTTGGACTGGAAACCGAGGGGCATTTTATGTGAGCCTCCACTTAGCACAGAAAGTCTCTGACAGCGTCCTCTCCTCTCCCGCACGCAGTCCTCCCATCAGCTCCCACGACTCGCTCCCCCAAGCCAGGAGCTCAGACGCCACAATCTCCCTGTCTCAGGCTGTGGGTGGCCTGCTCAGAAGTCAGGGTCACACACAGGAAGGAGAAGGGGAGAGGATGGGAGATGGCCCAGGGAGAATCCTGGGCATGTGGGAGTCTTGGATTTGAGAAATAAAGTGAGGTGGGTTAGAACAGGGGACTGGGGGAGGAAGAAGGGAAGGAGACGGCCTGACCCTACTGCATCCTCTGATCCGACTCTGCTCCCGAGTGAAGGCAGGTCAGTCAGTGGCCAGAAGTCTATCTCCACCTCCCTCAAAACCTGATCTTGCTATTCCCAGATGTCACTTGAGCCAGGGACAGAGCATTCCCAGATCCCAGTTACAGATGAAAGTCTGTTGTGAGCAAACACCTAGAAAGCAGAACTTACTGGTGTGAATGAGTTTCTGTCAAAGTGCAAGAGATATGGGATGTTTTTCTGTTTGGACAGAGAGCTAGCCAGATGGCAAAGAATTCAAGTAAGAGCAAAACGAAAAGAAAGCAAAGGTTGTAGAGGCAGAACTACAGACATTGGACTGTTTTTGACTCAGGCTTTGCTGATAATCGAGTCTACTTCCAAATGCAACTGGAATGTTTTTGTCGTGTGAGTTTTAGCATATGTCTAGCCCCTCCACCTTGCATCAGAATACCCTAGCTAGACTACTCGCTTTCTTTTCTGAGCTATCTGACCCTGTGGATCTATCTTATGTCTTCTTTACTGTATGCCCTATGTTGGACTTTTGGGGTATTAACCACCTCTTTCACTAAACCATGAATTTGTGGAGGGTAAGCGGCATCTGTGCCTCATCTCTCTCTTTACAATAATCTGGATGCACAGCAGAGTGGACAGAGGGATCTGTTGTCAGGTTCTACAAGACCACGCTCGGGTTCAATCATTCCCCAGAAGGACTCGCAGAACTCAGAAAAGGTATTATACACCTGGCCATAGTTAATGACAGCAGAAGGACACAGAGTACAATCAGCAGAGGCAAATGCACATCAGGCAGAGCCCAGGAGAGAGACCAGAGGTCCCCTCCTTGTGGAATTATGCCAACAGCCTGTTGTTCCCCCACCAAAGACGTGTGACCACATCATGGAGTATTGCCCACTTGGAAAGCTCACCTGAGCCTCAATGTCCAGGACTTGTACTGGGGGTCAGTCACATAGGCAGGGAGTGCCCACAGGACTGACCATAATTTCTCAGTCTCCAGCCACTGCAGAGGTCAAACTGACACTGTGTGGTTCAAGTGCCCACCTTAAATCACTTGGTCAGCATAAACTACCTGGAATGGCTCAAGGCCCCAGGTAAACAGACCCTTTCATCAGGGAGGACATTCCAAGGACTCAGAGGTGACCTCTCAGGAGCAGTCAAGGGACAGTCCTTTCTTTGGAACGTGTGAGGTTTGAACACCCCAGACCCGCTGAGCCAGCCCTTTATAAATAAAGCACAGGACCAAAGAAAGGTCAACGTCACCACTGCTGCACGTGCTGACCAGTCACGGGGGACTTCTAAGCAGACCAAGTGAGAGCTAATTCTGTCTGAAGATGGAATCCATGTAAATGAGAACAGATAACTTCTCAGTGTTAAACTTTTAAAACATTCCATTTAAGAAGTAAGCATGTTTTCAGTATCTTTAACCTTTTATGAAATTTTTACCTATGAATTTTATGATTCTCAGGACATGACCATAAAAAGAGATGTGAGGGCTTGTGTTTCAGTATGGCAGACACATGACTGCATTCTCTAAACTATTGCAGTGGGACTGCACCATAGGAAAGATTGGAAGTAAAGGCTGGCTGGTTAGCTCAGCTGGTTAGAGCATAGCTTTGTAACACCAAGGTCGAGGGTTTGGATCCCCATACTGGCCAGCCATGAAAAAAGCAAACAAACCAAAAAAACCTAAAAACATTGGTTATGCCGCTCTAAAAAAAAAAAAAAAAAGGAAAGTGACACATGCCTGTTAATTTCTTTCCTCATTGACGAACTGGTATGATGATACCCATGATAAGTGACCTTCCTTTTTTCCTTCCTCTTTCCTTTTCCTTTTGCCCTTTCATGTGGCTTTGGCAATTCAAAACAAGCACAGGTAATCCTTAGTTTACCCTGTAAACGCTCCATGGAAAGACATTTCGAAACATGCCGTCTGTTAATTTGTCCTCAGATTTCAGCTCTCCAGACAGCCAATCCAGAACCTCCCGTGCCCAGAGAGACTCCTCATCTCTTTATTAATTGTCAATTTGTTTTTCATTTTTCTTTTGGAAATTATCACCCCGAAGTAGCTTGTCTGCATTTTGTTGATAAATAAAATGACAAAGCCATCTGTGAAAAAAAGTGAAAAATACCTCTAACAAAAAGATGATTCAAAATATCTCTGAAAAAAAAGTAAATGGGAGTCAGTTGATGGATAAAATAGGCCAAGAAAGACATGGCTCAGATGAGCAGTTCTCCAAGTGTGGGCTGCAGGGTCCCAGAAGTCCGCAAGACCACACTTTCAGAGGGTCCGCAAGTCATTATTATATTTTCATAACAATGCCAGGATGTGATCGGCCTTCTCTCCTTTGCTGACTTTTGCACTGATGGTACGAGAGCAGCGGTGGCTGAACTCCAGATGCCTTACGTGCACCTGGCAGCGGCACCGGGCTGCACCAGCAGTCATTGCATACTTCACTCCCATGCGTGTTCAGGGGAAATTCAATTTCACTTAAGAATTGTGAGACAGTCGTTACTTGTTGAAACAGCAGAACTACTAATTTTATGAATTTTGACCTTGGAGCTTTGGGGTGGAAGAATATCCACAATGAAATAAAAAGGCTATTAAAATACTCCTCCCCTTTCCAGCTGCATATGTGTGTGATGCCAGATTTTCTCTATGCACATCAAGCAAAACAACATATCATAGAGGATTAAATGCAGAAATAGTTATGAAATCCAGGTGCCTTTTATCAACTCAGACATTAAAGAGATTTGCAAAATGTAAAACAATGTTGCTCTTCTCAATAAACTGCTCATTTTGTTTTGAAAAATGTAGTTATTTTTCATGAAAAAAAGTTTTTTCTCTTAACATATAATGAGTTGATTATTGTTATTTTAAAATGAATGAATAAATAACTTTTTAAAATTTCTCAGTTTGAATTCTAATGTAGTAAATATTGGTCTTTATAACACAGATAACTAAAAGCTCATTGGAGTCCTCAATAATTTTAAAGAGAGTGAAGGGCCCAGAGACCAAAACACTTGAGAACCACTGGCCTAGGCCATGCTCAGAGGGGGACTCAGTCTGCCTGTCTGACAGAGCCCTTGGGACTGTGAGAGCTGAGCTAACTAATGACAAAAGGTGGGGCTACCTGTAGGTTCGTGTGGGGGACGATTGTGTCCCTGCTCCCACCCCTTTCCCTGTAGGGCACAGGCAGTAGACCCTTCTAAGGTAACCAACTGTCTCACTTTGCCCAGGACAGTCTGGTTTTGGGGCTGAAAGTTTCATGTCCTGGAAAATCCCTCCTAGATGTGAAAAGTCCTGGTTCGCTACCGTGAGTAAAGAAATTAGGAGGAAAGTAAAGAATACATACAGTAGCCCACAAAACAGGAGCAGAAGGCAACACTGCTTTTAGTGTCAGACAGATGTGGCCTAGATTAGCCACCTTCTGTAGACGTCACTGCGCTTCCCCTGCCCACTGCTGTGGGTTCACAGTGATGTACCATCCGAGTAGCATCACTCCGAGTGATGTGACCTCAGCATGCAATTTAGGTGCACTGTAATTTTCACTTTGTCTGTGGAGTAACTGTTGTGCTTTGGATTAAAATGGTGCTAGTTTAATTTTTCACACTGTAAATATTGTGACCGTGTTTTCTAAGAGTTCAGACCATTAAAAATGAGAATGATAACAGTTCTAACACCAGCATGGCCCAGATACCCCCAAACAAGACGGCAAAACAACTGTGCTATTTTAATGACAGATGGGAGGACACAAATGACTAGATGAGGACACACATAACTAGATTAGATGAACCAGAACAGAGTGTACTGTGCAGGATGCCAAAAAGAATGTGGGACGGGGCATGGTAGAGAAGAGACTGTGAAGGCACGTGTGAGCGTGAGTCCCAAGAGTCTGGATGAGGCGGGCACGTTCCTCCACGTCAGCCAGACGTTTCTGCGTCCTGAGAAGACGCCAAAGCTCAGTGTGGAGTTGTGGCTGCTGGGTCAGCTCCTGCACGGCATGTCCCTCCCTCCATTGTGCTGTGACATTGAGTAAGGTAGACAAGTTACACATCCTGACTCAGAAGACACAACTAAGATGCCCTGTGGGCATAAAAGGGGGCATATTTTGATAGAATTTGCGTTGGTCCCTTATACTGTAGCACTCGGTCTGTCAGATCTTGCCAGTGACTGTGCGCTCCAGGATGCAAGTGAGGCCCTGGACAGCAGCTGCAGACGATGCTCCCCAGCTGCACAGCACTTTGATTTTAAGAAGCGAGTTTCAGATCATCTTGATCAAGCTCATCTAGGTAAAACTAGACTCTGCTCATCTCTCAGCATATCTGGCAATTGGCAAACTGTACAAATGTAAATTCAGGCAAATTCCATTTGGTCTATAAGATTCTTATTAAAGAAAATGAAAGGGTCTTACCTGTCAAATGTTCGCCACACCTTGGAGGAAACACTGCTAAAAAAGGGATGTGATTTGCTTACCCGCGATATTGAGGCTTTCATAATGAAATTTTCTGATCACTTTTCAGTGTCTTTAAAATATACAGAAGCACTTAATGAGATTTTTGACACTATATAAAGAGAAAGAGGTGTCTTCTTGCCTACAAGATGGCTCTTCCTGCTGCTGGTCAGAGAAAATATGTTAAAAGGTTGCCCTTCCATAAAATCGTATTTCCTAAATGTGGGACAAGAAGGATGTTCTTCTCTGTTAGGAAGTACACCAAGGATGAGAATGGAGAAAAGGATTGCGGTGAGACAGAGATTTATATGCTGTTTCTCCAAAATGGTTTGCTTGCTGTGAAGAGGTTACAAGAATCCTTAGAACAGGATGAACTCACTGAACCTGAGTTGTTTATAGTTTGTGATAAAAAGTCAAACAGCAGGAAAAACAAAAACAAAAAAGACTAACTTTTTTGGAAATATTGCTACCTCAGAACTCAAAAAAGAAAAGAGCAGCCAAGTTAATTAAGACTTTCTTACTTCTTTACTAAAACTCTAACTTATTTGGAATCCAACTTTAATTTCTCAAGTTCAAATCACTTCTATGATTTAAAACCATTTTCCTTGAGAAAAGGAGATTTAACTTATAATAACACCTCCAGTGGATTGAACTGAGTCCCCCCAAATTTAATATGTTGGAGGCTTGTTCCCCACTGTGACAGCGTTAAGAGAGTGGGAAATCCTACTATGGTAAATCAAAAGTGGGGCCTTCAGGAGGTGATTAGATGCTTTAATGGTGGTTACAGGCATGTTCTGAGGGCTTTAAAAGAAGAGCACATGAGAAGTTCTCTCTGTTTCACCGTTCTGCCACGTGAGATGCCTGCATCACTTTCACCACCAACAAGGCCTTCACCAGATGTGGCCCCTGGACTTTGGACTTCCCAGCCTCCAAAACTGTAAGAAATATTGTTCCTTTATAAATTACCCAGTTCCAGGTATTTTGTTGTAAGTGACAGAAACAGACTAATACAACATCAAATGTGATTCAGAGTATTTAAAAATGATGAACATTTTAGACATGGATAACCTAGATAATGAATTTACAGAGGCAGAATAACTGCTTGACAAAGAGCCGGTCCACCAGAACAAGTAGCAGATACAAAGTGAGGGGACAGCTCTGGAGGACTGGAAACTAATTCCTACAAGTCTAAAAACTTGCTACTCTACTAAGTAAAATCCTAACTATCATATGGTCAAATGCTTATGTTGAGAGGATACTTAGCTTGATGCTATCATACTGGCCTGACACCAGGAATCAGCAGTATAGTGTGGGCTCCATAAGAGCAAAGCTGCAAATCAGTGAATTTTACTTTGATTGTATTCAGGTTTACTACTACATGAAAGGAAGAAAGGCTGCTCTAAAAGCTGCAATCAGTTCAAGGAAGTATTATTGGGAAATAAAAACCAGAAAGAGTAAAAAAGTATTCAAATATCTTATGGGACATAATAATAACTGTTTAATCATTCCTACATTATTATATAATAACTGTGTAATCATTCCTGTTTAATCATGTTCTCTTTAAAAATATTACATTTACATGTTTTAAAAATACACAATAATGTTGCACTCTCTTTGTCCTCACATGGATTTGCCACCTCTCTCCCCTGGGTGATGGAGACGCAAAGGATTACTCAAAGCCTATTTCTTCTGAGCAGAGAGAAGCTCTGAAGCGATTAACTTCCTGGAACCCTCAAGAGAGAGGCATTCTTCCTTGGGAAATTAATCCTGAACTGCGGTTCTGTCTCAGAATTTATTCTGCATGCCAGAAAGTTATAGAAAAGGAACATAGGTGTAGTTATGGCTAAGTATAGTTTAACAATAGAGGCTGGTAACATCAGTGAAATAACAAAGTGACATTCCATAATGCAATTTGCAAAAGGTTAAGTCGATCCACAACAAAAGCTTGTTCTTAGCAAATACTGTCTTTTCCTACAGCAGTTTCCTCAGTATGTTTACATAACAGTAAAGCAACTTTCTTAACATATCAATCCATAGGTTAACCTGCTCCAAGGATGTCTGTCCTTGAGCCAGCAATTTTGCTGTGTTACAATTCTTTAACTACATCAGAGACTTTAGCGTGGGGAGAGTTTCCTGTCTTTTGCAAGCTTAACATTTCTATATGTAATTTTTAAAAGTTAGGTTATACCTGAAACTACAGGGCTTTAGAAACTAGGCCCTAGAAATACATTTGCTTTATAAATGTTAGTATACTCCACACAATAATATAACCTACAAAACTTAAAAATACAATAAATAATTCAAAAAGTGGTTTAAAAGAAAGAAACATAAACATTATATGTTCTCACACATTATTTAATTAGTCTCATTATTAATTACTCTTGATTGCCACTGTTAACTAATCCTACTGTTGTTTTGTTTAAATAATAGCCTTTATGTAATAGAAAAGTAAATATTACAGAGTAACACATAATTTCAAATAAACATTTTTTAAATTTTATTATGTTAAATTATAACACATAGAGGTATAATTATTTATTATATATTATATTATTATGGCTTTTTGGTTTAGGATTTGTTTCTTTGTTTGTTTGTTTTGTCTAGTACAACTATGTCCCAAGTTGAGTCTTTAAAAAAATTAATCATTCTACTTTACCACCAATACTGCACTATCCAGATCTTCTCTAGATAAAGCAGATAATCTGGCGAGAAAGTTAGATTTCTAGTTTGAATAGTGGTGACCCAGAATAAGGCCTTCCTCATTCAAGGATGGAGGGGGAGGTGGCCCTCAGTCTGACAGCACACTCCCCTGTTGCTCAGCTGAACTAAATCCTACTGGTTAAAATCCCTGGTGGGCCCCAGACAGAGTTACAAGTCAGAGCCCCTGCTGAAGGGAAGCAGGATCCAGGAAGCGGAGGAACCAGGCTACCTACACAGCCCTAGAGTAAGCCTTCCTGGCTGCACAGTCCTATGACTTACCTGTGAACAGACCACCAGAGATCACCAGGAATATGAAGAGAGTCAAATACCTTCATCCCAAACAAAAGCTTAAGAGAGGAAAAAAAAAAGAACCAGAAAAATAGAAACAACTCAGGTATTGTGGATTGAATTATGTTCCCCCAAAACTCATTGAAGCTTGAATTATGTCCCCCAAGTTTTATGTATTAGAAACTTAGCCTCCACTGTGACTGTTAAGAGGGTGGGAAATCCTATTACGGTAATTGTAAGGTGCAGCCTTGAAGAGGCGATTGGATTGTAGGACCATGTCATAGTGAATGGATTAAAAATGGTGGTCAGGGGCGTGGTTCTGAGGGCTTTAAAAGAAGAGGAGAGTCTGTCTTTCTCTCTGCTCTCTCTGCTTCCACCATCTTGCAATGTGAGACCCCTGGGTCACTGTCACCACCACCAGATGGACTTTGGACTTCCCAGCCTCAGAAACTGTAAGCAATAAATTTCATTTCCTTTGCAAATCACCCAGTTCAGTGTACTTTGTTATAAGCAACAAAAATGGACTAATACATCAGAGAACAAAGAAAAACTTGAAACATCCTATTCAAAAACAAACTTTACACACTCAAACAAAGCCCATTTTTTAAATGCCATTTTTTCAGTGTCATTTTTTTTTAAAAAAGAAAAAGATAATCAGATGACAAGAGTCTTTAGAGATTTGAAGGATGACTAATGAGTACGGGAAGAATTCGGCAGAAGTGCCAGAGACCAAAGCAGAAGAAACCTCCCAAAATACACAGGGAAGAAAATGTTAAAAAATAAGGAGACACAGGATTCATCCAGGAGGTGCATCTAGTAAGTGTCTCAGAAAGAGAGTGTAGAGAGAGTGAGTCTAAGAAACTACCAAAGTAATAATAAAAATAAGATCTTCTCCAGAAGAGGGAAAGGATTCTTCAGATTGAAGGGACCAACAGAGTGTACAGCTCAATAAATGAGAAAGACCTAGACCTAGACCTTCCTCACGAAATTATAGAACATCCTCAGGGCTTCTGCCAAAGAAGAAGAAATCACCTACCAAGAAATACAAATGAGACTAGAACCAGACTGTTCTTCGGCAGCACTGGGGGCTAGAAGGTTGTGAAACAATGCCTTCCAATTTCTAACAGAAATCGTGTAATTCTAAAATGCTATCAGCCTTTTCAGTGGCAAAGGGACTGCCTCTTCAGCAAATGGTGCTGGGATAACTGGATATCCATATGCAGGAGAATGAAACTAGATCCATACCTTTCGCCGTATACTAAAATCAACTCAAAATGGATTAAGGATTTAAATATACACCCTCAAACAATAAAACTTCTTAAAGAAAACATAGGAGAAACACTTCAGGAAATAGGACTGGGCACAGACTTCATGAATACGACCCCAAAAGCACGGGCAACCAAAGGAAAAATAAACAAATGGGATTATATTAAACTTAAAAGCTTCTGCACAGCAAAAGAAACAATTAAAAGAGTTAAAAGACAACCAACAGAGTGGGAGAAAATATTTGCAAAATATATATCTGACAAAGGATTAATATCCAGAATATATAAGGAACTCAAACAACTGTACAAGAAGAAAACAAGCAACCCAATTAAAAAATGGGCAAAAGAGCTAAGTAGGCATTTCTCTAAGGAAGATATACAAATGGCCAACAGACATATGAAAAAATGCTCAACATCACTCAGCATCCAGGAAATGCAAATCAAAACCACACTGAGATACCATCTAACCCCAGTTAGGAATGCTAAAATCCAAAAGACTATGAATGATAAATGCTGGCGAGGCTGCGGAGAAAAAGGAACTCTCATACATTGTTGGTGGGACTGCAAAATGGTGCAGCCTCTATGGAAAATGGTATGGCGGTTCCTCAAACAATTGCAGATAGATCTACCATACGACCCAGCTATCCCACTGTTGGGAATATACCCAGAGGAATGGAAATCATCTAGTCGAAGGTATACCTGTTTCCCAATGTTCATCGCAGCCCTCTTTACAATAGCCAAGAGTTGGAACCAGCCCAAATGCCCATCATCAGATGAGTGGATACGGAAAATGTGGTACATCTATACAATGGAATACTACTCAGCTATAAAAACGAATGAAATACTGCCATTTGCAACAACATGGATGGACCTTGAGAGAATTATATTAAGTGAAACAAGTCAGGCACAGAAAGAGAAATACCACATGTTCTCACTTATTGGTGGGAGCTAAAAATTAATATATAAATTCACACACACACACACACACACACACACACACACACACACACACACACAAACCGGGGGGGGGGGAGAAGATATAACAACCACAATTATTTGAAGTTGATATGACAAGCAAACAGAAAGGACATTGTTGGGGGGGAGGGGGGGAGGGAGAAGGGAGGGAGGTTTTGGTGATGGGGAGCAATAATCAGCCACAATGTATATCGACAAAATAAAATTTAAAAAATAAATAAATAAATAAAAATAAAATAAAATAAAATGCTATCAGCTGAGAAATAAGTGACCAATTGTGAAGAGAGGAAAAAGTGACTTGAGACGTGGCAAGGACTCAGAAGGTTTATACACCATCCATCCCTTCTTAGAAAGTTCTGAGAGTTCTCCAGGAAAAAAAAAGGGGGGGCAGTGAGAAGGAGGATGGGGACTCAATAAAAGAGAATATAGTATTGAGAACTTGGAAAAAAGTTAGGAGATAACAAATAAATAAATAATGGGGGGAAAGTAGAAAGCAGCACCACTGTAGAACACTAGAACTCATTTTTCCTGTCTAGCTGTAATTTTGCATCTGTTCGGTAACCTCTCGCTATCACCCCGCCTCCTGACCTTCCCAGCCTCTCCTAACCACAATTCTACTCTCTACTTCTATAAGCTCAACTTTTCTTAGCTTTCACTTGCGAGTGAGAACATTTGATATTTATCTTTTTGTGCCTGACATTACATTTAACATAATGCCTTTCAGGCTCATCCATGTTGCTACAAATGACAGGATTTCATTATTTTTCATGGCTGAGTGAGTATTCCGCTGTGTCCATACACCACATTTTCTTTATCCGTTCACCTCTTGATGACCACCTAGGTTGATTCCATATCTTGGCTATTGTGAACAGTGATGCAGTAAACATGGAGGTGCGGATATCTCTTTGGTGTGATAATTTCCTTTCTTTTGGATATTCTTATATACCCATTACTGGGATTGCTGGATCATATGGTAGTTTTATTTTTAGTGTTTTGAGGAACCTCCATTCTGTTTTCTAGGAAAGCTGTACTAATTTATATTCCCACCAACAGTGTATAAGTTCCCTTTTCTTTTGCTATTTTTAGAATTCTCTTGCTTTAACTTTTGATACTTTTACTATAAGGTGCCTTGAAGAGAATTTTTGGGGGTTAAATCTCTTTGGGGATCTTTGAGCTTCCTGTATCTGAAAGTACATATCTCTCCTGAAACTCGGGAAGTTTCTAGCTGTTATTTCATTAAATAGGTTTTTGATGATTTTTCCCTATTTCTCCTTCCGAAACACCCATAACTAGAATGTTATATGCCTAACATTGTTCCATAAATCTCGTAGGCCTCCTCACTAATTTCTATTCTTTTTTCTGAGAGAGAGAGAGAGAGAGAGAGAGAGTGTGTGTGTGTGTATGTGTGTGTGAGTGTGTGTTTTCCCCATCTGGATTATTTCAAAAGACCAATCTGCAAGTTCAGAAATTCTTTCTTATGCTTGACCTAGCCTGCTGCTTAAGCTCACAGTTGTATTTTTTATTCTTTTCAATGAATTTTTCATTTTTAAGATTTCTGCTTAGTTCTCATTTTAATGATATCTGTCTCTTCTTGAATTTCTTATTCAGATCATGAATTGTTTTCCTGATTTTGTTGAACTGTCTATCTGTATTCTCTTGCATCTTGCTGAGTTTCCTTAAGATCATTCTGAATTTCTTTTCAGGCATGTCATAGATTTCTTTTGTTTTGAGGTCTGTTACTGGGGAATTATTGTATTCCTTTAGGGGTGTCATGTTTCCCTGTTTTTTCATGTTCTTTGTATCCCTATGTTGATATCTGGGCATCTAGTGGAATGGTTACTTTTTCTGATTTTCTGAGGTACCTTTTGCAGGGAAAGACTTTTTCTCGTAGATACATTCTATAGTGTCAGCTAGGTAGGATGTTTTGGATATGGTTCTGGGTGAGTGAAATAGTGCAGTCTTCATGTGATTTCTTTGACTGTATTCAATGTTGGAGGTGTCTGAGAGTGCCTCAGTGGCCTAGGCTGTGGGTCTTTGAGGAGGCAAGGGCTGTCAAATGGACCAGTTCTCAAGCCCTAGAGGGGCATGTGCAGGTGTGTGGCAGCTCATCTGGCCAGAGGTGGAGGGTTTTAAGGGAGGTGCAGGCCCCAGGCTGGCTACAATTCAAGTCCCAGGCAGGGGTGCTCAGGAACTCAATGAATTTTTCTGCTGGAGAGGGTGGAGTAGCCAGGTCACCCACTCCAGCTGATTTGCTGCAGAGCACCCTAACACTTCTCCCAGGGGTCTGCAGACTTTCCCATTTACCCAGTCACCCTGCCCAATACAGAAAGAAGGAGCTTGGGCCCCCAGGAGGAGCACTGGATTTCTCAGCAGCTCCTCTGCTAGATTAGGTGGCTTTGCGGGACCCATATGCAGTACATCAGGCCCCTAGGAGGAGTACAGGAGCACTCGGTGGGTTTTTTGCTGGGGCCACAGGCAGGACCTCGGGCCCCAAGAGAGACCCTGGAGCACTTGGCTTCTCCTCCTCTGTAGTGGGTGGGGTCACTGGGGATCAGGCAGGACCTCAGCCCTGAGAGAGGTACTAAAGTGCTCAGTGGCTCCTTCACTGGAGTGGGCAACCATGAACAGTGCGGCCAGAGCTGCAGGCTGGACTTCAAGCTTCTAGGAGAGGCCCTGGGAATCTTGACTGATCCTCCATTGGTGTAGGTGGGGTTGCTAGAGAAATAGGCAGGGCCTTCTGCCTTCAGAAGAGGCACTGGGGCACTCAGAGGCTTTCCACTGGAGTGAGTGACCCTGTGAGTGGTCAGTGGTGTACAGGTAGACTCCAGGCACACAGGAGAGGCACTAGGGCAATTGGCTACTCCTCCAGTGGACAGTGGAATTGCCTGGGAGCAGACAAGATTTTGGGTCCCTGGATGAGGTTCTGGGGTGCTTAGCAGCTTCTCACTGGAGTGGGTGACCCACAGGTAGGACTCTGTGCCCCTGAGATGAAGCAAATGGGTGCTCTGCTGGAAAGAACAGAGCCACCACTGGTGGCAGCAGGCACCAAGCACTTGGCTCTCCATCTCTGAAGAGCATATACATTGGTTCCCTTTGTCTTGGGGTGGCCTCCCCACCATGCTGGGCCACCTGTTCTCTGGTAGGGCAGGTCATGGCATGGGTTCAGATGCCAGAATCACCATGTACTGGAATGTCGATGGGGCCTTAGGGATGTGGAGATGCTGGGGTTTTAGGAGCCCCAGGGAAGAGTGCATTCCTGAGTTAGCTCTGATCACAAAATGGCAATGAGTGGTAGCCTGGGACCCCGGGGTTGGGGTCTCAGTGTGAATCCCCTCTCTATAATAATGCAGTCGCATGGGCTATAGGCAGCTCCCTGTACTGGGCTCACAGCCTGCCGGGGTTGTGTGGCTCACCTGTAGCTGGGATCGTAGCCGTCCCTCGTGGGAGTGTGCACTGCTGGGGACTTCCCACTTACCTCTTCCCCACAGCAACGAGTCCCTCCCGGCTCTGACCCCATCCCAATGGTCACTTCACCTGTTTTCCTACACTGCCATCTCAAGTTTCTGAACCTCAGGGGATCCTCCTCACTTTTTGGCTGAGTTCCAGTGTCTCTCCTCGACACTCTGTTCGGCCTGTTTGCTGTTTGGGACTCTTGGCGGCAGAGGCGAGCGCTGGGTGCCTCTAGTCAGCCATCTCGATTCAATCTCTGTGAGGAAAGTGGAGTTGGTTTGGTCAGGCCCTCTGGCCTCACACCCGGCTGGTTGTGCTTCAGCACATCCACTGTAAACAAGGAGTGCACACGCACACCCGGGCCCCACTCGGCTCCTTGCTGCTTTCGTGTGCTCTTCAGTATGGAAGGCAGCGTCTCTGCACTGCTGGTCGGCAGAGCTCACATCTAAAAATAAAGCAAGTCCCCTTTGCCGGTGGATGCTCAGTTTTAGTTCCAACTACCTGGCTCAGGACCCGCACAGGAGCGGGTAGAAGGGTCTGTGATTCCAGCCTGGCAATCTCCAAAAGTTACTTTAAACTGAAAACACTTCATCAGCACCACAGAAAGAAACATTATCTAAGCTTAAGCAGAACCTGTGGAAAATACAGCTGCCTCTGACCCCGCTGCAGTGGAGCTCCCAGTTTGGGGGAACACTGACCCTTAGCAGTATGAAGTACAAGTTCAGCTGCCCACTTGGACCAAAAAGACCCACACAACCTTCCATATTTTCCACTGAAGCCCTGAACCATGCCTTTTTCGTGTGATAAGTTGGTGTATAAACCTTAACCTCTGGCTGTTCCGTGAGTTACTCACTACTGAGTACTCCCACATGCATAGTACACTTGTCACCTCTTAATCTGTCTACTCACAGTTAATTCACAGGTCTGCAACCAGCCAGGCCTAAGTGGGTGGACCAAAAGTTTTTCTCCCAACAGTTTTGGTAAGAAAGATGAGACACTCAGGGCTCCCTTCTCCAAAGACAGATGAAATCTTGGAACCTCTGACCAGGCCAGAGAAAGTAAGTTTTCTTACCAGTTTGACTCCGGGATCTCTGTGCAGGATCTAGTCAGGTGGGGGCAGTTAGAGCCTCTTATCCTTTTATTACACGGGGAGTTCTTCAAAATTTAGGTCTACAGGATAAAACTTTTGTTTAGAGCTAGTCTTCTCGGCATTGTGACTCTCTAAGGATAACCATGGTCCCTGTCTGTCTTTTGTGTCTGCTGTCTTTGGTGTTACTGTTTCTTACTGTGCCACCTAAAAGTGTTATTATTTTGTGTCCTGAGAGTTTGGCTTTGGAAGTCAGAAGTGTTCTCTCTGGCTTTCCATCTGCTGAGGGCAAAAATTGTCAGGTCTATGGCTAGAGGTGGTCAGCCCTCAGGTTGAGGACCTGAGAATTTTTACCAATGGCTGCCAGTTCTCACATAACTATCCAAATTCAAATTGTTTCCCATTTCATTGCCTCTGTAGTACTGACAATCCCCACCTCAGCATCGTCGCCTGCTTGTTGTCATGGATTCATGAGTCTGTGATGAAAGGCACCTTGCTTTTCATTCTTACGACCTGTGGCAACTCAGTTCCCTTCTTTTATTTCTTTCTTTATTTATTTTAAAGAAAATAAAATTTTATTTATATTATTTTTTACATTCTAGGTTGTTGTGGAGCAGTTGGGAGGGAGGTGGAGAGAGGAAAGGGGAAGAAAATGGGATGGAAGAAGGAGGAAGGAGGAGGGGTGGGAGTGAGGCCTGTGGCACCCCCTGATTCCCACAGGGGAGACTATGGGGCTTCCAGCAGTGGCCTGGTCGTTGCCAGGCTGGGTGCAGATGTCAGGGGTGTGTGGCAAAAGCCCTCTCCCCTGACTATCACAGCTCAGGAACCTGGGGCCCTTCTTGCTGCAGCTTGGTGGTCATCACTGGGCTGGTTGCACGTGTCATGGGGAGTGGCCAAGGCCCAAGAATCCCCACCGCCCCAGCTCGGGAGAGCCCAGGGCACTTCCTGCAGCAGCCCAGTGGTCACTGCTGGGCTGGCTGTGGGTGTCAGGGGCGTGGCCAAGGCCCTCATCCCCCACCCTCAGGTTTGGTTGTGGATGTTAGGGGGCATGGCTGAGGCCCCCAGCACTCCCCGCTTTCTGGCATGGTAGCCCAGGGGACTTCCAGTCCTTCTAGATGTTATAGGTGTTCTTTGGTGAAATGAGACCTTTACTAGTCAATATGAAACGTTGTCTCTGGACTGTGGGTACTTTGTTTTTTCTTTCATTTCTTTGTTGGATTATTTGCTGTGCCCACCATTTAAATTCTGGGCTGGAACTAATTTGTTGTCCTTTGCTTACTTCTAAAATGGGGGAACTTCCTGTGGGAACCAGCACTTGAGCCCTGTGGTTGAGCTAAACTGCTGCTTTGCTGCTGATTCTCTGGGGAAGGCTTTTTGCACAGCTCAGGTTTTAATGGTTGACCTTATAGGAACTTCTGGCTCTCAAGAGATCCAGTGCACCTGGGTTGTGTAGAAACTCTGGTCTGGGCCTGAGTCTTTTCATCAACCTGCACCCCATGCAGTTCTATATTCCTGACCAGTCTCCTCTGAGTGGTCGTATGTTAATTGGGAGGCAGATCAGCTGTCCATACTGTGCCCTGGTGTTCTCCTGGTGGGCCTGTCTCCCCGACCACCCATGCTCCAAACACTTCCCATGGGACGGGCTGTGCACCATTCCCTTGCAATGACTCACCAGCCTCTGAGTGTCTCCTTTTCTTCAGTTGTTCTGGCTCCTCACTCCTATGTGGGTCCATGGGAACCCTATTAGTGATCTTGTTGGCCTGAGGACCACCAAGGCCCTCTTCTCCCCTGCTGCCTCCAAGCCACTTCATCCGAAGGTCACAGCTGCAGCTTTTGCTGGCTCCTGCTCCATGTGCTCAGCAGCGTTAGCCTGGACGCAGCTGGGGCTCAAAACAGTCCGAGTGTTTTTTTCTTTCTCTCATTGTGGCTTCTCCCACCTTCATGAACTCTGTAGGTCTCTCCTCCTCTTCCCCTGAGCTCTAGCGCCCCCAGCTTGGCTGTCATTGCTTTTATATAGTTGTAAATTCGTTGATTTGTGGGAGAGAGTGATGCTGGGGACTGTCTATTCCACCATCTTGACCAGAAGCCACCTCAGTTCCCTTCTTTTTGGCTGTCTTTGGGATGGGCACTGTACCTTCTGCATCGCCTGTGGGGATGCATCTTGCACCCATGGTTAAGCCATACAAGGCTTACTGGGTTGAGTCACATTTGGAATGGGTATACACTTGGAGATTCTAATCGTTGATGGCCAGACCATGGCTTCTTTACTTTGGAAAAGATTTTATATTTAAAAGGTTTTTTTTTAGAGAGCTCTTACCCTGAACAAATGTCCTATTGGTACCTATGAGAAGACCAAATTGAAAGAAAGATACAAAGCATTACAGCTGGCCTGGAAGACCCCCTTAACAAACACCCTGGGAAAAACCTCCTCACCAAGGACACAGATGTCCAGACCCTCTCCCAGGTGCTCCTGTGAGTAGGAAATGACTCAGTCGAGGCCAACATTCGGGACGCGATGGGAGCTCCTAGGGAAGTCTTGCCTCCAAAGGGTAACGGAACTAAAGTGCAGCTATGTACTCAGAAGGAAAACGAGTATCCTGAAAACTTTGTGGAACAAAAGGCTGAAGTTTTACAACGAAAGCCATGAGATTTCTATTTGCACTTGCCTGAATGTTTATGTATGTATGTACATATGTGTGTACATACATATATACGTGTGTGTGTGCTATTTTCCTACCCCCAGATTGATATAGCCAAATTAATTTATAAAATCTCTGAAAATAACTCTATTCTAATTTGCTTAGGAAAGACTAAGCACTAATGTAAATAAAATGTTCCTAAAACTGTGAAAAATATGGAACCTAATTCAAATGTTACTCAAGTTCATGCGATTTTGGTAAATCCATGGTAAACAAAAATAGTTTGATATTGTTGGTTTAATAAAAATGGATATATTTTCAGAGTTGCCAGTATTAAATATAACGAAGTCATATGTTTTTATTCTATTTGGATTTCTTAGTCAAATAAGCTACTAATATACCTACTAGATGCTTAAGATTATAAAACTTAACCAAATTGAGTCATTGTTCTCCAAAACTTATTTTAGTAATGATTATTTTTTATAACGCATCAGCCTAAAAATAGTTCTCAAAATCCTTTTGGTGACTTGCAACCTTACAGTTATGCTAAGTTAAGTAATATATATTCATTAACAATCTAAAGTTATTTAGAAATAAAAAGCAACTGAAACATTTATTACTAAACACAGTTTACGTCTATATACTTTTGGCTTTTTATTTTTACCAAGAGACTAAAAATATTTGGGTCTGTTAATAAACACGTTACTTTGTCACCTTGAAAACAACTTTCTTTACTGTAAAAAAAGCATATACCTCTAGAAATTATAAGATGGTATATTCATAAAATATGCTAATCTGCTACAAAATGCTGGTATATTTCAGACAATTTACAGCTGCCTAATTCCTAGTTTTCTCTGTAAAATAAAGGTTACGAATGGATAAAAGTTATAATTAATGTCTAAATGAAACTACCAGAAATAACAAGGTAAAGAGAAACAACTTTGTATGCCAAGTGTGCTAGGAATGTAAGGTGTGTTTTTGTTAAAAGAAAAACGGAGTGCTTCTGTTCTACAGTGGTTGTTTAGAGGTTATTTAAAGGTTGATTGAGAATGAGGAAGAGGAAAGTGTAGGAAAGAAATATAAACGGATGTAGAAAGTTGTGTAGGTCTGTGGAAAGAGAGAAAGAGGAAAAGAATCTCATCTCATGCGGTCAGCTAGCTAAGATTGAATGCATTTACTTATAAGATTTTAAAATGAGAATTAATATCAATAATGCACCGATGCACAATTAGACTTTGGTTTTCTGTCTTTTAAAATGATAAAGTTCTTGCTCTTAATAAGAGATTGTAAAAGGTTTTCCTTTACCTTATAAGTAATCCATATAGAAAACAGATTCTGTGTCTTATTGGAATAATTCCCTGTGTTGTCTTTATCATGTTCTGAATTATTTAAGAGAAGAGAGTTTTCTCACTGTTAAAAGAGCTAAGCTTTGGGGTTTTTTAAAAATTCAATCATGTTACCTTCTGTAGTAACCTTTGAAATCTTTATTGTTACTCAGTTAAATAGAAAACTAAGTACTTTTTCACAGTGACCTATGATCCTGTTTAAACGAGTGTTTAAATCTTTGGATATTTTGACAACTTTTGCCTTCCCAAAACCAAATCCTAAATGAAATCTTCATCTCAAACTGACTTTGTGATTCCCCAGAGGGCCCTGAAAGATTTCAAAAAGTTTCTTTCACCTTCTAAAAAAAGACATGTTAGAAAATAATTAGGTTTATTTGAGATGCTGAATGGCATGAAATGCTTTGTCATAAGAAGTGACATTTAACCCCTGTGTTATATTTATGTGGGTTAATGTTATTAATACAAATATTTTAGGAACTTCATAAAATTTCTAGAAATTTGTTAATGCGTTTGCTGTCCGTGATATGTTCTTATGCTGCTTTGCCTGAGAGTAGACACCAATGTTTACCAGTCACAATACCAGTTCTTATTTAAATTGCAGTATCTTACAGAAACAGTCACATTTCTTAGTCAGTTGCATTATTTTTGTAACAAACTCTCATGAGATCTTTAACCACAGAAACTTTAAGTTTTTGTCATTCACAGATGGTTATTATTTCACTCTGGTTCTTTCCTGAAAGCATTTGCAGTCATCTATAGACCAAAGTGCTCCACCTTAAACAAAAAGGACCTGTCTCAGAAACCGGTGACTGCGACGACACCAGGTACTGTGGGGTACAGGCTTAACCAGTGCAGAATCATAGCACTGGACTAAGCCAGGATTTCCTGAAAATCCAGTGGAGAAGCCAATGGGTTTGTGGAACTGCTAACCCAAGAGCAACCAGAACAGAAATTAATGACATGAGACTAAATTAACTGATTATGGAACGATTATGATTGTTTTATGTCTTTTGTTTGGAACATTGCTCATTCTTTAATGTTCTGTTTCTGGATGTAAGGAACTTCTTTTTGTTTTCTCTTAAACTTGCTATAACTCACAAAAATTTAGTAGATTATACTTTCATAAACAGAAATGAAACATTTGTTAATCTCTGCCTGATCCCTCTAGAATTTGCAACCTTTTATTTAGTATTCTTATTTTCATGACAATATAATTATTTATATAAGTTCAATATGAATCTATCCTCTTTGTAATAGAACATGAGAAACATTTGTTACATAACCAAGGCTTTGACTAGAATGTCATATTTGAGAATGACGTGCACGGAATCGGGTATGACCAGACAGTTTTATGGAACTAAGGTTGACTTTATGAAGCCAATATTTACGAAGATCTCTTGGAAATACCAGCCTGGTACCTTGCTTACAGGGTTCACTGCCTTGCGGAGGAATAAGGTTCCTGGCAGGCCCCACAACCTTAAGATATTTTCAGTAACTCAAGAACTGAGGAATTCACCCAAATCTATATGTACTGCAGGTAAAATCTGATGGTGATTTTCTGGTTTGGCTTCCTAGCCTCAAGAGGCTTTTAAAAATCCAATATGAGGCTTCTTATAACAATTCCAGCAAAGAAAACTTTAATAGGCCTATGTAGTCAATTACTGTTCTTGCTGCACATATGCAAATAATCAAGCCACACATAATGAGACCAGATTTATTTTGTAAACAAGAATAATTTTATTTTGATATCTTTGATCAGAGAAAGAGGTGACCATATAGAAATTTTATGTTGCCATAAAAAACTATAACACATTCTTGTGGGTTATCAGATTTGAGTCCTATTTATTATTATTATTATTATTATTATTTTTTTTTTTTTTTTTCGTGACCGGCGCTCAGCCAGGGAGTGCACCGGTCATTCTTATATAGGATCCGAACCCGCGGCGGGAGCGTCGCCGCGCTGCTAGCGCAGCACGCTACCGAGTGCGCCACGGGCTCAGCCCCTATTTATTATTTTTGAGGTTTTATTATCTCACTGTATACTGGATTGGATCAAGCCATCTTCCACATTTTGTCAGACCTCACCAAATTCTCTATTCTTTTAGCTCCCTTCAGTTTCTGGTTATGACCCTCCAAATTCACATTTTCAAGTTTTCTCCCACTCTCTTGACTTGGCATCACTAAAACCCTGTCTGCCCAGATCCTCATTTGGGACTCTTTTAGACAACCTTTACCACAAGAAATTGTATAAGTCCTACAAACTGTAAAATTCACTGGACTGCCACTGCCATCCTTACTCCACAATGTAAACACTCTTTGGTCCCAATGTCTAACAGTCAGGACAAAGGAACTAGGTCTATAGTCTGCTCTGACGATTAATTTTTGTTTTTATTTTGCTTCCTCATTCTAACCTATCTTCTTCTTTCCCTTGCTGATTGCTTATCCCACAACTTCTAACCAGAGTTATCTCTCCACAGTAATTAACACAGCTCCCTGTTTGTGAAACTTCTGGGAAAGTTTCAAATGAGGTAAATGAAGGGCTAACAGCCCACCAAAGTGGTATAAAAGTTACTTTAAACTGGAAACACCTGAAAAATCAGCCACCCCAGAAAGGAACATTATCTAAACTTGAAGATAGCCTTCTAAAAATTCAGCTGCCATTGGCTCCCTACCGGGCTTCATTTGGAAAGAACTGACCCTTAGCAGTAGGAAGTGTGAGTTCAACTACCATCAGCACCAGAAAGACCATCGACACTTCCACACTTCCCACTGAAGCCCTGGACCCTCCCCTCTTTTTTGCTAAGTTGGTATGTAAACCTTTACCTCTGACTATTCAGTGACTCCTACATGCATAACACGATTTTCTCCTGTTAATCTGTCTATCATCAGTTCATTTGCAAGCCTCTGACTGGTCAGACCTAAGTGGGTATGTTAGGTAGGTAGTCATGAGCAGGTGGGGGTGGGGGATGGAAAACTGACTTCACCCTTAACTCTGCCCAGACCCACCCCTTTGTTGGCAACATAAGAGAAGATCCTACAGTCTAAACACAGGGCCCGCTAGGACTTTCCAGGTGGAGAGACATGCTCAGAAGGGAAAATTCTAAGACCTTAGGTAACCTTTGGACATGCTAATGCTCATTAGATGCTTATACATATGCAATCCATAACTACATGTCCTTATAACAATCTAAATTACAGGTAAGGACATGCGCATTAGAAAAGGTTTCATAACCCCAAATGTCAACCAAAGGTGTCACTCAAGCTTACAAATGCATATGCAAAATTAGTAGAAGAAAACAGCTATGAACTTGCATGTAAGCGCCCTTCACTGCTAGAGGGAACGGCCTACTTCCGTCTGGAAGTGTTTCTCCTGTCCTGTATTTCCTGGACTCATTAAAGCTTTACTATTGCTGCTGATGTGGGTTTCTGATTCTTCATTGACCTAAAAAAGAACCAAGCCCGACAGGACTTTTGTCACAAATCCCAGTAACAGGTAGAGGAAAAGTTTTCCCCCCAACGTGGATGTCAGTAGTTATTGTCTAAGTTGACACATTGAGAAACAGGGTAGAGCATTATAAGCATATTGTCTATAGATATGTAAGTAATCAGTAGAAGTCCTCAAAAATTCTTCCAAATGGTTTTTTGCGGAAATGGGAATGGGGTTTTAGAAGGGAGAGTGTCACAGGCAGGCATGCTCAACTTGCCCTCTTGCACTAAACAAATGATCCAAAAGTCCAAAAGTTCGTGCAGGATTGGAAGGTTTATTTAGATAACCAGCATCTGGGAGATGACCAGCTAAAATCATCCCCCTTCTGATGCCTGTTCTGGAGTTCATTAAAGGGGCAGAGGCAGGAAAGTGAGGTAAAGGTTTTGTTCTGCAGGGAAAAGGGGGAGGCTGGTCTCAGGATCAGTAAAGGGTCTGAGTCCGATGTCAGGGTCTCTCTCATGATAGACTGGGCTCTTTGGCATCGTGGAGTTTGCAGTCAGTGGACAGGTCAGCTTGGAGTCCTTATCTCCTAGGGAGATCTCAAAGACAAAACCTCAGTCAAACATCACTGGAACATAAAAATACTTGACTCAGACCTCTAATTAACATGGATGCAATTCTCCTTTAGGCAAGAAAGTGAGTTAATAATCAGCTAGGGTGCGTTGCCTTCCTCTTGTATTTCTTCTGCTTGCAGTTGGTTTAGGGAGGTAAGAAAAACAAGAAAATTTAGTTTCAGTCCTTAACTGGAGGTGCACAACATCTGAAGTAAATCAGCATAAGAGAGTGTAATAGGAGATAGACAGAAATAAACATTGGAGAAGGATCGTTTGGATCACGATTTCTTCTCAGGGCTGTTTCAGCCCTATGGTCAGTTTCTTATTTCTTCTGCCAACCTCAGGAATTGCTGATTATCAATACCAGGTTAATGGCTAACTGAAATTCTCTGCTTCGTCTTAGTTACCCCACAGATGGCCGTTCTCTGGCTAAGATCCCTTTCAACTGGAGGGACAGTTCACTTCTTTTTCATCATAAACTCTTCCACGGTACCTGACTTCTCGATGTGCATGTTATTACTTCAATAAAAATGAAATGAAAGCGGTGAATGCAGAGGAAAGTCACCGTACAGCCTGTGACAAGTTGTTCATACCTTCATGTATTTCAACTTGGCATAAAACTCTGAGCACAAGACATCTACATCCCAAGGGACTCACATCTAGGCAAGCGTCCCAGCAGAGCTTGTGGTAGAGGTGGAAACGGAAGAGACTTCAAACTCCAGCCCAGATGTTAAGTGAATATTCAACTGCAAATGTGCCTGCTCTGGAGTCGGGTATTCATGTGCTAATCAGGACTCACCAAAACAGTGTTGCTCATCAGGAACTAAAATCAGCACAAATTGCTAATGCAGAGAAACTTTCAAGAAGCCAAAAGGGAACATATCTTCAAAGTGAAGAAGCAGCTTTGAGTTTATTATGAAAAGTTCAATTCCCGACCTCCTCCAAATATTTCATGCCTTTCTTTGGACTATCAAAGGATTCGTGCACAAGATGAATCTGGGTTTGCAAAGCTCTACCTCCACACAAAATTTCTCAGGCCATCATTCGCCTCCAGAGCCTTGCCGAGCTGTGGGCTCTACTTTATTTCATGCACACATACTTTTTTCAAAGAAAATCCTGAAACTGAAGGATCTACCCCAGGGGTTCCCAGATTTTCTGGGTTCACAGCACCCTCAGTGTCTCAGTAGTTTTTTTTTTTACAGTATCCCAGGCCAAAAGAAATACATATAAATTTGGTTAATTAAGTAGTTAAGTCCCAAACAACTCAATACATATTTAATAATTTAGTCATGTGAAAAAATAATAGACATAAATTGAAAGAAAAATAATATTGTACTCTTAACCGCAACCACTTACTCCTGACTGGCATGTGTGCTCAGTGTGCCTGTGTTGTTGGGCATTGTCCAACTTTTCAAACCCTGAAATCATACTGGACACCTTCCACCTCATCTCTTATCTCCGTTGATGTTTTTCACATGGTACTCGAATTTATTAGAGCAACCTCAGAAAACACAGTTTTGCAATAATAGGACATCACCAAAGGGAGTTAGTACAATCATGTTGAAACTGTGGACTGTCTCAAGCTAGTAATTCATGAGGTGTCAGACAGATGTAAAGATCCTCCCAAATTTCACAATAACCCACAGTCCTCAGTCCCTGCTCTGGTTGCTTCACTGTGTTGACTCATTTACTTACGTCACAATCTCGTAGGATGTTACTATCTTCCTTTGACATGTGAGTGAACTGAGACACAGAAAGGTTAAGAAACTTACCCAGAAACACACGACCAGCAAGTGGAGGAACTTACACCAAAATCCAGCTACCTGTCCCAAAGCCCAGTCCTCCTCATGAGGAAAACAGACCCTGAGAAGGTCTTTCACCTAGAAATTTGATTTGGTACTCAACAATTTACAAAGCACTTTAAATTTGTTATCTCCTCAAAGAGCCACAAACTGCAAAGTGGGAAAGACAAATATTATACCAAAATTTAAAATGGGGAAACCGAGGCTGAGCAGGGGCCTGTCCAAGGTGAAGTTGCTGGTGAGTGCAGGGCAAGCTCAGCTTTCTGACTCCAAGTCTAGTGATCTGGACAGGGTACCACATTTAGGTGATTTTTAAAATACATTCTCTAAGATAATACAAATGACTTCTTGAAGCAAAATTGTAAGACAATTACTGTCTAATATTCTTCAGAAAAAAATGATAGCTTGGAATTATCACACCGTGTGCCAGGCATTTGTCCAAGCATCTCACTCGATCGAGTGTGTTCCACAACCTTACAAGGTAGTTGCCTTCCCCCATTTTATAGATGAGGAAACAGAATCAGAGAGTTGAGTCACTTGGCCAGTGTCATTCAGCTAAGGGAGAATCGATTCGCAGGCTGTCTAGAAACTAGTGTATGTTTAACCACTGTGCAGGCTTTACAAAATGAGTTTGCAGAATAATATGCTTCAATTCTAGGAACCAAAGAGAGCTTTCACTGGCAACCACTGTTTTCTGAAAAAAAAACTTTAACTTGCTATTAATTATAATTTTGACTTTGTAATCACTGTTTTCTTTATTTGGAAATTGGAAACAACTGGAATGGTAATATGAAGATTTCCAGAAACAGGATCTTTATTTAATTTGGCTTCTTATGTACGTCGAGCAGTCGAATTTAAGGAGATAAAAAGTCACCATGAACTACATGTGTGAGAGAGTCAGGAAAACAAAAGGAGGTGGATGTTTCCTAAACCCCCGTGGTACCCTCTGGACCCGTTTCTCCTCATGTCCCCCAGCCAGGTGAGTGTTTTCCTGGTTTTTAGACGAGGAGACTGAGGCCGGGGTGCTCAAGGACTAGTGACCCACCCACATGGCATGTGCTGGGCGTGAGGGCCTAACTCTTAAACCTGAGCTCTTTCTCCGGACAAACTTTCCAGACCAAAGAAACCCATAATGCAAACATTGGGAAATGATTACATCTGCAAATATAAAATTCAACAAGCAATATCCTGCAAAAATTGTCAAGTAGTAACGATTTACAACAAATAATTAATTTGGAGATCTTCTTTCACAAAGAAAGACGCACACACAAATCCACCTAAGGTACTCAGAGTCAAGTTGGCCAGGTTACAGAGGGGCATTATCCTTGCATCTCCCAGGAGGCCAAAACTTAAAAAACAAAAACAAAACAAACAAACAAAAACACCTTTATCAAAATATCACAGAAATCTTTTTCTTATTCATGAATGGTTCCCAAATGCAGTGCTTAGGTTAAAAAACAAAAACAAAAGCAAAAAAACCCACTGTATTTAATATGGCACTCTAAGTCATAAAAATACTGTTTAAAATATGTGCAAAGAATTATTACAAAACATTGCTTTATAAAAAGATATGTCCTGGAGGAGTATTACAAAAAAAAAAAAAAAAGTTGCTTTCCTACAACTTGTCAAAGGTGTATCTAGCGCCTTTCCTGACATTTGCCAGTAACAGCCTATGAAACCTTGTTTTTCTCTCCGAGGGAGGTTGACACATGAGTGTTCAGATAAATTTAACTCCAACGGTGCCACCCAGGCACACAGGAAAGACATGCTGGTTCCAGTGCATGTGGACTGACAGCACACATGGAAGAGAAATACCAAGTGTTCCATGGTGACTTTTACATTAACAAGAGAAAGAAACTTTTTTTTTCTTTCTGTATTTTCAAATTAGTATCTACATCATATGGTTGTTGTTAGGGTAGATGAGTTAATGCATGTCAGGTGCTTACAGTTGTAAGCACATAGTAAGCACTTCAAATTAATGTTGCCTGTTATTATTACTATTATCATCATTATCATTATTACATACATGGAGCTGCACTGGCATCTGTACAAGGCTCGTGGGTCAGTTAGTAGTGACAGCAAGGTCATGGCACATGAGCTCAGCTTGGCTCCAGTTTGCCTGTTAAACCCACCGTATAGAAACATCTATTAGAGCAGACTCATTTTCAGTTTTTAGAATGCCATTCCAGAGTTGCAATTAGAAGGCTCCCGCTGAAGTGCATGAGTATTAAATCTGAATTCAGTGTTTAGGTTGTTAAAAACTTTGGTAGTGTTTGGATTTTTAATTTAAAAAAATTACAACAAAGAGTAACATAAAAAAGATTCAATTGATGGTGTCTATTTCTATTTCTCCTCCTTCTGATGTTAAAAAGTAAATTCAAACAATATGTGATGGAGGCACAGGAAGAAGGGAGAGCTGGGGAGACAGACATCACTATTTAACAAGAAGTGGTACCTAGCATTTTTAAGTACCCCCCCCAAAGCACATATCTATTATATAAAATTGACTACTGAATTACCATTACTAGAGGCCAGAAACTTGAATTTGTATGTCTTTTAATATAATCCATTAACCAACATAACCCTTTTTTTGTACTATTATTTTGGCTCTTAGCACTTGCTCCTGTGTGGTAGTCAAGTCGTGCCGATGTATCTCCATGCGTAGGAGTAGAGATGTTCATCTCTGCCTCTCCAGAGTGTTCCCTGTGTGCTTTGAGACATACTGGCCTGTCCACTACCATTTAAGTGAATACATTAATCAAACATTCCAGGAGCATGTGAAGAGCACCCCCTTAACTTGCATGGTCCTGTCTTGATATTGTGGAGGATACAGATAAATATGAAAAATAGTTGCCATCTTAAGGAGGTTTAGGATGGAATAGGATAGACAGGATTCTGGCAGACAGGTGGGCAGATAGGTGGAAAGCTGCAGCACATCCTCCCTGGTTAAGGACAGTGAGAATGGAAACAGTGACCCCAGGAGGACGGCCAGCCCGCCACGCTTCTGTCCCGGAATCCCCTGCAGTGCCTAGTGTTACTTACGCACGTAGTAAGTGTCCAAACGCTGTTTGTGGATTGAATCAATGGATGTAATACAGGCTGTCAGATAAGTCTAACCTCCTCGTTTTACAGATGAGGGTCGCTCTTCATGGGGCTGCTCCCTCTCAGGTCCTTGTTCTCCGTTTGTCAAGATCCGGGTTCGTCCTTTATCTTCTTGACAAACGCTGATTCTGCATGCAAAGTGACCGTGTGTCCTGTGAATCCCAGAGATATGTTTTCTTTCTTTCTTTCTTTTCTTTCTCTCTCTCTTTCTTTCTTTCTTTTCTTTCTCTCTCTCTTTCTTTCTTTCTTTCTTTCTTTCTTTCTTTCTTTCTTTCTTTCTTTCTTTCTCTTTCCTTCATCTTCCTTTCTTTGATTTTCAATTTTATTTTTATACATTACACATAATATCTATTTATCATCTTTTAAATTATTAAAATTTTCAAGGATACATAAAGTATAGAAAAATGACAAAACATAGAATCACATACACGCTATCCAGATTTATCTACTGTACACATTTTGCCACATTGGTTTTAGTTCTTTATTTAATATATGTAACAAAAATATAAAAACCCACCTGAGAGTGTATACTCTATTTACAGCATAGTGATGACCTCTGAGAAGAGAGAAATTGGAGAAATAATGAAATAGGGCATAAATTGGGAATTCAGCTCTTAACTGATGTGGAATAATTGATAGCAACAACAAAAAGTTCTGGAACCTGGTGTCTGCTCCCCCGTCCACTCCCGCCCTTTTTGATGTGATGATCAGATGGCTTCTCTGGGTCTGTCTGTCTGTCTGGCATTGTGACACAGTGTCCCCACGTTTAAGTCTTATCTCAACAACCAGCCTGACTCTAAGCTCCTGGAGGGTAGGGGCCATGTCCCGCTCACATCGTCTTCCCCGCAACACAGCCATATGGAGCACATTAGAGTTTATTTCATTCTCTTAAACCATGCAGTGACTATGGCCAACGCGGCTCTTTTTTTAAAATCTTATTTCTCTGAGAGAGAAAACTGAATTTCTCTCTCAAATTATTAACTTCCCAATGTCTTCATTTATCTTCTCACTCCTATTCTTCCCAAGAATGTTGTAAGTGTAGCGAGTCCAATTTACATGCGATCTCTAACTTGTGTCTAAGGGATTCCCATTACAATGAGGATGAAAAATTGCTGATGACTAAATCCAGCCCCTCCTGCACATGCTATGCTTCAGGGATTCATTAGCCGCATTTTCTTTGTCTATTTTGAAGATAAACTATTGCAATGTCTCTGTGGCGGGGCAAATGTAATCTTCCCTGGCCTGATCCACTGCGGACACTTAGCTGCATGGTGGAGTTGAGTGTCTCAAGGATCAACAACTCTTTCTATCATTTTTCATGAAAGCGCTTAGAGCAGGCCGTTCCTGAAGGAATAATTACTTGACACACTTGATCTTAGCCAAAAGGCCGAGAAGCGATGGGAGGAATAATTACTTGAAAACTGGCATACAGTTCTTGTTCACCCCAGCAAGTTAACCTTGAGAATTCAACTCCAAAGCCAGCCCTTGACGGGTTTTTGTGAGAGTTTCACCTCACACCTTGAAACAACTGAAACATCTTAGGAAATCCACATTTCCAAAGCCAGAGTTCCCAGACGGGGTGCAGGGAAACAGTGACCGCCACGCATGGGGGTGGGCAGGTTCGCCAGATGGGAAGGAGGGGGAGTGGGGCAGTAAGTGGGGGAAGGGAGCAACCACCATGTGTCCTTTGTGAAACTGCTCTTGCTTCAAACCTTGATTTCCTGCAGGTTCATGGAGAGTCCTGCCAGCTCTAATAGCACAACCAGCTCCTAAGCACAGCCTCAGCTCGCACCAGACACCCTTCCTGCAGTCTTCCTGACCAGCAGGAATCCAAATCCAGTTCTGGTGGCCAGAGCTAAAGGTCTCACAAGACAGGGCAGAGTGCAGGGAGGCAGGAGCGATGCTGGCCTAGGTGACTTGTCACCTCAGATTGCACTGGGACATGCACTGTGAGCACTGGAGGGTTCTCCACAGAATCATCTGTACAACTACCCGGGGAAACTGTGGCTCAGTTGGTCTACTAGTAAAAGTCTCCTTGGTTACAGATAATTCAAACTACTCTGGCTGGGGTAAACCAGAAAGAGAACATACTGGAAGAAAGCTGGGGTGACTTGAGGAAGCGAAAGTCAGCTGGATGACCCAGGCTGGGGAGGCTGGGATGGTGGGGCCACCCAGGCCTGGGGGCTTCACGGACCTCCTCTCGAGAGCAGTGCCATCCAGACGAAATAAATTCCAATCACATATGCAATTAAAAATGTTCTAGTAGCCACATTTTAAAAAGTAAAGAGACAGGAGGAATTAATCAATAATCATTTCAACATATAATCATAGAATTCTCAATGAGATGTTTTAAATCCTTCATTCATGTCAAGGCTTTGAGATGCGGTGTGTGTTTACACTGATGGCACACCTCAATGTGAGCTAGCGCTTTACGTGCTCAGGGTCACGCACGGCTGTTGTGTCTAGCCACAGCTCCAGCTGCTGCCGTTGACCCAAATTACCACCAACAGTGCCTGGTATCAGTGGATCCCAGCTCAAACACCAGATTTCCAGGAGGGTCCTGGCTGTGGCCGGACAAAAGCACTTAGTACAGACCAGGCTGCCCAGGGTCCAGACATAGAGAGGGGTCTAAGCCCAGAAGCTATGTCAGGAAGGGGCAGTCAGACTGGATTTGGGGTGGGCACAGGGATTCTTTAAAGCTCCATGAGTAATTTATGATGAGGCAGGTATGGTTTGAGAATTGCTGACCATTATCCCTCGTTATTACAGACTAAGAGTGAGGCTGAGAGTGTTCATTTAACCAGTTCAAAGACTCTGGCCCTCTTCCCTGCCATGTAGCTGTAGTTGGGGTGGGGGGTAAAAGGGACAGCTTTGGTATTAGAACCTTAATTCCACTGTAACTGTTGAGGATGGGAAATCCTATTCATAACTGAAAGGTGGGGCCTTGAAGAGGTGATTGAGTTGATGGTTTAATGGTGGTCAGGGGCGTGGTTCTGAGGGCTTTAAAAGGAGTGCATGCGAGAGTCTCTCTGTCTCTGCTCCACCATTTCTCCATGTGATGATACCCTGTGTCGCTGCAATTACCACCAAAGGAATCTCTCACCAGATGTGTTCCCTGGACTTTGGACTTCTCAGCCTCTGAAACTGTGAGCAATACATTTTGCTTTCTTTATAAATCAGCCAGTTCCAGGTATTTCCTTATAAGCCACGGAAATGGACTCGCTGGAGAAGCCTCACTGAGTGCTCCCAACTCCCCAGGGATGGAGCGGCCCATCCTAAACCCGTGGAACTGGGTGACTTTTGTTGTGTGTGGCTTCATTCCCGGGTGTGTGGAATGCTGCCTGGGCCACGGCAGCCCTTCCCAGCCAATCCCAGACTCCGGGCCGCAGGGGTGTTTCTGTCAGCTCCCTTCTCCACCTCCAGTCACAGTGGTGTTCCAGCAAACCAGATGGCGAGGGAGCTGGGAGCTCTGACATGTAGCTCTTGCCAATTTCTCTGGCGTAGATACTCCCACAGTGTCCAGTTTCAAGCTACTGACATGACATTGACCTGCCTGCAAAAATCCTGAAAATTTAACGGCCAGGACTTGTAGCCCGGTACAAGCTGCACCAGCAGGACGCTGCAGCATGACTCCCGCTCTGTGCCACACCCCTCTCTTCTTTCTGTTCCACAAAGCAGCAGCGCGTGCTGTGGACACCGGTTTCGGAGCCGGGAAACCTTTGTCTGATTCCTGCCTCTGTCCCTCTCTCCCTGGAGGATTTCTCTGACATTTGAGTTTATATTAACTAACTTACAGGGTGTTGGGGAGGATTAGAGAAAATCCCTGTAAAGTCTTCGCATGGGAAGGACTCCATAAATGCCAGTATTAGTATTTTCCCTTTTCTAATGTTTAACTAGTAAACACAAAGCCAGCATTAGAACACAGAAAAGTCCCTTCAAGGATTTCAAACTAAAATTGGCAAACTGTCCAGTTCAGAATAGTGTAGACAGGTAAGGCATATCTTCTGAACTTGTGTGCAGAGGAGAAGTGAAATTGCCATTATGAATTGTGATGATGCTGAAATGAGAAATAATATTAGGACCTACGTTAGTTTCTCAGGACTGCCATAGTGAGGTGCCAAGGCTGGGTGTCTTACTGCCACAGAAATTTACTCTGTCACAGTTCTGGAGGCTAGACGTCCAAAATCGGGAAGTTGGCAGGACCATGTTCTCTCTGAAGTCTCCAGGGGAGTATCCGTCCTTGCCTCTGCCAGCCTCTGGTAACCCAGGTGTTCCTTGGCGGTGGCAGCATGATTCACTCTGTGCTTCCACGTTCATACACCGGGGTTCCCGCTCTGTGTGGCTCCCCTTCCTCTTCTTACAGGATGCCGGTCACACTGGATAAAGACCCACCCTAACGATTTCATCTTAACTGACTACATCTGCAAAGACCCTATATTCAAATAAGGTCACATTCACAGGTACCAGCAGTTAGGGCTTTAACATATCTATTAGGGACACGATTCATCCCTTAATGGTCCTTTGTAAGATCAAGATACCACAACGTAAAATCTCTAGAAGATATAATGGGCCTTCTAGCCTCCTTTCCCCAACAAAGAGAAAAACTTTTTTATATTTATAAACTAAACTAATGTATTGAAAATCTGCGTTGACAATGTTGGAGAATCGGGGACTCTCCTCTAGGTCCTATTAACCAGATTCCACCCGGCAGAGTGCCGTTGGCAGTTTCGTCTCTCAGCAGGAGAATCTTGGCATCCAGATTCCAGGAGGCCGTGCCTGGTCACAGAGCGTTAGAGCTGAGTCAGTAAGCTCAGACCTATGGAGCATCTTTCTAGCTTCCTTGCAAATTTTTTCCTTCCATCCTCTATATTGGCTCTCCCACAAGACATTTATTGTTCATTCATTCATTCATCTAGTAAGGGTCTGGTGCTGACCACGGAGAGGCAGTTGCGCAGAATCTAAGTCGCGCCTGCATTGATTTCCGGCTTTACTGGCTGGCTGCGTGACGCCGGACCAGCTGCTTCACCTCTGCACCATCTGTGAAAAGGGACTCACAGCAATGTCCACTCCACTGACTTGGTGGGAGGATCATGAGATGTAGCACACACAAGGAACTTACCAGCACACCTGGTTAAGCACTGAATACACGCTGGTTATCGATGCATGCTGGTTACGACGAGTCTGGCCCTGCATCAGACTCCAGAGACACAGTGACAAAAAGACAGACAGGGTCTGGCTCGAGGAGTGTAGTCCAGTGGAGACAGCCATGTAGAAACAAACCCAACAATTTCAGATTCAAAACACTGTATTTTGCAAAATCTCATTTCCACAGCTATTACACCGGGCCCGTTTGAGTTTCTGATTTTGTGGCCAGATAAATTCAGAAAAATTTGTCTTGGCCAGTCAGGATAGTCCAGCCCTTCCCATCCAATCCAATGGTCTGGTGCCATTCTCCATGCATGGGAGGTTTATATGCACGGGTGGGAGTGGGGCAAAGGGACAGGGGTGGGGGCGACACTCATTCTCCCCATGCAGCTTTCAAGTGCGGGTGCTCTTGAAGTAAAGAGAAAGCGTAGAGACGAAGGGGTTGAAACCACGGTCTGTGCTGAAGCCTCACCAATACATGCCTGAGAACAATTTTGGTGTATTCCACACATTCCCGAGTATCATTAAGAAAAAGTGTACAACCCTATCAGGGCTCAGGTCCAGTGAGAAACACCCTAACTTCAGTTTCAGCAGGAGCAGCTCTAGGAAATGGGGTGGAGGAGGCAGCGGGATGTGTCATCATGACCCGCTCCAGGATGGCCTGTGTTCCTGGGGGTGGGGGTGCCAGAGCCACGAGACACTCCTTCGGTTCTTATAAGAAACTTCTGTTCCACATGTATTAAACCTACTTACACGGTTGTCTTCAACCTGCAATGATTTATATTTGATTTATATGACCATTATTTGACTGATTTCAAATATTCAAGCACTAAATTAAGAGGTATCTATATTTGGTTTTTTTTAAACCTATGTTTTAAATTTTTTTTTCTAGCAGATATATTATATCCCTCTTTTAATTATATATCTTGGTAGGACTTTTCATGTAAATTATTTCATAAATCAGAAAAACAAAATCTTTTTGATGTTCTGCCAGTAGAATAGTCACTGCTGGGAATCTGACAGCTGCTTGGGAGCAAAAACATAATCAGAGAAGAGGGCTTAGAGACCACCGCATCGAGAGACCTCTGAGCTGGACTAGATCAGAATCACCTGCAAAGTGAGTTAGAAACACCGTTTTCTCTCCTCCTCCTCCTGGGGCTGATATGAAGGTCTCCGGTTGGTTGCATTTGGGAATGAGTGAGCGAGTGGGTGTGCACACTAACCTCCCTCACCATGCTGGGGTCCAGCTGGGCTTCGGAGCCTCTGAGCCAGCCCAGCCCTTAGTTTCCGGGTGAGACACGGAGGGCTGGAGCAAGGCGAAGCTTGCATTCTGCACCTCGGCTCCAGGGCCTCCTGCACAGCAGCAGTTGAATGAAGGTGCAACCAGCCGCCATTCTAGGGACAGACCAGTGGTGCAGTATGCATACGTGAGGAGAACCGCTCTGCAGCTGACCAGCTGCAGCCAGTCCCCTCCACAGCCACTAACCGTTAACTGCAAAGACATACTGGGGCACAGCAGGGCAGCAGATAAACTTAGCACCATCTCTGATGCTCCAGTCTCCCAGGGAGATTCCAGCTGCTTCTCTGCAAAATTACAAACATCATCAGGGTCACTCGCAAGTCCTTGGAACTACAAATGTTGAATTCATCAATATTAAATGTTGCAGAAATTAACAACTTAAACCACCACCTGCCCAGCCTCCAAATAAAGCAGAGTCCAGGGGGCCTTGGCTAAGAATGGAACCAGGCTCTGGCCAGAGCTGAGTGGCCGTCTTGAAGCTGTACTTTTTGGTAAGTCACCTCCCTCCCTCTACTGGGGCATCTTCTCAAAAGGGAGTGGAAATTTGCAGGGTGGAGGAGGGAGAAAAAGCCCTTAGTGGGAAAGACTTAAGGACTCAGAAGTGTTCTCAAGAAGCAACCTCCTGCTGCAGAGTTTAACTCATTAGAACAGGAAAGGGCCATTTTTTGTGCACTTCAGATCTCCCTTCTTGATGATTCCTACTAGTTACCACCCCCACCTGGGAAAGAGCATTCACACCCTGGACCACCTTGTTGCTGTTGGTGGAGAGGAAGCTGGAGCCCTGTCCCGAATTCCAGGGACCAGACAAAATGAGCAGTGGCTCCCGGGCCACGCGGGAGTGGTGAGCCACCTAACGGAGAGGGGAGGCCGAGCGTGGAGGCGCTGCTTAGCGGGGTGGAAATGACAGGGCCTTGAGGAATCCATCTTTACCATCTGAAAGCAGGCGAGTGAGCCTGGGCTCTGTGCGGTCCAGGAGGAAAAGTGAAGAGGAGGAGCCTCTCCCTCTGCTGCCACCACCGTCTGGCCACCCTCTGAGCCTCAGTCCCACCCGTCATCGGCCCCTCCAGCCCCGGGGCACCCTGCTGCACGGTGGAGGAGCTGGCAGAATTCCTGATGCTCCAGCTCCCCTGGACAGATAAAGTGAGGTCCCTCGTGATGTATTTGTGCTCGAAAGCCGAACACAGGTCCCTGAAGAGCTTTGTAAATGGGATGGTCACCCCAGCCCTGTTTTCTCCCGCATACCCCACCCAACAGTCTGCTGGGCCTTTTCCAAGAGCCTCCAGGTTCTACAGCTCCAGAAGGAAAAGGTGGGGAAAGGCCGCCGTGGCTGCCTCTGCTCTCAGGCAGTGACTAAGCAGCCCTCCCCGCTGCTCAGCGGCTCCTCCCCAAGGCAGGCAACGTGCTCAGGCTTTCCAAGTTCTTAGAGAAAGCTAGTCTTTAGGGCTTCTTCTGTGCAGGGATCAGGATAGGAAAAGGAAAAAACGTTGCAAGGCCTGACATTCTGGGCCTTTGTTGCTGCCCAAGCAGGAGGCAGCAGCTCCCCGCAGGCCGAGGGTGAGGCTTGCAGGCATGGTGATCTGAGCCCAACTCCTCCTGCTCCAGCCTCACTGACCAGGGAAGGGGCCTGGGGAGTGTGACCTGTGCAGATTCTAATGAGCAAGAACTGATTGTCACTCCTCCCAACACTGAATGTGCTGGACAAAAGCACGAGTGACTAGTTAGGGAATTTCTAGTACTTTCCTTTTAAAAATAGTCTTTTCTTCCCCTGCTCTTTCTTCAATTCAACATTCATTGAGCACCTACTATCGGCAGTCAGGGAGGAAAAACTACAGAACTCGGGGGAGACCAGCCCCGCAATCCCCTCGGGAAGCACCCTAGCTGCTGCTGCTGCTTTACCTGCGGGGAGACTTTCACTCCCGAAGAGTCTTGGCCGTTGTCAGTCCTGCCTGGATTGGGCTGTTGTAGTTTTCCATTGACCTTAATCACAGGGTGTGGCGGTGCTAAGAGATGTCCTTGGGAATCTCCTGCACTCCAGACATGCTCTTCCTTAGCTCCACCGTGGAACAGCAGCCCGATTTACTCTTGAGAGTTAAACCTTTAAAAAGAACCAGTGCCTGCCCCAGCGCAGACAACTAGGGCCCTGTCTTTTTTTATTCAGTTGGCTGTGATACGCATCCAGGGTCGAGATCCAGTGTCCAGTGGGAGAGGCGGAAAGGAAGCAGGTGAGGGAACTCGGTGCGGTTATGGGTGGATAAGGTGGGCAGGGAGGTGCACCGTCCCTGCTATAGAATTGGGGATACACAGTTACGTGTACCAAGGTGCATTTGAGGAAGTCCATGTGGGAAAGAAGGCAGTGTCACAAAATCCAACAAATGGACTGTCCCCATCAAAAATCTAATCTGGGCCATAACATGCCAAGAAATTAAAAATATGAGCTAATTTTTGAAAGAGGAAAACCAGCTCTGAACTTGAGGAGTGTAAGAGGGGAGGGTTATAGTTACCAAGATCATGATTCGAAGGACAGTCCCACATCAGCGGATCTGTAAGCAAGGCCCCAGAAGCTGCATCTCTTCGGATGCAGGAAAGAGCAGAAAACTGGCCTGAGTATCCAGCTGCTTCTCCGCAGCTGTGAGGCTTCGATTCCGGTGGCTTTGAGACATGGTGCATCCTCTCCTCCATGAAAGGTGTTCTACATTCAGAAAGTGCGGCCAGAGCGCACAGGTCACAGGAGTGGGGGGCACGGGAGGGGGGTTCCCTGAGCCACTGGCAGGTAGTGGCTGCGGTAAAGTATGATTGGCTGAGTTGAGCATGCAAACCTGATGCTGGTTCTATTTACTTTCAGAAATGTAGTTTGTTTCCATTATAAAGAGAACATATAATAAAAGGTTAGGAAATAAAGAACATTAAAAAGAAGACAATCTTGTGTACTCTTGCCATGTAAGGATGTTTACTAAATTTTTATGTAGTTTTCACATACTATGTACGATTCTGTATTTTTTTCACCTAACACTATGTGATGATCATTTTTCTGTATTATTATTAAAAACACTTCATAATTATTACTTTTGCTGTTTCAGAATAGCCATTTGAGTGACTATCAGCTATTATGACAATGATTTCTTTTTAAAATATATTTATTTATTATTATTCATTTACATTCTAAGATGTGGAGCAGTTGGGGGGAGAGGAAAAAGTAGAGAAGAATAGGGTGGGAGGAGGAGGAAGGGGGACGTGGTCAAGGCCCATGGCACCCACTCATTCCAGCAGGGGAGCCCAGCGGCTTCTGGCGGCAGTTTGGTCATCACCAGGCTGGATGCGGACATTGGGGGGGTCATCACTGAGGCCCTCGCCCCCCTACTTCCCTGGTTTAGGGGTCCACGCCACTTCCAGCGGCAGCCCAGTAGTTGTGACTGGGCTGGATATGGACATGGGGGGCACGGCTCAGGCCCTCAGATCTCCCTGCACCCTGGCTTGGGAGCCCAGGGGGCTTCTGGCTCTTTCAGGTTTTATAGGTGTTCTTTGGTGGTGTTAGATCTTTACTGGTTAATATGAAACTTTGTCTCTGGACTGTGGGTATTTTGTTTTTCTTTCAGTTCTGTGTTGGATTATTTGCTATTCCCACCACTTAAACTCTGCACTGGAACTAATTTGTTGTCCTTTGCTTACTTCTAAAACGGGGGAACTTCCTGTGGGGACCAGTATTTGAGCCCTGTGGTTGAGCTAAATAGCTGCTTTGCTGCCGATTCTCTGGGGAAGGCTTTTTGTGCAGCTCAGGTTTTAATGGTTGACCTTGTAAGCACTTCTGGGTCTTTTGAGGTCCTATACACCTGGGTTGTGTGGAAACTCTGGTCTGGGCCTGAGTCTTTTCAGCAAACTGCATCCCTTGCAGTTCTATATTCCTGACCAGTGTCTACTGGGTGGTCCTGTGCTGACTGGGGGGCAGATCAGCTGTCCTTGCTGCGCCCCAGTGCTCCTGTGGTGGCCCATCTCCCCCACCTCCCACACTCCAAACACTTCCCATGGGACAGGCCATGCACCAGTCCCTTGTGATGACTCACTGTGCTCTGAGTGGCTCATTTTTTCAGTTGTAAGTGTCTCCTCGCTCCTATATGAGTCCACAGGAACCCTATTAGTGGTCTTGCTGCCCTGTGGGCCACTAAGGCCCTCTTCTCCCCTGCCGCCTCCAAGCAACTCCATACAAAGGGCACAGCTGCGGCTTTTGCCAGCTCCTGCTCTGTGCACTCACCAGGGCCAGCCCTGAAGCGGCCGGGGCTAGAGACGGTCAGAGCAGTTTTTTCTTTCTCTCATCGTGGCTTCTCCTGCCGTTGTGCACTCCGTAGGTCTCTCCTCCTCTTCCTCTGAGCTCTAGTGGCCCAAGCTTGGCTGTCGTTGCTTTTTTATAGTTGTAAATTGGTTGATTATGGGAGACAGTGATGCTGGGGACTGTCTATTCTGCCGTCTCGATCGGAAGAGCCGACTTAATGATTTCTATAGTCCTGGGACTTTCAGATTGTTTCTAATTGTTTACTAACAAAATAAGTGAAAATCTTCATTCGGAAAAGTTTTTGTCCGTTCCCAAGGGCAGATTCACTAGGTCAAAGTGAATGTCACTTGACATATATATTATAAAATTGCTTTTCCAAATCTCAGGCTCACAGTACAAGTTGTAAGTACACAATGTGAGCACAGTGCTGATGTGCTGGGGTGAGGGCGACGAGTCAGGGAGAGTTAAACTGAAACGCCAACACCCCCCCAAAGGGTGGGCACAGAAAGTCAGTGTGTGGTGTGGCAAGAGAGGCTCTTTATGTGGAGAAAACAAAGTTGAACCTCTTGTTCATGCCATACAAAAATTAACGTGAGACGGATTCAAGGCCTAAAAGTGAAAGGCAAAACCAGGACGCTGTTAGAATAAAATGGATGGGAGAATATCTCTAAGACTTCAGGAGGCTAAGGATTTCTCAAATATGTCCCCAGAAACATAAGCCACAAAAGGGGGAAATGATAGATTTAATTCTATTAAGAATAAGGATTTCTGTTCGTTAAGGACACAATAGACAAAATTAACAAATTGGTGACAATCTAAAAGATACTCACAATTTTTAAAACCAACAAAGGATTGCACCTACAATACACAAGGAACCCTTGTAAATCAACTAGGAAAAGATAGAAACCCTTAAAAAAGTGAGCAACTGGTAGAAATAAGCAATTCGCAGAAAGGGAAGCCTATATGGCTAACAAATTAATAGAGTTTGGATGTGTTGTCCCCCCAAAGCTCATGTGGAAATCTGGTCCCTAATGAGCCAGTGTGGGAGCTGTTTGGGTCATGGGGGTGGATCCCTCATGAATAGATTCATGCCCTCCATGGGGTAGGGGGCCTGAGTGAGCTCTCACTCTGTTAATTCCTGTGAGAGCTGTTTAGAGGACCCTGGCACCCCCCTCCCTCTCTCTCCCTTGCTTCCTCTCGCCATGTGATCTGCTTGTACCCGCCAGCTGCCTGCCACTTTCCACCATGAGTAGAAGCAGCCTGAGGCCAGTGCCAGATGCAGGTGTCCCAGAATCATGAGCCAAATAAACCTCTTTCTTTATAAATTACCCAGTCTTAAGTGTTCTGTTATAGCAACACAAAACAGACTAATACACAAGCATGCAAGGGGTTCAATTTCACTGACAATCCAAAAAATGCAAATTAAAACAAGTCACCACCATACGCGCATCAGAGTAGGGGCAAGTGGGAAACTGAACAGTGCTCTCAAGCTCACTGGTAGATGTGGGGACCAGGACTGTCATGCAAGAACAACCTGGCAGTGCTTGGTGCGGTCAGGAGTGCATATGGCTGTGAAGCAGAGAGCCCTCTCCTGAGGCACGCCCCTGAGAAAGCCTGCGTGGTCCACAGGGAGTAATCCACACATGTCCAAGCATGGTGTTCAGCTTGCCAGGCCAGATGTATATGGCGAGAGCAGATGGGACTAGGGGTGAAGAAGGAGAGGAAATAATTAATAAAACTAAAATAAAGTAAGAAAGGAGCCCTGCGAGGCCAGTTATGATAGCATGCCTTGAATTGAGGAGTATAATTAACTAGTCACTCTGCATCTGAGGTCCAATTTAATTACTTACTTCATTAATTGGTTGATTACCTGGGCGCAGCCTCCCAGGGCCAGATCACCACTTGGCACTGACAAAAGGCAAGTCTGAGCTTCACAGCAGGGCTGGCTTCAGCCGGGCCCTGGGTGATGTCATAACACGCCATGAATGCGAACCATCTTTACACGTATTAATATTTTTAAAAATGTTTTCACTCTCATGAGTGGAAAATGTAAAGCTGAATTTTGAAGTACACACAGGGATATTTCTTTAAAAATCACTTTTTAGTATTTCATTTTATGAAGTGAAGCCCCTCTTGCTGATCTGCAAGAGATCCTGGACTGACCAAGGCAGGGCTTGGTAAACGTGGTGAGCAGAGTAATGCCCACCCCCAAAATGTGCACACCCTGACCCCAGAGCCTGTGACTGTTACCTTACGTGGTTAAAGGACTCTGCAGGTGTGAATAAGGTCAGACACCTTGATGGGGGAGATTATCCAGGACTGCCCTGCTGGGCCCAGTGTAATCACATGAGTCCTTAAATGCAGGGACCCAGAGAGGGAGATGTAACGTTGCTGATTTGAGGATGGGGGAAGGGGCCACAAGCCAAGGAAAGCGGTGGCCTCTAGAAGCTGGAGAAGGCACGGAAGCAGACCCTGTTCTAGAGCCTCCAGAAGGAACACAGCCCTGCTGATTCCTTCATTTTAGCCCTGTGAGACCATAGGACCAAACAACAAAGCATCTGTGCTGCTGCAGGCCACTGCATGTGTCGTGACTTGTCACAGCAGCAGCAGCAGAGAACTAACACAGTGAGTACACCTGACTCACTCTAGAGCTAGCTGGCTTTTCTTTTTCTTGACTTCTGCTACAAACCTACAGAGTCTCCCACAGTGTGGTTCAGAAGAGACAGGACTGTCAGCAGCTCTCAGCATGCTACCTCTGGAGGCCATCCCCCTGGGAACCCAGGGCAGCCGCCCACCCAGAGCCAGGGCCTCTCCTACAGCTTCCCTGACCTGTGGATGCTCAGTCTCTGCCTCAGCCTTGGGGGTGACACAGCTTCAGGTCTGCCCCACCTGCAGATTGAATTTTCTTTTCATGGCTGACTTAGTTCTGCTGTCAGAGAACATTCCTTATGAGGAAGTCCATTGTATTGCTCTGTTAAAATGGATTCTGTTAAAGTACTAGTGTAAGTATTTGTTTAATGTCCAACTTTCCCACCAGTCTGGACGCTCCATGACAGAGGGACCATGCCTGTCTTGCTCATTACTGTTTCCCAAGAGCCTTGCATGCTGTCTGACTCATAGATAAATGCCTAGTAATATTTTCTCATTCCTACCTTAGGGCTTTGAATGCATTACCTAGAGCTCTTTTGACCCAGACCTGGTCCCCTAAGCCCTTGAATGTCACAAGATTGGCTGCCAGTCACTCAGATGTCAGTATAAAATGCCATCTTTTCAATAAGCCTTACTGATCACCCAATCTCAAGGAGTGATCCTCACACTATAAGTATCCTCATAATTTCCTCAAGGCATTCAGCATTATCTAAAACCACATTATTTGAAAGTTCTGAAATAGCAAGACCCAATAAAGTGCCTGGCACACCATAGCACTCAACAAACATTTGTTTAAGTGAATGAAACTCCTGAATGAGAAAAGATTACTTGGGAAGCATCCTAAATTCACCAGCAAAACATTTACAATCTGTGCCCCAACAAAGTTTCTTTTGTTTTTGCTTTTGTTTTTGTTTTGGCACAGGGATCCATTTTTTCAGCACAAGAATCAAATCCTGGACCCTGGTGTTATCAGCACCATGCTCCAAGCTAACCGGCCATGCCTCTGCTCCAACAAAGTTGAAAAAGAGGCAGTATGGCATAGGATGCTCTGGAACCAGACTGTCTACTTTGAATCTTGGCTCTGTACCTTCTTAGCTGAATAACCTGAGACAAGTTACGGCATGCACTGCATAACAACAACATAGCACATATACAACAACGGTCCCATAAGATTATAATGGCTATACCATATAGACCAGATGTGTAGTAGGCTATACCATATAGTCCAGATGTGCAGTAGGCTGTACCATCTTGGTTCGTGTAAATACACTCCATGATGTTCACACAATGACAAAAATGAACTAACAATGCATTTCTCAAAACATATGTTAAGCAAAGCAAGGCTGTACTATACCTCAGTTTTCAAACCTGTAAAATGGGAATCATAGAACCCATCTCAAGGGTTGCTGAGAATTATTAGCAAATTATTAGCAAATGTATGGAAAGTTCTAGTACCAAGTACATTGCATATACTCTACTAAAGTGTGCTACTATCCATCGGGGCGGGGGGGATGGATTCTGTTAAAATGCTCTTTCTGGCCATGAGCCAAAATCTACTGCTCTCAAGTATCTGTGCTTTGACATTAGTTCTGCTTCCTAAGGCAACATAGATGAGAAAACACAAGCTGTCCATGGGCCCTGAGATGAGAGGACTGGGGTCAGAAGAAAGGCTGGCAGATTATTGAGCTGCCACCCAGCTCAAGCCTGTGCCATTGGACTGTGTTCATTGACAGCTAGTTGGTGCCTGGCATTCTGCTAGCTACTGTGAATATAACCATGAGTACATTTTCTGCTGCTTATAACAGAATACCTGAAACTGGGTAATTTATTTAAAAATGATGTTTATGTCTTATTTCTTAGTCCATGGTCCAGAGGGTGCATCTGGTGAGGGTCTTCTTCTGGGTCGGGTCTCTGTACGGAGTCTCGTGGAAATGCAGGGTGTCACATGGTGAGAATGACAAGAACTCTCTCATGTGCTCTCCGTGTAAAGCCACCACGCCTCATCCATGATAACCCACTAGGCCATTAACCCATTAATCCATGAATAGATTAATCTATTCATAAGGACACAGTCCTCACAATCCAATCACCTCTAAAAGGCCCCACCTTTGAAATACCATCATTGGATCCCCCACCTTCCTAACATTGTTACAATGGGGATCCAGTTTCCAATACATGAACTTTGGGGGACACATTTATCTCATAGCACAGCTCCTGCCTTACTGGAGCTTACAGTCTAAGTGAAACTGATGGTAAATAGATACTCAAACAATAAAAATATGTGACAGATTGTAACACATACTATGAAGGAAAGGTGCAGGTGCTGTAAGCATATATAACAGAGGTACCTGACCACTTGTCAAGAGTCCCCATCCTGCCTAGGCCCAGCTTGAGATGAAACTTCCTCTAGTGATTAGACAAGTCTTCGGGTTGTCAAAACTTTACATGAGTGTTTACTGACTGGTGTGATCTGTCTATTGTTAAAAGAAAAACTTTGCAAAATTAAATTTAACAGAGTTTAATTGAGCAAAGAATGATTTGCAAATCAGGCAGCCGCCAGAACCAAAATAGGTTCAGAGCAACTGCAGGGCTGCTGCATGGTCAGCTAAGACTTATAGGCAGAAAAGGAACGCGATCTACAGAAAACGAAAGTGAGGGACAGAAACAGGTGGACTGCTCACAGCTGGGCGTTTGCCTTATTTGATCACGATTTGAACAGTGGCTGCCAGTGACTGGCTGAGACCCAGCTCCTTGTTACAGAGTAGGGTACACTATGTCTGCACATCAAGTCAGGTCACAGTTCACCGTGTATGAATGAACCTAACCTAATTTAACATTCCCCCCTTTTGCTCAATGTCTCAATTTTGAGAAACTGACCAGAACTTTAGGCACTGACATCATTCTCTGTTACCATTGTAAATGGACTTATTTGATCTTAAATTCCACTGGGAAGTAGCAAAACAGTAGGTTTTATAAGATGGGATCAAGGAAACAGAAAAAAAAAGAAACTAATTAGCATCAGATTACTTTTCCATAAGGGTTAGAGCAGAAGGACTTCCTTATTATGCTGGAATCTCCTGTTTTCAGTAGGGAAAAAAAAATACTGGTTTTGGGATCTGTGTGCTTGTTAAAGTTTCAGTGTGACTATGTGGCAGTCAGCATGAGTGGCTCCACTTTGGTTTGGTCCCATTGGTTGGGGACTAGTGCAGGAGCTCAGTCCAAAACACGGCCTCCCATGATACTGTTTAACACCGTAACATGGAGGTTTGAATTTGGGGCCTCTGCTGTGCTTAGTACAAGGGCATGGCTGCCTTAGCTGTGTGTTTTTGATAGATTTGTCAGGATTGTTTCAGAGGGAGGCTCTCCTTGAGTGTCTGGCCGTCATCTTTGACTTGGGCACCCCATCACCTAAGCTGGCCTGGCTGGCCCGGCTCCTCCAGAGGAGAGAAATCTACCCAGAAGGTCTGATAAAGTGGGCCTTCAACACTCCCCTGGTCATCATGAGGCCACAGGACACCTGCCCGTCTCTGATGACCTGTGAGGACATACATCGGGAGCCCTGCCCTTCCTAGGCCGGCTTGCTGAGAGCTCACTGCTGTTAGGACCACAAAACTGTACATCTGTACTAACGTGCGTATCTATATAGTCAATATTACCTATGGTAATATAGATGACATTGTTGGGGAGGGCAAGGACTAATACACAATGATAAAATTTCCCATATGCTAAGATGTTATTTTAAACACATATATACCTACAAAAAAAAAAGCATACAAAACAATAAAAAAACAGCTTTATCTTCTGGGAGAAGTAATAAGTCAGCCATCGTAGTAGAATATTTCAACATACTTGTTTTGTTCATGTGTGTGCATGTGTGTGTTTGGCTGCTGGCCAGTACAGGGATCAAACCCTGCACCTTGGTGTTATCAGCACCACGCTCTAACCAACTGAGCTCACCTGCCGGCCCTTTTTTTGTTCTTGAATGATCCATAAGGCAATGGGAAAAATCATTATGGATATAGAAGATCTGTAAAAGTCGATGAACGAGCCTGAGCTAATGGATAGCCGTAGTTTAACATTAGAGCATACACATTCCCAGCAAGAACATCGGTTATATTTTCTAAAATCAATCAGGAGCAGTGCCATCGAGAAAATCTCAATCAATTTCAAAAAGTGAGTGTCATATAGACCATGATGTCTGTACTGAGCACAGTTAAGCCAGAAGCTAATATCAAATACTCTCAACCAAATAAAACAAAGGCTCATCAATGGAGAAGTGGAAAATATACAATAGAGTATTATATCACGTTTGAGGATATGGATTAGGGTCTGAGAATAGTTTAGCTTTTGGGGGCCATACAATTTCTGTCACCACTACTCAACTCTATTGCTATAGTGCAAAAGCCACCATAGTCAATACATAAACAAACAGGGCAGATTGGAAGGCTGGTTAATGGCACAAAATTATAGCTAGATAAAAAAAAAGTTCTATTGGTGTACATCGAGCTAGGCATCTATAATTAACAATAACTTACTGCATGTTATCAAATGACTAGAAGAGAGAAGATTGAACGTCCTCATCATAAGTAAATGATTAAGGATGAATATGCTAATTACCCTGATTTGATCATCACACATTGTATCCATGTATAGAACTATAACTCTATACCCCACAAATATGTATAATAAATACGTTTCCAAAAAACAAATGGGCATGGCTGTATTCCAATAAAACTTTATTTATGGACACTGAAAATTGAATTTTATATATCACAAAAATCTTTTGATTTTTTTCCATTTATTTGAAAATGTAAAAACCATTCTCAGCTCAAAACAGGGCTGTTCAAAAACAGGCAGCAGGCCAGATCTGGCCCACAGGCCATCACCAGCTGTCCTCAGTACAGGTGAATCTCAGCAGCAGAATGTTAGATTAACAGAAGTCCCAAAAGACTTGCCTTATATTACATGCAGACTGAGACTTTTTTGGTAGATTAAAGTCAAAAATAATTACAATAAAAAACTACACACACATTGCTCTGACACCTCTCCTTGCTTGCCCACATGCAACCCACTGATCACAGACAGAGCCATTTCATGACCAGCCACAAAGACCTTGGGCTACAAATTACACACAGGTAATCAAATGACTATAGAGATGTACACGCTTTAGGAATGCACACCACAGGAAAAGAGAAAGGGAGCAATGAACCCAGGATTTGGGGTCACGGTTACTTCAGAGAAGGGGGAAAGGACCGTGATGTGGTTATTGTCAAAGCCCCGGCTCTCATTTTGGACAGTGGATTTGTGGGCGCTAATTACAGCATTAAAAATTACAGTATAGAGGTGAGCCATGCATGGGCCTACGGTGAGAGTGTGCTGTGGAACAAAGATTACGCTTAATTCAGCTCTGCACCTGAGACTCACAGAAAGGGAAGGAAGGAAGAATTAGGCAGAGGTAGGCCGGGGTGTGGAAAGGGTAGGAAAAGTGGGCCAGGTGGAAAGGAGCATATGAGCAAGAGGCCCGAGGAAGGATTCGGAACCGAAAGGAGGCTGTGCGGTCACATGGAGAGGGCAGAGGTACAGTAAGAGAGGAGGGAGGTGCAGGGTCACGCAGGGGCCAGTCGCACAGGGCCCAGTGCTGTTTGGGTGCAGCTTTGGGTTTGTGGCCTGAAATTGACAGGAAACCCCTGATGGCACGCAGTGGAGGGCAGCATGAGCAGATCTGCCCTTGTGGCCGCAGGGGCAGCCAATCACAAGACACAGAAGCGGGTGCGGGTGACCAAGCTGCGAGGGCACAGGCCCACGGTTTTCTTTATTTTTGGCAATCCCTGTAGCCTTGAGTCTCTACTAGATGTTAATGGGGTTTTTCTCTGATCAGGATTTCCCCGACTCTGAGGGGCGAAGTGACCTTCACTGGACCCTGGTGTGGGACGGGTGGTGCCTGGACGTTCAAGCCCAGTCCTGCCTCCTCCGTCAGCAGGGGTGGGGACAAGCGCTCTCCTCAGTTACTTAAGAGCAGCCCGTCACACTGATGGGCATGCCAATTTCTGTCAAGGGCACATAGCCTAGCCCCCCGTGGAGTGTGAGGAATGCATGTCCTCCCCTTCACGTGCCTGGATGTGACGCCGTCCTTCTGAAAGCCCTTGGCCCTGTTCCCCGGCCTGTTTTCTCCACAGAGGCCCCGCATAACCCAAGAATCGAAGCCTTCGTTGCGTTGGAGCTACTCCCAGAGAGTTTCTTTCTTGTCAGTCAGGACAGAAGGGGACACGTACTTCTACTCACCCCATCCATTGCATGACAAGTTAGTTCTCAGACCTTCAGCCTCAGCGGAGGTGAGGAGGGACGAGCAGGGCTGTGAGCTGGCTGGGATGCACAAAATACTGACGCGCGTGAACAGAGAGCGTCTAAAACCGGGAAAGGAACGGCTTCTCCCTGATGCGCTTTGTCTTTCGGGTGGAGTCGTCATCCTGTAACAGGAAAATTGCTTCTAACAAACAAGTCAGCTAAGATGGGAGCTCGCTGATCTGCCGCAGTGTTGGTGGTCAAATCTCATCCACAGTAGTGTCCGTCTGGGGACGTGGCAAAGGCTCCATGTCTCCTGTGTCATGGGAAAGAGGCTATGACAATGGCTGGCAGGGGGGTGTAGGGAAGTTCATAACCAAATGCCCCAATGGCATTTGCAAATGTGCCCTGGAAGGTTAAGAAACTGATCAGAACCAATTTATAAAGACAAGAGAGTTTTCTCCCACATTCCCTCCTCCAGCCCCAAATAGAACAATTTGCAGGACATGGACAGACAAACACTCGAGTCTTCAAGCACAGAGGGCCGGCCAGGTCCCTGTCCCTGCCCCCTCGCAGGAGGGAGTCAAGTAGGATTGGGGTCTTTAACTCCCTCCTGAAGAAGCCTGTATAGTCTCTCTGCCCTGGTGCAGGTGGCACTGTTGAGGGAACCTCGTTGGAAAGGATGACCAGGGAGACCCCACCGAGGAAGGGCATGTCTTCCCCAAGCGTGGGACACCACACCACACTGCCCCCAGGCCACACAGGGTGCTGACCAGGCCATCTTGTCCGGTGCCTCTCCTTGCTCACATTTAATCCACTGATTGCAGAGAGAGGACTATTTTATTACCAGAGGTAATGAAATGTCAAATGGACCCAGTCTTACTGCTTTCACTAGCTTACCACCCCTATCAACATGGGCCAGTTGATGGTAGCTCTCACTTGGCCTCCGTGAAGCCCGGGGACAGCCAGCACCCCTGGCCAGGCCCAGATTCACCTTCCAGTCCAGATGTGAGCTGTCTCTCTGCAGTCCCCAAGCCCTGGCCTATCTTCCCTGGACTCCACCCAGAACCTCCTTCTCAAACGCCGCACCCCCGGGCCCTTTCTATGTGCCTACACAGGTTACTTTCCATGTCTGCTCCCCTTTCAAGTCTCCTCTAGCCACAGTCCAGGTTGCTTCAGTTCATCTTCCTGTCCGACTCTGTTTCTTCTAAAGCTTCCTTTTGTTCTTCACTCCCATGAGTTCACAAAGGACAAGTGTCATCTGCTTTGGTCCCTGCCTGGCCCACACCCCACTCTTGAGGGAACTGCCCCTGTTCCCTAACCCAGGCCTCTGCCCAGGAAGCAGTCCTGGGGGGTGGGGGATTCTTCTGCCTGTTCACTGTGAGTCACCACCTAACTCCTCTGTCCTCCAGGTGCACACTTGACCTCAAGGTGGCCAACCTGAGAAAGCCCTGAGCAAGAGGACTGAGAGGGAGCATGCAGTTGGGCCTCTTCATCAGCAGTGTGACAGGCATGTCAAGGAAGTTATGTTCTATAAAGTCCCCAAGAACACTGAATTAGCCAGTAGTGAACCATGGCTCCTGGGGGAAATTCAGGGTTACTTTCTGTGAGCCTCTGGTCACCCAATTAATACATAACCTCCTTTTATATCTGTTTCTGTTTAAAGACACCTTATTCAATACACGTGGTTGATTCATTAACACAGAATGCACAGCCAACAGCACCCTAAATCCTACCTGAACTAAGCTTATCCAAATGGACTTTCCCGTAAGGCACTTCACAGCAGCACCTCAGCACTGCCCTTGGGGGCCATTTAAACAGTAAGATCACCACCAAAAGGCAGAAAAATGCAAAAACAACATATGGCATAAACATGCTGCGCAGAGGATGCACGTTACAGGACAGGAGCCGGGGCTGTAGCTGGAGCAGGGAGCCGGGGAGCAGAGAGCCAGAGACGGACCTGGAGTGGGGAGCTGGCACCAGCACCAGAGCTGGAGCCAGAGCAGGGAGCCGGAACCAGGGCAGGAGCTGGAGCAGGGAGCCAGAGCTGGAGCCGGAGCAGGAGCCGGAGTAGGGAGCCAGAGCTGGAGCCGGAGCAGGAGCCGGAGTAGGGAGCCGGAGCTGGAGCCAGAGCGGGAGCCGGAGTAGGGAGCCGGAGCTGGAGCCGGAGCGGGAGCCGGAGTAGGGAGCCAGAGCTGGAGTCGGAGCAGGAGCCGGAGTAGGGATCCAGAGCTGGAGCCGGAGTGGGAGCCAGAGTAGGGAGCCAGAGCTGGAGCCGGAGTAGGGAGCCGGAGCGGGAGCTGGAGTAGGGACCCGGAGCGGGAGCTGGAGTAGGGACCCAGAGTGGGAGCCAGAGCGGGAGCCAGAGTAGGGAGCCAGAGCTGGAGCTGGAGTGGGGAGCCGGAGTAGGGAGCCAGAGCTGGAGCCAGAGCAGGGAGCCAGAGCTGGAGCCAGAGCGGGAGCCGGAGCGGGAGCCGGAGTAGGGAGCCAGAGCTGGAGCCGGAGCGGGAGCTGGAGCTGGAGCCAGAGCGGGGAGCCAGGAGCTGGGAGCAGGGAGCCGGAGCAGGACTGGAGCTGGAGCTGGAGGGGGGAGCCAGGCCAGAGCGGGGAGCAGGAGCCGGAGCGGGGATCTGGAACCAGAGCAGGAGCTGGAGCAGGGAGCCAGAGCTGGAGCCAGAGTGGGAGCCGGAGTAGGGATCCAGAGCTGGAGCCGGAGCGGGGAGCCGGGCCGGGCCAGGCCGGAGAGGGGAGTGGGAGCCAGAGTAGGGAGCCAGAGCAGGAGCCGGAGCAGGAGCCAGAGTAGGGAGCCAGAGCTGGAGCCAGAGCAGGGAGCGGGGAGCCGGAGCCGGAGAGGGAGCTGGAGCTGGTGCCAGAGTGGGGAGCCAGGCCGCAGCAGGGAGCCAGGAGCAGGGAGCAGGGAGCCGGAACGGGACTGGAGCTGGAGCCGGAGCGGGGAGCTGGGCCAGAGCGGGGAGCCAGGAGCTGGGAGCAGGGAGCCAGAGTGGGGAGTGGGAGCTGGAGTGGGGAGCCCGGTCCAGGAGCAGGGAGCCAGAGCTGGAGCTGGAGCGAGGAGCCAGAGACGGAGACGAAGCGGGGAGCCAGAGAGAGTAGTGGGAGCTGGAGATGCGGCGGGAAGCCAGAGCTGGAGCCAGGAGCTGGAGCAGGGAGCTGGAGCTGGAGATGGAGCTAGATCCGGGAGCGGGAGCCAGGAGCACGGTGGTCAGCCGCGCAGCCTTCTGTCTGTGAAAGTGCAGCCACTTGATTGAGGGCACAAATAAACTTCAGCGAGGAGGCGGATTTGCAAACATGGAGCACAGATTCTGAGAACATCTGTTGTTGACTGCTTGGTTGGTTGTCATCTGGTTGGGCATTAACCATAGGAGGAAAAGCAGGAGAGCTACAGACAGCAGCGCGCATGCTCTTGGGAGTGTGAGAGCCACATGTAAGTCACAGGCTGTGTAAACCTTGTGTGAAAGAAAGTGAGCTGAGATTCCGGGTACCGTTCAAGCTTTATTAAAGGAAAAGAATCTGCCAGGCTGCACCCAAAGTGTGGGGTCAGCCCAGGACTGCCCTCAAAATGGGGGACAGCACCAGGTGTGGGGGTAGGAGAGCTTATATAGTGCACCAAGAGTTGGCTGATACCATCAAGGAGGGGCATTATGCTAATATGTAAACTGTGTGACCAGGGTGGAGAACTGCACCCTTGCAGAAGCAAAAGGGTTTCTGTTTAAGTCACGAGGCTTCTCATAAAGGGAAGGGGGAGGGGTTTAGTGCTGGAGTGGAAGACAAGGCTGGCAGCTGTTTTGTGCTTATTGTGTGCACAGTGGCGCTGGTCACATCCAAAATCCATCACTCCTGCCTCTTAAGTATAAGAAGAAGGGAAAAGGGGTGAAGGTCTCATTCTTCTGGAGCTACTTCCTGCTGGAGATGGGCAAAGATATGAAAAAATAAAGATATATGTTGGCGGGTAAAACAATTAGGTGGTGGGGTATTGGTTTTGTATGGGGAGGCTGTATTCTTCTGGGGAAGGGTCACTGATTCTGAGGGGCTGATATCCTCATCGCAGGAACAATTTGGCGACCTTTTGGTTGGTGAAAGCCTGCATGTGTTCCTGAAAGAAATTAGAGAAACACCAAAAGAGAGAGGGACCAAAAAGTAGGCTGAGTCCCAGCACAGTTAGGGGTCCTAGTAGGGGCGTAAGCCAGGGTATCCAAGGGTTCAGTGACTGGGGCCGCCCCCCCCCCAGGTGTGTTTGTGTTTTGTAACCCTTTGCATCAGTGATCAATGCTTGCCTTTAAATGGTTTAAGTTGTTTTGGGTCACCCCAGACTCATTTATGTAATAACAGCATTCCTCCCCCAAGAAGAGGCAGGTGACTTCCTTCTTGGCTGTAAGGAGGTCAAGGACCCAATGGTTCTGTGAAACGACTGTCACAAGTGAGGTGACCTGTCACTGGAGGGAGAAGACATTATCTATACTTAGTTTTTCTGAGAGTTTTTGATAGACTTGAGAGGCAGTAGCAGGGCCCACTATGCCAGTTCCAGTTGCAGGAAGGATCCCTGCCCCAATTAAAAGGGTACAATTAGTGCCCTACGGTAGCAGGGGGCACTTCCTGGGGGGGGCAAAGTTAGGCCCAGCCCCATCTCCACCTCTCTATCTGTCTGGTGGGTGATGTCAGGGACAAGCCAAAAGAATATGCAATAAATCACGTTGGGGGGCAGGCAACAGGAGGACGTAGTTTTACAAAGGAAATATATTCTGGTTTTAGGGTATGGAGAGGAGGTGGTAAGTGAGTGGTAGCATTTGGTGTTAATGAGGTAGAGTGTGGGCAGGCCCTGCACAACACTGACAGTCCCCACTGAGGTAAGATTAAAGGAAAGTGAAGAGACGTTTGTGGAAATGTTATGGGCTGCATCGACAGGGAGGAGGGTGACCACAAAAAGTTTCTTGAGAAGTGGGAGAGAAATGAGTCACTCAGGGACCAGTCTGACTCACTGAGGACTGCATCGTCCCTGCGGACCTGGAACCTCCATGTTCCAGGTAAAGGGGAGCATTGAGATAGGAGGAAAAACACGGGAAGGATGCGAAGGGTTAGGGAGCCAAAAGAATTTAAAGGGGACATTGTCACAATGACATTGCTAAGAAGCATCCTACTGATAGGAGGCAAAGAAGTGCCAGGAGAAATCTTCCTATAATGTTACAATCTTTTGGCGCAGCACTGGCCATTCCTGTAGCAAGTGTAGAACAGATAGTGTAGAACTAGAACAGATAGTGTAATAGTAGCTCCTTTGTGAAGGACGTGAAGTGGGCCTGTAAGAATGAGAGGATAATCGCCGGGGGAAAGATCATCCTTCTTCTGGGATTGGAGGAAGAGCGAAGGTCCTGGAGATTTTTAGTTTTGTGGGTCCTAAAATGGACGAAGTGTGAGGAGACGGCAGGTTGGGGGTGGAGCAGGGGGACCCCTCTGGCTTGGTGTTAACAGATTTTTGGGTAAAGTTTCAGGTGCTAGTTTTACGAAGGATAAGTGATACCAAGGGGCCTTTCTTAGTACTTTTACTTTCATGGGGATGGTGAGAAGTACTGTATAAGGCCCTTCCCAACATGGTGAGAGAGGCTTTGGGATTCGGGTCTTAGTATATATTTGTTGTTCTGGGCTCAGTTTTAAATCTGAGGAGGTGGTAGGGAAAGGGTGAGGTAATAGAAGGTTGGCTTGTTCCCTAAGATCCCTAATGAGAGAAAGAGTAGGGAGATACTGGCCTAAAGGCGATGAGCTGGAAGGGAGAGGTGTGAGGGTGAAGGGCCTACCATGCATAAGTTCAAAGGGGCTGAGGCCTGTGGGCTTGTGGGGGCAGCCTGTAGGCGAGTGAGTGACTGGTGGGGAGGCCAAAACAAGGGATGATTTCTGAGGTGGGAGCATGTGTTACTGCTGTAGCATCCTCTGAAGTGCAGGGAAAAGCCTCAATCTGACCTGAAAAGGTACCTACTAATTTTAGAAGATAGCGTGTCCTTTTGTGGGGAGGCATGTGAGTAAAGTCAGTTTGCCAACCCTGGCCAAGAGTGTACCCTCTGGCCTGGTGGGTGGGAAAGGGTTGGAGCAACGAGTACACAAAGGACAGTTTTGAGTGATTTGCTTTAGTAACTTGGCCATGTGGGGAGTGTAATATAAGGACTGAAGAAGGTATAGTAGGGGTTCATAGCCTATATGAACCAAATTATGGAAATCTAAAAGAATTTGCTCAGCTTGTGTGGTACGGAGGACGTAGCAACTGGAGAGAGTATACCAGTTGTCCTTTCTTTATGCTCCCAACTATTAGAGGTGTACTATTTCCTGAGGTGTGTATTGGGATAAGGGTGTAGGGGCCATGAGAAGGATCTGAGCAGGAGAGGAAGAGTGGGTGCCTGGTGTTTGAGCAGCCTATTTTTTGGTTAGATCCACCAGTTTGTTTCCCTGGGCTGTGGGGTCATTGGAGGTTTGGTGTCCTCTGCCCTGTATAACCCCAACCTCCTTTGGGAGTTGTGCAGCCTCAATAGCTGGTGTTAGATTTACTATGGCATAACCCACCCAGGGAGCAGGTGTGAAATTTGCACTCCCATCTATGAACCGTGTAATGGGATGCAGGGAGATGTGTGGAAAGGGATTGAGAAAGAGGTCTAAAGCCTCCACGCATTTATGTTCTAAGGGTCATGAGTGTTTTGGGATGAGAGTGGCTAGATTTAAGGGGAGGGCAAAGTTTCAAGGAAAACTGGGAATTCTCAATGAAAGTAAGGTGAATAAATTGTAGGTGGGAAGGGGAGAGAATTGACTTGGCCTTATGGCTGAGAAGGTCCAAAAGTTAGTTTAGAGCTTTCTTTTGCTGAAAGAGTGGCTGCTGCCAAGGCTCATAAACAGGGAGCCCATCCTTAGCTGTGGTGTCTAGTTGTTTAGAGAGGTATGTAACTGGGGAGAAAATATCTCCTGCCTCTTGTCCCAAAACCCTGACTGACAGTCCTTGGGTTTTGGTGACATATAGGATAAAAGGATGAGATAGGTTTGGGGAGGGATAGAGCTGGGGCTGTGAGGAGAGAAGCTTTTAATCACTAGAAGGGAGAATGAATGGGCTTTGTGGGATCTAAAGGAATGGCAGAATCCCCTTTGGCTGCCTCATAAAGTGGCTTTGCTAGCAGGCCAAAGCTGGAGATCCACACACGGAGACACCCTGCAAGCCCCAGGAAAGAGAAAATGTCACTCTTTGTGGTGGGTGTTGGTAGTTCAGAAATTAAACTTTTGCAATCCACCATTATTTCTCTGGTATTGGGGTGAGGTGAACTTCCAAATAGGCAACTGAAGGAGGAGAAATTTGGGCCTTGCTGGGGACACTCGATATCCCCTGGAGGCCAGGAAATTAAGGAGAGCAACAGTGTGGGCCTGTGAATCCTCATAGGAGGGGCTACAAACGAGGAGGTCATTCACATGTTGTATTAAAGTGCTAGAGGTTGGAGGAAGTTCAGGTAAGTCTTGAGCTAAGGCCTGGCTGGAAAAGTGGGTGGTATCCTGAAACCCCTGACGTAGTACTGTCCAAGAAAGTTGTTGGGAGTGGCATGTGTCAGGATCAGTCCCGTACTAAATGGTATGAGCTGTTAGGCTTTATAAGTAGAAGGATGGGTGTATTAAAAGGTGAGTGGGTAAGCCATGAGAAATGAGAAGAAAAGACTTTGTGTATGATGGGTTTTAACCCTATTAGGTGTTTGTTAGTGATGGGGTACTGTGGGAGATTAGGGAACAAAGAGAGGTTCAGCAATTTAACGAGGATAGAGGAATGGTGCATAGCAATGGAGGCGAAGAAGCATCCCAAACTAGGGATTAACCTTGTCAGAGGGGGAGGGGAAGGTGGAAGCCTCAGGGGCCAGGTCTGGGTGTGACCTGTAACAGGAATATTGTGGCTGGAGTTAAAGTATTTAGGGTAAGAGAGGCTTTGAATTTGAAAATAATGTCACATCCCAGTAAAGGGGTTGGGCATTGAGGCATTATTAAGAATTTGTGTGTGAATTGGATGTGATATAGGGTACAGGAAAGGGTTTGGGTGATCCTTGGTGGGTATTCTGATCCTGTGACCCCTACTGTTGTGATAGAGGATGGGGTTGTTGGTCCTGCATATTCAGGAAGGGTAGAGTAAATGGCCCTGCATTGATGACAAAAGAGATCAGCTTACCTGCTACGAGGCGATTTGCCATGGGCTCATGTGGTGATCTCTGCAGGGGCCTCAGGCCCTGGGCATCATCAGTCCTCCTCCTGGGCAAAACCTAGAAGCTCCAGGAGAGATGGCCGTGGAGCTGAAGGTTGTGGGTTAGAAACCAGGCCACTCCCTCTCTGGTGAGTGGCACAGTCCACTCCCCAGTGACTTGACTGTTTGCAGTGAGGACAGGGCCCAGGAGGGGCCCTGGGATTATGACAGACCTGTGCCAAGTGGTCCAGATGACCGCATTTGTAGCAGTTCTCAGGCAGTTTGCCCCTTGAGGCAGCTGGCTTTGGAGTGTGTGAGCCATGGATAGCATTAGCCAGGAGCTGGTATTTGGCCTGATCTCTTTTAAAACAGTCCTTTTTCTCCTCCTCCTCTCTATTGTTAAAAACCTTGAAAGCTGTGTTGAGGAGGTAGTGTAAAAGGGACATGCTTACAGGGGAGTTTGGTTCTAGATGTGTGTGTTCATGTGTGTTCAGAGAGGCGGGTTAGAATTTAGTAGCCTTTTGGAGGCCATAAATCAAGTGTGTGATCATGTTATCCCAGAGGTCCCAATCCCCATGGCCAGCCTGGTAGTCCCAATTTGGGCCCGTGCAAGGAACAGCAACAGCTCCCACAGGCCGCCTATTATTTTGAGCATGTATCTCATCTGCCTGTTGGGCCGCTATCCAGACGTGCTCCCTGTCTTCAGGGGACAGTTGTTTTTCAAGTTGGGAAAGGTCCAAAAGAGAAAAGGGCAATGAACTCGGACAATCTCTCCATCCCAGACACTTCACAGAGGGTTATGAAAAGCTGGAGCTGAGGTGGGGTTGTTACCTGCTGAAGGGGGAGAAGGGGAGGAGTTGAGTGGCTGAGGACGAGCATCTCGAGACCAGGTAGAGGGAAGAGAGGGAAATGTGGAGGGGCTGGTGAAGAATTTGGAGTGTACAAGGTAGTTGAGGTGGCTCATATGGGTAGCAGAGTAGTGTGACAGAGTAAAAGATTAATCCAAGTCCAGAAGGGAAGGTCGGGCATGAGCTAGGAGAACTTGAGACATAGGACAGTTTTGACAGAGAGAAGAATGCGTTCAGAGACAGAAGGCCTGAACAAGGAATCTCTGTCATGCCATTTCAGTGAGTATCTAAATCGAGAGTGCCATTTTGTGGTCCTTGGCATCCATTGTAATGAGGCGTTCGAGTTTTAATGTCTCCCTGGAGGCTGAGAGATTGGCCAGGAGACAGCCCAGAGGCATAGAGCGTGGAGTACAGTAGAAAACAAGAGGCATGGAGTGTGGAGGTTTGGACTGTGAGGATCCCATTTAGAGGGTGAGAAAGGAAATGGGCAGTCCTCCTAGAAGAACAGTGCCAAAAAAGAGCATCCTCTTTGCTGTCCACCTTCTTTTTGAGAGAAAAGCCATGACCCACTAATGAAGCATCCTTCAATAGCTGGGGGCACGAGAAAGGTTCCCTCGGCCAGGTGCCTGGGCTTCAAGAATGAGAGAGAGAGCAAGTCAGGGGGAACCTAAGATGAGAGGGGACTGACCCACTGGCTCACCCTGAATTGAGGCCAATGTTGGATGCGTTGGTCTGAAATGGCAAAAAGGAGAGAGTCCTGTAGGCACCCAGTTTCAGCAGGTCTGGAAGGGTGGCTGTGGGCTAATCACCCCAAGAGAAAGGAGATCGTCCAACAACGTTGGCCAAAACCCTTCCCAGGTTTCAGCACCATAATGAAAGAAAGTGAGCTGAGATGTCAGGTACCATTCAAGCTTTATTAAAGGAAAAGAATATGCTGGGCTGCATCCAAAGTGGGGGGCAGCCCAGGGCTGCCCTCAAAATGGGGGACAGCACCAGGTGTGGGGGTAGGAGAGCTTATATAGTGTGCCAAGGGCTGGCTGATACCATCAAGGAGGGGCATTATGCTAATGTGGAAACTGTGTGACCAGTGTGGAGAACTGTGCCCTTGCAGAAGCAAAAGGGTTTCTGTTTAAGTCACGAGGCTTCTTGTAAAGGGAAAGGGGAGGGGTTTAGTGCTGGAGTGGAAGACAAGGCTAGCAGCTGTTTTGTGCTTATTGTGTGCACAGTGGTGCTAGTCACGTCCAAAATCCATCATTGTGTGAACCCCACCACAGCACGGTGTTGCCTGAGCAATCTATTCCCTGCAATCAAAAAGCCAATCAGTCAGCATTATCTTCCCCTGAAAGGTCTTCAGAAAGGTCATGGAAAGTTTCGTATTATCTCTTAATACTATTTTTCAACAAACTTTCGGAAGTACTGGCATCACCCTTGCTGTGTCCTAAAGTTTTGATGAGCAGTGACTTATTTGAACAGGCCCCATTGGCTAGAGTAGAGCTTGTGCTTGGAGTCAGGGGCCTGGTTACACGGCTGCCCCATCGTGTGACCTTGACGTCTCTTCCTTGTTTCATCTGAGCAGTGGGACAACTTCACAGAGTTATTATGAGGGCCCTGTGAGATCTCCCTACAGAATCACCACCATTGGTGTCATCTTCTGATCCAGCTTCCCACTTGCTAGACAAGGATGCCAAGGCTCAGCAGGGAAGTGATGTGCAAAGACGGCCAGCAGAAGAACTTTCAGGATGTTGACACCCTCACTAGGGCAAACTCTGAGCCTGCCAGTGTTCCCCCAGCAGTTTGGGCAAAGCTGTCCTGTCACTGTTATGGGACAGACAGCGTGCAGGCAGCTCCGTAGGAAATCAAAGTAGTTTGCTTTCGTCAACCAGGGAGATAATGTCCCTGTTTTCCTGAATGAGCGTGCACTGCAGGAGAAGTGGGGCAGGGTAGAGTTGTCACTGCCTGCAGGGACGGAACAGAGTTCAGACTTCCTCTCTCCCCACAGCCAAAATTCCCTGAAGAAGCCAGAGCAAGCTTAGGATTAACAGAAGCACCCTGGATTTGGAAGATGCCATCAGGATGATGGAGCGAAGGGACACCCCTTACAGCACTTCCCCAACAACCACTCCTGGGGCTCCAGGCCCGTGTTTTGACTTCTCTCTGGCAATAGAAATCAGTGTCGTTTCACGTTACATCCCAAAATTCAGATCCTCTGCAAAACAGTTGATCCCAAGCTGCTCTCATCTCTGCCTCTTTGCTTGATTCCCTCTGCTCACTCCAGGGCAGACTGTTGGGGACATAAACACGAAGGCAAAAGAAGGTATTTCCAGGAAATGGAGGAGCAGTGGACTCTATTGGCACTTCCTGGGATCATCACAATAACTCACTATTTTATAGCTGAGGCTCAGAACAGGTGTCATCTATGGTCACACTGCCTGGAAGTGATGGGCCAGGATGGCAGCCTGTCAGTTGAAGCCTGGCTTGTCCCCAGATGTTCTTAAACTTTCTCAGGGCTGAAATACCCCTCAGGAGAGAGGAGAGGGATGCACGCACTCACACGACCCCAGGGCTTGGGAGACGCAGAATAATTCCCTCACTTACTTGCAGTCTATAAACTGGATTTCTTTTCCCCCAAAGGAATGTTTTGTTTTCTTCCTGCTCTCTGATATGTTTCAATAAATGGAATGTTTTTCTTTTGTTTACTTGTGTTCCAAAAACTGTCAGAAACCAAGGATTTGATAAGCATTTTGACGGAAGGAAAAACTCCAGCTGTTGATTCTTTGAGAGTCCCAGTGTCCTTCTGGTTTGAAGCAATTGTCACCAGAAAACATGGCAACTCTGCTTCTCTTGGACACAGTTGCAACAGAATGAACTGTGTTGATAACTTTTTTTTATGCATGTTTTAGGTGTATTTTGTTTGTTCGTTTGGGGGACTTTTGGCGGGGGGGAACAAAAATAATTCCAAAATAACCATTTTTACCTTTATTATAGACTGAGATATGTTTCAAACATCTAGAATTCAACTTTTGGAAATTATTCTCCTAAACTGTGGTTTTTAAAAAATCAAAGTAAAGAGTCATTGGATTTTTTTTTTTTCATATTTAGTTTATATTTGTAAGAAAATCAACACAGACTGGAAGAAGAAGAAAAACGTAATGGAGAAAAACAATTATGCATTCTCTATAGTTCTAGTTCCAATCTTGAAAAACAATTTTTAAAAATTACAGATTTGTTTTATAAAATTGAGACTAATAGAAAAACCATGCCTGCTCCAAAGTGATAGAGAAAGCAAGGAAGGGGCAGAGCCGAGGACAGAGCTGAGGACAGACGGGCGGCCTCCTGCTCGTACGTAAATCTCGTGAGCTCGTGCGTGACCCACCGAGGTGCCTCAGCTCAGAGCCCACCTTGATCAGCCCTCATTTATCCATCCTGCCCAAAAAGAGAGGAAAAGTGAGCACTGTGACAGGCTCTGGAGCTGCACGGGCTAGCCTGTGCCACCATCTCAGGACAGAGGGCGGCCAAATCTGTGCCAACTGCTTAAGGACTCCATCAGCTGCTGGTCACCCCCCTCCGTTTCCTGATGTTCCCACGGACAACTCGCTCTAGAACCTTATCAAGGGCAGCTGTGGAGTTCACTGTGTTCTGGAGGAATGGACCCCCTTCCTAGGCTGCGACCCACTGGCCCCTCTTTAGCACTCACGCAGAGCCCGGCACTTGCTGCCTGGGGCGGCCTGTCCTTGATAAGAACAGTGCCTGGGACCCCACTTCAGGACAGTAACAAAGGAGCAGACATCAAAAAGCAAAATTCTTCATGTGGAAGAAAACAAATTCTTCCCGAAACATTCTTTAACCAAGAGAAAGTGCCAGAATGCTTTCAGATTTAAAGTTCAAGGGTGGTTTTGAAACATACTCAGCTGACTAATCAACGGGAACTTTAAGCTAATGCTTCTCCTGCCGAGGGCCACAGGCCCCAAGTCAACAGCCGCTCCTCTGAGTTCAGACGAATACCACGAAGAGACCTTTGCCACAGTCCGCTCAGCTGCTCATTCATAGCAAGTCCTCAGGGAGGCCACTGGCGGGACTCTGCGCGGCTGGCTCGGGCTTGCTCCCTGCCTCACGGCCCCTGCCTGAGAGAGGGGACTTGGACCGGGAGCCTGGTTATGTCTGATTAAATCCAGGTGCTGTGTTTGTTTTGGAGTGCAAAAAACACACCAAGAGCCTAAAACTTACATTACAGACAGGAAACGGCACCCCAGGGACACTGATGTCTGCAATCTGAGGACCAAGACGGGCCTCTTCTCCTGCAGGGGCTGTTTCTTCTGCAGGGCCAGGGCCGGGCCTGCGCCTCCTGATGGAGCAGGAGCTGCCACCTCCCCGCCCGGCGCAGCTCAGCCGCAGCTGGCCATGAATTACTCTCCTACGTGTACTTGGTCTGTCCTTGCTCCTTACATTTAAAGGCAGATGGTTTAAACTTGATCCCAGCCATGCAGTCTCAGAAGAGACCGTCCTTGTAAACTGGCCATTAGAATCTCCCTATAAATGCGCTCTCAGGGCACAGCCACAACAGGGCAGAACTGGGGCCAAAGGAGAGGGGCCGGGAGGAAGAGGCGTGTGAGGGCAATAGTGGCCTCCCGCACCCACCCCACGACCTCCAGTGCTCACGAGCCCTGGGGCTTGGACGCAGAGTTTGTGGGTGGGTTTTCCGAGTCCTTTGTACTAAAGTGATTCCCTCTCCACTTCCCGTTCGCTCCCACGCACATGGGCTCGTCACAGCCCATCTGCCCATTTTCCGTCTCTCTCTCACACACATCAATACCTCTGAGGAAATTTTTTAAAAAACGACTTATTCTTCTTCCCTGATGTATCGGAGCCCCTGACCCTTCTGTATTTCCATTGGTGACATGGGTCAGAAAGAAAATATAATATTCCATGGTCTCCCTCAACAGCCTTGATGTCCAGTGGCTACTAAGGCATGAAGCATGCTTTCTGCATAAAGCCCAGCACCCGCAGCCAGAGCCCCACTGTGCAGCAAGCAAGCTGTGCAGGGCGCAGTATGCTCAGCTGCAAAATGAGGGCTGAGGACAGGGTGACTCCTGCTCCAGAATTAGGGTTGCTAGGTCCTCCTCAGCTCAAAGAGGCTGCGTGCCTCTGGGGCCTTTGATTTAAGCTCTCCTTGATAACCTGCCAAACAATACAAACAGCAGAAAAAAGACTAGAAGGAAACTGGCTAAAACATAACCGTGACCTGTCCATCTCAGAGCCTTTGGTTGTAAGCCTTAACAATCTACTCTGACAATTTAAGCAAGAAGAAGTCTTGGCTGGACTGAATCCAAACAAACAAACAAAAAAATGCTGGCCAACAAGGCTTTTGGAGGGACAGACACGGGGGCAGATTTGGAGAATTTCGGGAGATGGAGCTGTGAACAGTCCCATTATGTCACTGACATCAGAATGACTCATCTCCAGCTGACTTTTATTTCTGATATCATCTCTAAAGTTTCCAATTTCTAGCACAAAAAAATAATTTTAGTCCATTTGAATCACATACCAATCCTTTGTCTTGATACACAGGGTCCCATGACTGACCGCTCAACCAGGACACAAGGTAAAGGTGGGAGGGAGGTCCCCAAGGGAGGGGTGCTGTGTGCACAGGACCAGTGCACCCCACTAGAAGTGGTCACCCCTGGGTTGTCACCACTGTTCCCTGCTTTTGGTGCTTTTCTGTGATATCTAGTTGTCTTAGACTTTAAACTCCTACCATGTTGCGATTGTGTGTGCATGTGTGTATTTACACACATACACATCCATGGAAATATGTGCATGTGTTTGAGGAGATCAGCACTGAACTCTCCAATCCCTCAGCAGCAGTGCATTTTCATCAGAGGCTGTTTTCTCACCCAGAGGAGTTCTGCTCAGCACTAAGACGCTGAGAGCCCTGGGAATGGAAGTGTACACACCGTAGAGGTGGTAGGTGCTCGACCAATTTCGTTCAATAAACATGGGGTGGGAAAACCTACAGAAAGAGGAGATGGAAGCCACCGACTCGGGGTGTTGACCAGTCCTTGACATCGCCCCCCATTGCTTTACCCCTCTCTTAAGAGAAACAGCTAATAGATTAATCAGATCCACTTTGAGCAGAATTTTCCTGTCTTTCACTGAGATTGCAATTAAAACAGATACTAGGTCACCTCTTCACTCTACTCACTGCCGGCCCCTTAAGCCAAAAAGCAGCCTTGCACGCGTGGGCCCGGCAGGTTGAGTAGACTCGCCTGCTGCGAGGCCATCAAGGGGAGGCCATCAAGGGGAGGCATCTCCTCTGCTCCCAGACGGAACTTCAGCAGGCGAATGACTAGTCTGTGCACATGCAGTTTAGAGACAGACCCGGGTTCACTCTGAGTCACAAAGCATGCTCTCAGTGCAGAAATTAAGGTTCCTACCCCAAATCCTAACCTGCACTTCCTTCTCCGTTCTCCCTCCTTGACAAAGCCTTCTGCTGATAGCAGCCAGCCCGGGGAGAGGGGGTGGCCACTTCCTTCTCTCTCTCTGTTCGTCCCCCGCAGTCCCTAGCTGCTGTTTTGATTCCCCCCAGGGTCGGAAGGGGGCGGGGTGGGGATTAGGGAGGAGAGGGCAGGGAGAGGACTGCTGTCACCATGTGGGTGCAGTCACACTTATGGCAGGCAGCTGGTGAAAGCTGACTTGCTGGTGGACATTCCCTGGGCTTTTGGGAGATTCCCAAGCTGAGGCTCTCTAAGTGTAACTGCTCAGATGTGGACTAGGCCCTCCTACTATAAGCTGATCTGCCCAGCACGCTCCCTTCTCCTGCAGGCCACACTACACCTACGAGGTCCTCTTGGACAGGACTTAAAACGGATCCAGGTGACCCACATGTCGTCTATAGGATGACATCCCCTCTCCACCTCTGGATAGATCATTCCTTGTCAACTGAGCCTCTGCTCCTCTGTGCTGCCACAGACGACCTCATGCTCCTAGGTGCAAGTCAAGGCCAGCACATGTAGCTCTCTAGCTGCGAGGAGCACAAACCCAGCTCTGCAGCCTGTCTTGCTGAGAAGCTCTCCCTCCCCCTCTCTGTTACGGGTTGAATCGTTTCCCCCAAAGTATCACGTATTAATCCCCATGATGACAGTGTTAAGGGGAGTGGGAAAGTCTATTACAGTAATTGAAAGGTGGGGCCTTAAAGAGACAGCTATATTGTGAGGAGGGTGTCTTGCGAGTGGATCGACCCATTCCTGGGATAATGTGCGTGGTTCTGATGGCTTTACAAGGAGAGCAAGTGAGAAGCTCAGCTCTGTCTTGCCCAGCCATTCCTCCACGTGACACCCTGCGCTGCTGTTTGGTCGCCCTCACCAGGTGTGTTCCCCGGACTTTGGACTTCCCAGCCTCTGAAACTGTAAGAAGTAAATTTTATTTCTTTACAGATTACCCAGTTTCAGGTGTTCTGTCATAAGCAGCAGAACTGGACGAATACACTCTTCCTCTCCTCTCCCTTTCCTGACCCCTGTGAGGGAGGAGGCAGCACCAGCAACCCCTGACCTCTGGGGTGGGGGCGGGGGGCTGCAGAACCCGCCCCTGATCACCTCTCTCCACTCTCATGCTCATCCTGGGGAGGGATTCTGTTTCAGATAGTCCTCCAGGGTGATATGTCCTCACAGTCATTGGGCATCGAATGTTTCACATCTGAGTCAAAACTTCGATTTAAATCTCCTGGTACATTCATGTACTTAGAGTTTTTACACATATTATCAGCCACGTTGAACCTGTACAATATTCCCACTGGGTTTTCATCCCATTTTATACAGGAGGAAGTTGAGTTTAGGGAGTGACGCAACCTGCCTGAGGTCACTCAGCGGTGCTGGGGGTTCGGCTTTGAGCCTTGCTCTCTCCCCTACCCTGCACCAGTGCAAGGGGAAAGTCTGACCCGCTCTGCAATACGAGGCTCAATCAATTCCTAGTAGGTGACTCTGTGTTTTACTGTCATTTAGTCCTGGTGGATCAAAAATGCCTCCCTGTAAGTATGTATTACTTGCTCAGAGAGCAGTGCTAGGTGCCTAGGACAAAACCAAGTCACACCTGGAGCTAATCTGCAAGGGCCTCACACTCACTGTAGAGGGAGGTGATATACGTGTGCCCAGCTTTAGGGAAACTCAGCATCCACCTTGACACAACAGTCTAATGAGGGGATAACACCACTTATGCTGTAATAAGATTTACCTAAAGTTTTCTTTAAATGGTGAAGTTCCCCAAGCAAATTCAATATGACTTGGCCTACACTGGCAAACAGCCCAAAGCTGATCTTCATAAAGCAAGGACTGCCTGGAGGGCTACCTCTCCCCGCCTCCCCAGCCTGGGCCTCCCCGTGGGTATAAGGACACCGAGAGTCACGCTGGAAAGACACTCTTGCCTGTGTCCAAGAGGGCAGGTTCACGGCCGCCCTCGAGACCATCCGCCGCATGGAAAACCTGCACGAGATGGCCCGAAATTTCCTTCTGGGTGATTGGCGCGGGCGCTTCTCCTGAAGGGAGTAACCACCGCCAAGCACGCTGGAGCTCTGGCTAGTGCTTAAGGAATTTGAACTTTGCTTTTTCCCAGTCAAGGACTTGGCCAAGACAGGGATTTTACGGCAAACAGCACAAAGAAGGAGGGAGAAGGGAGATTCAAGAGAGAGAGGACGAGAAAAAGGAAGGCGGGAAGGAAGGGAAGGCAGCACTTCACCTGCCTTAACGATGCCCCGTATCTGTCCCCACAGCCCCAGCCGCCCACCACCCCCAGCTGCAGCCCACGCTCTCTGGCCTCAAAGCCCCTCAGAGCTCGGCCCTCCCGCCTCGCCACCGCCCACGTGCTCTCCAAGGCTGCACTGTCACCCAGCCATCGAAAGGAGGCCACTGGAGCAGCTGAGCACATTCTCCAAAGTCATCTCCTCTTAAGGTGACACGACGGCCATTAAGGCTAGGAAGAAAACACGTTTGGAAAAAGCAACACGGTGCGGCGCGGGAAGCTCACCCACACTGCCTGCTCCTTTACGGGGTGGCTTCACCCCCAACCCCGCCCCACGCTCGGTCACACTCTCTTGATGTCGTCTTCTATGGTTAAGCTCTCCTCAAGCAGAGTGTAGACTCACCGAGGTCCCAAGGGTTACATCCTGTTCTTTGACTGCCCCCCACACGCTGCCTGCCCCTCCACCCTACCTAACTGGGCACATAGGGGGTCCCTTCTAAATACTTCCCAAGTGATTCGACCTCAGTCTTTCCCCACACTGCAGCCCGTGGACTCCTGCCCAGCAGCCAACACCTTCAGAGCCGAGGGGCTGAGAGCTTAAACCTGCCAAAGCACAAACCCCCACCAGAGCTGGGGCCACCCTTCCATGTGTCCCCAGGTTGTTCCCTGTCTTGGCCATCAGATGGCACCACAGTTCCACAGGTCACTCAGGACTGTCTCGGTGTCTGGGAGGGCAGCTTTAACGGCCTGCCACTGCCACTCCCATGGGATTCCCTGATCCAGGTGCTCAGGAGGGAGTCTTCATGCATCTGGGCTTCCTGTGCCTCAGTCCTCCTGCGGGCTGAAGCTGGGGTGCCCCTCTATCTGCACGAGGTGTTATATTGCCTGTCCACAGTACACAGCCCTTCAGTTTGCTAAGGGTGATGGGGCAGTTGGACAGGGGTTAGCAGGGCCCTCTAGCAGCTCCTGACCAGGGAGTTCAGGAGAGCATGAGGACTCTGGCTTTATCATTGAAACACTGACTTTAAAGAGTGTTCTTGATCCCCCAAGTCCAGACTCCCTTCATCTCCATCTGTCCCCATCCCCTTTCCCCCTTTCTCAATTTGAGCAGGAGACTCAATCATGCTTAGTATTCCCTAGTGAAGGTTATGGTAGACAAAGGAGAACGCACCTAGAGAACCCTCTGCCTGGAAGCCGTGTTTTCTCAAATCCTGTAGAGCTTTCTTCTTAAAGCCAATTTGGTTAACAAGCCTTTCTAGCAACTCTCAGCAAATAGATCATTTTTAAAAAGTATTTACCCAGTAAATTTATTTTTGCCAATTAGCGTTTCTTCCCTAAAGGCACACAAATTGGAGGATGTTGAATAACCTTGATTTCAAACCAGTGCAACCAGCACCACTGTCACCGCGCCAGCCCTGATACCCATCGGCTTCTGCATGAGCACTGTACCCATTGTGCCTGGCCTTGGCTGGGGTCTGTGTGTGCATCCCTTGTGACACACTCCCAGGGGGGTGAGAAAGGGAGAGAGCGATTTACTAAAAGCCTAAGAGGTACTAATATTTACTTCAAAACACATGATCAATCAATACGTGGCCTGCTTGCCAGCAATCACATGAAAACACACAGAGCATAATATAAGGGTTAATACACCAGCTGATCTATAAGTGAACCTTTATATTTGAGTTCATAGAGTTCCCAAGACATCTTCTGAGTTCTCTGCGTCCCTTTCTCCCTGTACTCCTCTTGTGCATCCCTTGTCCCTCTCTCTGACTCTCTCTCTCGCCCCCCCCCCCCCCACACAGAGAGCCCACCCTTTAACCTCGTTACTGGACACTCAAGTAATCTGCGGGAGAGTTGCCAGGGTCACAGAATGCTTTCCAATGCCAGATTCTACGCCTAAAGGAAGGGGCTCATGCAGACAGAGGTCATCCAAAATGCTTACACTTAAAGTTGATACCCGCAGACTGCAGAGCAGGGCTTGGGCCGGGCACAGACTCCAGCACATAACATGAGTCAGTAGAAACACCGACTCAGACCGCAACGTGAGAAGCCTCTCTTCCCTGTGGTGCCGGAACATTCCATTTCTGACAGTCCCTGGGCCAACACGCTTTCCCAGCTGCCTCCAGCCCTAGGAATGGCTGCAGGGAACCCACTGGACTGATCAGGTGTCTCAGCCACAGCCACTGAGCCTCCTGGCTTACTGTTCAGCCCCAGCTGAGGGGAGCCTTCCATCCAGCTCTCCACCAGGGCAGCCAGAGCCATGGTGCAGAAAGCTTCGTTCTCAGCTCTCTCTCTCTCTCTTTTTAAAATCTGTTTTCCTAATCTGCTCCAGTGGGGTTTCCTTCTCACCAAGGTCCTACATTTCAGGGACTAAAAATATATACATGTAATTTTTTTTAAATGAGAGGGCTTAAAATCTTGCTCTTTTCAACTATTTTCTATCAGCCAGAATGAGTAAGGAGTCCTTGCTCTTGGCTCCTCTTGGCTTAATAAGGAGACAGGGAGGCCACCACTGCTCTCAAGACCTGTCCAGACCCTTCATGAAATTGAAGCATTCCTACAAAAGTTAGGTCTTCACTGTGATCTCCACTTGATGCCCCCTGACTGCTCTCCCTAAAATAGCCTTCCCCTCCCCACCTTACCTTAGGCTCCCTCTCACCCTTCCTCTGCCTTCTTTTTTCTTCATTGCTCTTAACTCCACCTGAATCACATTATATATATATATTTATTTCTCTGATTAAGCTCTGTCTTCTGCACTAGAATATAAGCTTCTCAAGGACAGGGACTTTATCTCACTGCTATAGCTGCAGAGAATGGAAGAGTGCCCAGAACACAGTAAATTTCATGAATTCAATAAATGTTTAATGGAAGAATAAATAAATGGATGGATGAAAGAATAAATAGATGAAATGATAAATGGATGGACGGATAAATGAATGATGGATGGATGGATAGATGAATAGATGGATGGATGGATGGATGGATGGATGGATGGATGGATGGATGAATAGATGGATGGATGGATGGATGGATAGGTGGATGGATGGATGGATGGATGGATGGATGGATGGATGGATGGATGGATGGATGGATGGGTGGATGGATGGGTGGATGGATGGATGGATGAATAGATGGATGGATGGATGGATAGATGGATGGATGGATGGATGGATGGATGGATGGATGGATGGATGGATGATGGATGGATGGATGGATGAATAGATGAATGAATGGATGGATGGATGGATGGATGGACGGATGGACGGATGGACGGATGGATGGATGGATGGATAAATGCATGAATGAAAGGATGATCACTCCTGTGCTTCCACTTCTTCAGCTCAGGTGCCTCTCTTGCCCTTTGTGCCTGGGCCACTCTGGTCCTCTTTGATTTTCTCTGATCACCTTTCTCTCCTCAGACTGCTCCCACTCCTAACTCTGCCTCCTCCACAGCCTAGTCATTGCCCACCTCTTCCAGATTTCAGCCCCTCCTCCTCAGCTAAGCCCCTTTCCACCATGCACCTCTGAAAGTGGTGTCAGGCCCCCTCACACATTTCACATCTACCTGTCCTTTTCCTTCACAGCACATATTGTGGTTTACAATGTCATATTTATTTCAGAGATTATTTAGTCTATAACTATTTCCTGTAGCCAATAACTGCCTTTTTCTCATCATTGCTGTCCCCAGTTCCTACCACAGTGTCTGGATTAACTGGTGCCTAATAAATATTTGCATTTGATATTTATTATGACAAAATGAGCAAAAGTTTCTCTCAAACCCTAGAGTTCAGGGTTAAAGGTTTACAAAGATAGAAGATTTACAAAAATAGAAGTTATGTCCCAGGTTACCGAGAAGTTTTTAGAGCCTTTCTGGACAGACTTCCCAAAAGTTTTCTACTTTCAGAAGCCAAACCTCAGAGGATTAGACCCATCTTTTTTCAGCCACATGCTAACCATGACTTTCTAACATGGGTGCTCAGAAGGACGGAGAGGCCAGCTCAGGAGAGGAGTGGACTGGGTGATAATGGGGGAACAGGGAAATTTGCCCCAGTAAGAGGTAAAGTTCCTGGGTAACTCTGAGGCTTGGCCTTTCCTTCGTATCTACCTCCTTCTCACTCCCAGCCCCCACCATCATGTTAGGAAAAGATAAAAAATAATCCATTATCACAGAACACCCCAGCTGTTAAGACATATTCATATGTCTGCTTTTACTTATTGCCATCAGATTGCAAGACAACCTTGGATCCAATTTTATAGCATTTTGGAACAGTTAGGTATCCAGGGAGTCATGCAATTGGACCCTCTCATTTTACAGATAAGGGAACTAAGGTCCACAAGTTACCTAAGTTCACAGAGCTGGAATTAGAATTCCACCCCATCTCCTATAACCATATGCCACTATCTTTGGCGAGTTTTTGTTTTTGTATTTTTTTAATTAGCTAAATTTTCCAGCACTGTTGTAGCAGACTATGGCAAGTAACACAAGGCAGATGACTGCTGACAAGAACAGGATGTGTTTATTAACTACATACCATGTCTTCATTCGGGTTTCCCCAGAGCAACCTGTGAGTCAAGAGGTTGATTGCAGAGGCAATCTCAGGAAGCTGTGGAGGAAGAGGGATGTGCGACAGTGGGGGCAAGAAAGCCCTGCAGGTGGGGCTGATGAAGGTCCCCACTGTGAGTGGGGCTTTATCATGCTGCACAGAGTTCATGTTTGTCCCACGAAGTGAGGCAGCTGCTGTGTCACATCAGTGGAGGGTTGCTGTGTTTCCCGAAGCAGGGGACCACGCAGGATGCTGGGGATATGCAGAAACCACTGCAAGGCAGCCTCCACAGTGGGTCAAAGGACATCCCCAGGCTTTCTACCTACCACTGCCCAGGCCACGTGAAGTCATGTGAGGCACAATGCCCATCTCAGATCCCAACAACCAGGAGGGACCTTGGAAGTCATCCAGACCACAGGTCCACAGACATTTTCTGTAAAGGGCCAAATAGTTAATGTTTCAGGTTTTGTGGGCAGCACAGTCTCTGCTGAGACAACCCACTCTGCTATTGTAGTGCAAGAGCAGTCTTAGACAGTAGGCAACCATTGAGTGTGGCTGCGTTTCAACCAAACTTTATTTATGAAAACAGTGGGGTGGATTGGGCCCCCAGGCCATAATTTGCTAACCCCTGATGTAGACAAATCTCTTTATTTTAGCATGGAGAAAACTGAGGTCCACAGAGCTGGCCTGACATTTGCTCAGAGCCACAGGTAGGAGGTTAGGGACTTAGCAGGGGCATCACAGCTGGGAGGGTCAAATCCAAGTCTGATGTCCAGTCCAGCATATTTTCCACTCTGCCACACCCATCCCCTCCAGTCTCCTCCCAGCAGGGGCTGTTTCTCTGACAACTACCCCCACGGAGCACTGACCTCCGGAGCAGCTGGAGGAGTGTGAGGCAGCTGTTGCTTTAGAGGCTGTGCGTCCCAGAGGGATGTTTTGCTGATTCTTGCCATCACTGAGATATTCCTACCCCAGCCCTCGTAGTCTGCTTGGACCTTCATGCCCCAGCTGTACGCCTTCTCTGTCTCTTCTTTGGATTAAAAATCACCCAGGCATTGACCTATGAAAGTATTCAAGGAATTTCATGACAAAGATATATCTGAATAAAACTCAAGCCTTGGGGGAAAGTGGGACTTCTGATCAAGATGGTGGAATAGATGGTCCCCCCAGTCACCCTCTCCCACAGTCAACCAATGTACAACTATTAAAAAGCAACGGCAGCCAAGCTGGGGCCACTATAGCTCAGGGGAAGAGGAGGAGAGACCTACAGAGTGCATGAAGGCGGGAGAAGCCACAACGAGAGAAAGAAAGGACAGCTCCAAACATTTTGAACCCCAGCCACTTTGAGGCTGGCCCTGCTGAGTGCACGGAGCAAGAGCTGGCAAAAGCCACAGCTGTGCCCTTTGTATGAAGTTGTTTGGAGGCTACAGGGGAGAGGAGGGCCTTAGTGACCCCCAGGCCAGCAAGACCACTAACAGGGTTCCCATGGATCCACATAGGAGTGAGGGGCCACAGACAACTGAAAAAAGGAGCCACTCAGAGATCAGTGAGTCATTGCAAGGGACTGGAGCATGACCCATCTCATGGGAAGTGTTTGGAGTGTGGGCAGTGGGGGAGACAGGCCCACTGGGGAACATCAGGGCACAGCAAGGACAGCTGATCTGTCTCGCAATCAGCACAGGACCACACTGTGTAGACTGGTCAGGAATATAGAACTACAGGGGGTGCAGTTTGCTGAAAAGACTCATGTCCAGACCAGAGTTTCCACACAACCCAGTTGGACTGGATTTCACAAGACGGAGAAGTACCTATAAAGTCAACAATTAAAACCTGAGCTGCACAAAAAGACTTCCCCAGGGAATCAGCAGTGAAGCAGCAATTTAGCTCAACCACAGGGCTCAAGTGCTGGTCCCCACAGGAAGTTCCCCCATTTTAGAAGTAAGTAAAGGAGGGGCTGGGCTCCTCCCCATCTTCCAGGGCTCCCCTTCATTATCCCGTGTAGTGGATGAATTATGTCCCCCAAAACTCAATGAAACTTGAATTGTGTCCCCAAGTTTTATGTATTAGAAACTTAGCCCCCACTGTGACTGTTTAGAGGGTGGGAGATCCTATCATGGTGATTGTAAGGTGGCGTCTTGAAAAGGTGATTGGATTGTAGGACCGTGCAGTAGTGAAAGGATTAAAAATGGTGACCAGGGGTGTGGTTCTGAAGGCTTTAAAAGAAGAGGAGAGTCTGTCTCTCTCTCTCTCTGCTCTCTCTGCTTCCACCATCTTGCAATGTGAGACCCCTGGGTCACTGTCAATACCAACAGATGGACTTTGGACTTCACAGCCTCAGAAACTAAGCAATAAATGTTTTTCTTTATAAATCATCCAGTTCCGTGTATTTTGTTATAAGCAACACAAAACAGACTAATACAGAAAATTGGTATCAGAGGAGTGGAGTGTTGCTCGTAACAAATACTTGAAAATGTGGAAACAGCTTTGGAACCAGGTGTTGAGGAGAGGCTGGAGGAATTTGGAGGAACAGGCCAGAAAAAGCCCAGATGCTGGTGGGAGTTTAGAAGACAAGAAAACCAGGGAAAGTTTGGAATGTTTTAGAGGTTGTTTAAATGGTGGTGCCCAGAGTGCTTATGGATGTATGGACTGTAAAGACCATTCTAAGGAGGTCTCAGATAGAAATAAGCAGGAGTTTTTCAGAAACTGGGGCAAAGATCACCCTTGTTGTGAACTGGCAAAGAACTTGGCTGCATTGTGTCCATGCCCTAGGACTTTGTGGAAGTTGGAACTTAAGAGTTGTGAATAAGAGTATTTGGCTGGAGAAATTTCTAAGCAGCAAAGTATTCAGGAAGCTGCATGGCTACTTGTAACAGCCTATACCGAGTTATGGCAGCAAAGGCACGACATAAAACCAGAATTTAAAAGGGAAGCAGAGTGTAAAGATTTAGAACATTTGCAGCCTGGCCATGTGGTAAAGAAGCAGAGAGCATGCAATGGTGCAGCCCAGCAATACTTAGTTAAGATTAGTACAAAGGAAAGGGATTATCAAGAGAAGGGGGAAAAGATCCAGAGGGCATTGCAGAAGCCTCTGGGGCCAACCCTTCCATTTCAGGCCCAAAGGCCGAGGGAGACAGAATAGTCTTGGAGAATAGGCCTTAGGCACCCTCCACAGGCTCACTGCCCGGGGCCACCTCAGGAACCTGCTTCAAGTACCAGCACCTCAGCTGCTTTGGCTGTTCCAGCTATGGCTAAATTGGCCCCAGGTGTGGCTGGACTTGCTGCTTTGGAATAAACAAGCCGGAAGCCTTGGCGGCGTCCACGTGGTGTTAGGTCTGCAGGCTCGCAGAATGCCAGAGCTGTGGAGGCTTGGGAGCCTCCACACAGATTTCAGAAAATGTATGGAAAAGTCTGGGGGCCCAGGAAAAGATCTGTTGCAGGTGCGGAGTCACTGTAGACAACCTTTTGCAGAGCAAAGCCTAGTGGAAACGTGGGGTCAGATTTGCAGCAGAGAAACCCCATCAGCGTCATGTCTAGTGGAGCCATGAGAGTGGGACCACCATGGAGACCCCAGACCTGTGGAGCTACCAGCGAGTAATGCCAACCTGCGAGAGCTAAAGCATCACCTGAGACCAGGAAAGCCGTAGGAGCAGAGCTGCCAGAGGACTTGGGGACCCAACCCCCTCACCACCATGCAGAGGACGTTGAACATGGAGTCAAGGTACATGATTCACCAGCTGTGATATTTGATGGGTTTCAAACTTGTTTGGGACCTGTTACCCCTTTCTTTTGGCCTATTTCTCCCTTTTGGAATGGGAATATGTACCCTATGCTTGTCCCACCATTGTATCTTGGAAGTAGACAACTTGTATTGATTTCACAGATGGGACTTTGAACTTTGGACTTTTGAGTTGATACAAATTAAGACTTTGGGGATGAAATGAATGTATTTGCATGTGAAAAGGACATGAGTTTTGGGGGCTGGGGTGGAATGTAGTGGATTGAATTATGCTCCCCCAAAACCTATTGAAGCTTGAATTGTGCCCCCCAAATTATATGTATTAGAAACTTAGCCTCCACTGTGACTGTTAAGAGGCTGGGAAATCCTCTTATGGTCATTGAAAGGTGGGGCCTTGAAGAGGTGACTGGACTGTAGGATTGTACAGTAATGAATGGATTAAAAATGTGGTCAGAGGCGTGGTTCTGAGGGCTTTAAAAGAAGAGGAGAGTCTGTCTTTCTTTCTCTCTCTCTCTCTGCTTCCACCATCTTGCAATGTGAGACCCCTGGGTCACTGTTGCCACCACCAGATGGACTTTGGACTTCCCAGCCTCAGAAACTGTAAGCAATAAATTTCATTTTCTTTATAAATCACCCAGTTCCGTGTGTTCTGTTATAAACAACAAAAACAGACTAATACATCCCCACACCTTTGTAAAAAGTCTATTCAACACGTCCCAAATCACCCCATTTCAGTGTGTCATCTGTTTACAACAGGGACCAGGCTGAGCAGGTATGACATGTGTCAGAGGGACATCAGTGACTGTCCGCACCGCGGAACGCTGGAGGGGAGGACAGGGAATGCCGGGTCAGGCCCCAGCGACAGGGCTGAAGGGGCGGAGGAGGCCGACGGAGGAGAGGCCACATCTGGAGGCAGGAAGAGGATGGCGGTGTGTGTGTGGTGTGACCAGCTGCAAATCCTCTGCCCCAACCTCAGGGGAGGAGGATGCTCGGGAAATGTAGCCCAGATTCCGTGAAAAGGCCAGGGAAATCTGCAGTCCAAAGGGGGAAAGATCCGTCCCCGACCTGCCAGCCGTGCCACAGGGCTAGAGCAGGAAACTAGTCGGGATTGTGTACGAGAGTGGGACAGAGGAGGCATGCTCCAAAAAGGGATACCAGTGTCACTTGGGTCCTCCAGTCATTCAGAACATCCATAGAGCAGCAAAAGGCCACAATTCTACCGAGAAGGCGTTGGGTCAGATTCAGGGCCTGGCACCACTGACAAGTACTGCTCCCCCTTTGGGGCCAGACCCAAGGCCCTAGGCCGAGAGCCAGAGGCTGGAGAAAGCTGGAAGAAACCGTTGCCAGGCCTCAGAAGGAAGGTCCTTCTCTGCTGGTGGGTTGCACTGGGAAGAAAGCTAGAGTTTGGGGCAGCAACACCATACCCTGTGCCCCTTCCCCAGTACAAACACAGAAACCCTGAAGAGGAGAGGACACCCAGACACTCAGACACTCCCAAAAGCCAGACACATCATCCCAACTGGACCACACGGCCCACAAGCAGCCCTGGGCACAGATCACTTAGGCACTATGGGAGTTGGGGCCCTATAAATTGGCTGTAAAATGCATGCAGGTTCCCTGTAGTTCATCAAGCTGGAAACTCCCTAAAATCAGAAAACAGGGCCGGAATGTTCCAGAGAGCTGAGGAGAGAGGCGATGGGAGCTTAATAAAGTTAACACCAGATCCAGAGCCTGAGAATTAGCTCTCTGCTCACTCAGCCCAGGGGTATCCCACTGCAGGACATGCTGCCCTGATTCTTTTTTATGGATTCATCATGCACAAATTCATTTTTCTCTGCAGAAACTTATACTTCTTATCTATGCTGATTCTTGAGCTCTCTGGATTTACTACCTTTGAAACAGCAGTACTTTCTCTTGTTCTAAATTGTACTTCTTCAAGCTTCCAGGAGCGTCCCTAAACTGGGTGTTCTGGAAGGTCTCCCTTCTGTCTATTCCTGTTAATTAGACTTCGATCCTATTTGCATTGGAGTTCATCTATCCAGTCTGCGGACACTCGTGTGCACTGAGCACCTGCTATGTGCTAAAATTAGGCTTCTCTGCCTCCTCTCTGCTCATTCTTTGAGTTGTTTTCATTGTTTTTTCCTCTTTTCTCCCTCAACTTAACCTCACTGACCTGCAAAAGTGGAATGGACACATCACCATTCTCTTTTCAGGAGCCAGGGGACCTGGGGCAGAAGCTCTCATTCTTGGGGAACTGCTGAGGGGCTGCAGTCGCACAGGAAGGAGGTGAGCACTGGAGGTCACAAACATGGCTCAACATCTGGTCTACTGCCTGTGAGCTTGGTGACCTTGGACATGCTGATGAGCTGCTCGGAGCCTTAGTCTCCCAATCTGTAGAATGGGATAATATCACTTCTCTCAAAAGATCGTTGAAGAATTCAGTGAGGAACATTTGCCTGTGACATGGGAGCAGTTCTCCCTTATGAGCCCAGGCCACCTGTCTGCAGGTACATGACCTTCCACTACGAGAAGGCACAAGGCTACAAAGACAGGGCAGGCTCAGGAAGGCAAGAGTTAGGGAATCCTTGATCTCCTAACATAATGCAGATCATGAGGAGAAAACAAAATTAACCTATTTCCAAACACAGCTTGCCCCTCAACGTGGATGTATGGTTGTCTGCTGTCTCCCTGGCCAAAGTCTTCTTTCAGAGAACTTCATGCAGGTGTGCAGAGGACAGGGTTGTCTCCAGAGCCACGAAAGGACAGGGTTCTGGCAATCGAATATCAGCTTAATGCCACCTTTGGCTGGTTGCCATTTTATGAAATTGTGGGAAGATATGTCAGTCTTTCAGTGTTTGATCTCCCTCTGACCTAAAACAAATTTCCGTCTAGGTCTGGATGTGGATGTGGAGGATTGGGATGTATCTGATGGCCAACTGAGAATACAACTCATGCTAAGCAAGAGAGACTCAAAACCCTCGAGGAAGATCCTGGGCTGGAGGCTGTGCAGAGACCAGCGTTTAAAGATGTGTGCTAGGTCTGTTTCGGTGCTGTGCTGGGCAGGGACCCAAAGGGGCAGAGCCACAGGTGAGCCAGGCCAGCCCCCTGTGGTGCTGTGGGCAGGTGTCTGGTCCCCTCTGTGCCCCATTGGTGGACTCGGCAGTGATCATAGGCCTGCTAGAGACAGGTTTGCCCGGAGGGCTGGCATCCGTCCTCTGTGACCGGCTCCAGGACCACGCTGGGATAGAGGTGAGGGGCAGGAGGTCACCTTGGGAGAGCCCGTCCGTCCCTGCCCCCCACCTGTCAAATGAGGGACTAGGTGAGGACTTTTCTCAAAGTCTGGTTCTAGGACCACCTGTTTCAAATTACCAAGGTACGTGTTGATGGTGTAGATTCCCAGGCCACCCAAGTTGACCAGGGGATTCTAACTTTGAGAAATCCAAGACAAAATAATTAGTAAACCCCTTCCAGGCCTAACAACATGTAACCATATGGCCACCACCTCACCTTCCCACCTCTGAAGGCACTGCAGTCCGGTTAAAATCCACCCATACTGCCTTCTTTAGCCAGAGGCTCTGGCGCTCCCTTGGGTGGAATCTCACCGGACACTACACTCGCGTGGTCCAGCCGTGAGCTCAGAGGAGAGCCAGGAGGACGGACAGAAGAAGGGGTGGGAGGGGTCGACCGAGCGCCCGGGGACGCCTGGGATAAACTGTGCCACTTGACAGTGTCATCTGCGGTAGGGGCCAGTGGGGGGCACGCTCCCAAAATGCGCACACACCTAGTGGGACTCAGGCCTGACCTCAGGGGCTCATTCTTGACCTTGCTCCTTCTTTGAAGTTTAGTTCATCCTGACCAAAGCCTGCCAGCAGGACTTGAACTGGGGGTGGTGTTTGCTCAAGGCTTTCCTGCTCAAAAATAATATCTGTGGAGGGACAGAGCCGTGGCTCTGGGAAGCCGTGAGCAGGTCCAGGAGTGTCTCCCTCACAGGCTGCTTCTGTGTGACCAGCCACTCCCCATCCACTCCCAACCATCATGCATGCTTCAGCACTTCTGGGGGACACCATGGCCCCTCAGACACCCCAGCAGGAACCAGGAAACAGTGGACAGGGCTTCTTTGCAGCACTGTGAATAGCCTCTCTCAGAAAGGATCAAGGCTGGGACCGAGATGTCTTATCCTGAATTTGGTGCTGTTTTTGCTTGCTCTTTGGAGCTGCTTGGGCCTCCCTTTGCACTTGTGTGGCTGTTTAGAAGTTTTCCAAAGATCCAGTTCCTCTTTGACTTATTTATCTATTTTACGATGGCTTCTGAGCTTGCAGCACCTAATGAGCCCTCCTTTCGCCAGCCGTGGCCCCTGTCCCTCCTCCCACACCCTGCCGCTGCCCTTCTGGGCCCGCTCGGCTCTTTCTGGGATCTGTTGGAGGTGCTCTGGCCCTGGAGGCTCCTCACAGCAGCTCTGCCTCTGGTCGCAGGACCGCAGGAGTGGCAGGACCGTTCTGAGGACCATTCTGACAGACACAAGCCCAATCCCTGCTCTCCAGAACCTCAGGAACCTCAGAGCCTGGAGGCACTGGTTCTCCTCAGTAACGGCTGTGCGGCGGCCCTGTGGAGGACACTGTGCTAGGTGTCTCAAGGAGAGCATCTCCTCGATGACTGTGGCTTGGGCATCCTTGTCCTGCTTGCAGATAATGAGAAGGAGACTCCTTGAGGGGACACGGCTTGCTCGAGGTCCACTGGGCATGTGGAGAGCCATGATTCCAAATCAGTGTTTCTAACCCAAAGCCCGGTGCCCTTTCCACCCAGTCGAGCCAGGACACTAGTGCCAGAATGAGACGTTTGGACCCGAGTTCACGAGCAGTGCCTGGGGACTTGCATTTGAGCAGTGGCGTGATTGAAGAAGTTGTTCCTGGAAGAGCATCTGGAATCCATGCATGAGATTCACGGAGGAAGAAGAAAGACTGGGTGACATCTAGGAGGCTGTTAGAAGAATTGATACAATTGGGTGACTTAGTGGGTATGAATCCTCTTCCAGAGCAAAGCTTAAACAACCCTTTGTGGGAGGACAGAGTTAACTCTTCCCAGCAAGCCACTGGCTACCTGCTCTCACAGCCCCTAGTGTGCTCAGGCAGACTATGGCAGCAATAGCTCAATGAGTGTTTTTAAATAAATGAAAATGATTATTGATTGGACTCACAAGAAACTGTGTGGTTTGTAGAGCACAGCAAGCAGCCCAGACTATTCTACTTTAAGCAGGAGAGAGTTGCCTAATCCTAAACAGCAGGATTGCATCTGTCCCTCGGCTCCTGTACCCTCCCAATTCCAGATTTCCACCAGCAGGGTCTAACCTCAAGGAATTTCCATGGTGCACAGAAGACTTGTCCTGATTTGGGCTAATGGAGACAGTATGTCCTGATGGTGGTGGTCAGGAGTGGGAACTGTTCTCTGCTCTCAGGCTGAAGCAATTACAAAGGGTACCGGGGGCCCAGGGTCTGCAGCTGGTTAGAAAAGAGCATCTCGGACGAGGTCTCAAGCTTTGGCTCTTTTTCTCTCCGCTGATTCTTCCCAAAAGGACCAGATGGGTTAGGGTCAAAGTCAGCCTTTCTGCTCAGCCTCCAGCTCATCAGCCTTCTGTTTCTAGCATCTCCCTCTCCCATCTCTGCTACGACAGTAAGGTCCTTCCTTCAACTGTGCATCTGGTTTGCTAACCTCCCTCACACACGTGATCTCATTTGCTCTTCTCAACAACCCTAAGGCAGACATATAATTTTCATTTTACAAATAAAAACCTGAAGCCAGTGGCTGTCAGTGGCCCAAGGTTGTAAAAACCGCGCCCATAGCTTTCCCTTGGGTACACTCTTCCTCCAGTTTTCCCATACCAGTGACTGGAGCCACCACCCACCCAGTGACTTGCGCCAGAAGCCTCCAGGAGGTGCCTTTGACCCTGCCTCTTCCCCAACCTCATATCGTCCATTACCAAATTCTCCATTCTCTGTCTCCTAAATATCCCTCTCCATCTCCACCACTGGACCAAAGCCTGAGTCACGACTGTGTTGCCCAGGACAGATACAATAGCACCGTAACTGGTCTCCCAATAACACTCTTTCCCTGTTCACATCCGTTCTTCACACCACATCCAGTTTTGCTTCAGAAACAGAAATTTGCTCATGCCACTCCCTAAATCAAAACTCCTTACAGAGTTCCCACGGCCACCTGCAGGAAAGGAAGAAAATGCTTATTGACACAGACCCCAGCGCTTCGCAGGTGCGGCGCGTCCACCGCTTCCTCTTCATCTTTGTCACGCCTGGCTCTTTTCCCTTCTCTCTCTGGGCTCCAGCCACCTCAGCCTTCCTTTAGTTCTCAGATGTGCTGAACACCTCAGGACCCTGGACCTTACACCTGCTGTTCCTGCTGCCTGGGACACTTTCCCTCTAGCGTCACTGGCTTAGTTCCTACTCAAACTTTGGGTCTCAGCTTCAATGTTGCTTCTTCAGAAAAGCTTTCCTTGATCCCTCACAGAAGTTCAAGTTGTTCCATTATTCACTCCCATATTTCTCCTTCATGACAAGTATCACAGTTGTAATGAACTTACTATTTATGTAATAATTGTGACAGCTCTTAACCAAAAATACTGCATGACAAAGCGCTTCAAAACCATGACTTGAAACGACATTCACATGTTCTCGTGGGCTGCAGAGGGGCCAGGTGCATCGGGCCTAGGCCAGACAGCTGACATGCTTTGCTTCTGCCGCAGTGGCCAGGGCAGCAGCTCTGTCTCTCTGAGGGCTGCGAGTCACAAGGGCCAGCCTCTGCTTATCTTGTCTCTCATCCTTATCAGGCCAGGCAGCTGCAGCAGGTTCCTCTCATGGGGACAACAGGGGAAGAAGACAGCAAATAGACCCACATGGGGCACACAGCGATATCTGCCCTGTTCCATCACCAAAACCAAAGTCAAAGAGGGGTAAACATACCACGTCCCTTCACGAGGATGAACTGCAAGTCACATGGACAGAGGGAGGAGGCGAAGTGTTAGGGCAAATCATGCGATCTGACAATGTACTTGTCAAACTCCATTTTCCCCTCTAAACTGTCAAATCCATGAGTGTATAGTTTGCTATACTGCATAACAAGTGACCCCAAACTTAGTGAAATGACAGATGCATGTTATCTCACGGTTTCTGTGGATAGTAAGAGTCCAGGCACAGCTTAGCTGGGTCTCTGGCTCACAGTCTCACGAGGCTGGAGTCACAGTGTTGACGAGGAAGCATGCTCATCTGAAGGCTTGACCAGAGAAAGACCCTCTTCCAAGCTCCTTTGGGGTGTTGGTAGAACCCCTCTCCTTATTGCTGTAGAACTGGCGTTCCTGTTTCCTTGCTGGCTGTTGGCAAGTGGCTGTTTTCACCACCTCAAGGTGGACCTCAGGACCCCGGTTTTTTGCCACATGACCCTTCCCCAGACTGTTTGCCACATGGGTGTTTGCTTCTTCAAGGCCAACAGGTAAGCCAGATCGAGTCTGATGTCCCATCATCTTTGACACATCCTTTTGCCTGGCAGCGACTGAGAGATCCTGCCTTCACTCATGCGGCACGGAGATCACGAGGGCCGTTGTAGGGTCTGTCTATCCATGACAATGGAGGAGGGAGATAGACTGCATCCTGTCCGGCTTGTTTTAGTATTCCCATGCCTTACACAATACCTCAGATAGTTTGTGCTCAATAAATATTTGTCAAAGGGATCAATGAATACAGGAACGCAGATGCTAATAGTGGAGTCAGGACGTAAGGCCGTATCTTTCAACGCTGACTCTAAACCTCTCCCATTATCCCCAGCTGTCCTCTCTCCCCTTTTCAGCTCTGTCCATGCATCTTTCACCATCTGCCTTCATTCCCGATCCTCCCTAATTTTTTAACTCCCCTACGTCATCTTGTCTTCTCTGTCATTTCCTTCCTCTCTTCTGTCTCCTGAAGCCACTGTCCTTCTGCCCCTGCCTGTTTTCTTCCCACCTCCAGGCCCACTCTCCACACTGCCTCTGACTTGATGTGCTCCCTAGAGCACTGAGCTCTGTTAGAGAGAATGGGAAAAGGAACAAGACACCTTCACCATCAGCATATTGCAAGCATTTCAACAATGAGTGGAAAAGATTTTTCAAAAAGGAACAAGGCATCCTTTTTACTTATTTATTTTAACTTCTCAATATACATTGTAGTTGATTTTTGTGTCTCTTTACCCGTTCCTTTCCCCCCCTCCCTTTCTCCCTCCCCCCCCCCCACTACATCATATCTGTTCACTTTTCTTAACAAGTTCAAGGAATTGTTGTGATTGTAAAGATTTTTCCAGAAAGAACAAGGCATCCTTTTTCCTTCAAGGATTTGTCTGTCTTTTGAAGGATCTGAAGGTAGAAATGCCAAATATGATTGATCGGGTAGACTTCGAGTGGGTCTCTGTTGACCTGATGGAATAGAAAAGTAATCTATTCCATATTAACTTTCAGGAGTGTGTGTGTGTGTGTGTGTGTGTGAGAGAGATTTAATTCATGCATGTTTGAAAAGCCAGAACTCTATTCCTCTGAGTCTCTTAACTTAAAATTCTAATCTATGCTAAGTGTTTTCAACAAAATTTGGATGTCACACTCAAAAACTATTCACTTTTTACCCCCACCCCCACATACCACATGCCCTTTACTCCCACTCTCCCAACAGAATGACAAGACAATAGTGGCTGTGATGGTTTGTATGTGTCAACTTGACAGGGCCTTGAGGTGCCCAGATATTTGGTCAAACATTATTACGGGTGTTTCCGTGAGGGTATTTTTGGATGGGACTAACATTTACATCGGTCGACCAAGTAAAGCAGATTGCCCTCTGTGAGGCCCTCTATGGCGTATGTGGGCCTCATTCAATCAGTTGGAGACCTGAATAGACCAAAACTGCTGAGGCTCCCCTGAGTAAGAGAGAATTCTTCCTGCCTGATGGATTTCAGCTGGAACATGGACTCTTCCTGGGTCTTGAGTTTACTGGCTATCAGACCAGGTGTACACCATGGGCTCTCCTAGTTCTCAGGCCTTCCGACTTGGACTGGAACTAAACCATCAGCTCTCCTGGGTCTCTAGGATGCCAAGTGCAGATCTTGGGACCTGCCAGCCCCATAAGCACATGGACCAGTTCTTTATAATAAATATCTTTCTCTATATATACACATCCTATTGGTTCTGTTTATCTGGAGAATCCTGACTAATACAGTGACCTTCTAAGCTTGTGGTGATTCAGAGTTCGGAATGCATGAAATGTGTAAGATTAATGGTTGGGTTTGTTAGTCACAAAGTTTGTTAGCCCTTAGTGAGAGGCAGGACCCGGCAGAGTCGGACGGGACATCCCTGTCATGAGTCTGGTTCTGTTCCGTCTGCTGGTGCTACCGCCAGTGCACACAAAAGCCAGGGGTGCCTGCTACAGGGCTGGGCTAAGCATGCAGGAGTGGGTGAGGTTTATTGGGGGCCTTCCCTGCTGGATCTCCTCTCACCAGTTTTTCTCTGTATGTGCAAACTAAAAGGAGGGAGAGAGTTCTAGAAGTTTGCAATCGGGTAGTCACGTGTCCAGCTAAAGCTGGGAGTGGGGAAAGAGGGGAGCAAGAGTCCTAGTAGTAAACAGGAAAAGAAAAGACTAAGTATGGGAAGAGATGCTGCCACTGACAGAGAATCTTCAAAGTCCTTTTAGCTCTTAAACGAGAAGAGGTGAGGTTCTGCAGCCATTCCTCGGTCTCCCCTGAGTTCCGGCTTCATCCTGTTGTCCTTTCTTTACTCCACATAGTCCACATCATTATTGGGCTCATTTCACAATCCTCCCCTCGCTGTGACCTGACTCTGATGTCATTCGTGTGGATCGGCCTGACTATGTGCTTTTCTTCCATCTGTTATACAATCACCCCATAAATCTGAGCTCATTAGCAAGTTTTATGGGCAGTCGCGTGGTTTCTTTGGTGCCTTGTCTTTTCCTTTTCATGGCTATTATTCCTGGTTATTGGCTGGATTTTCACGTTGTGGAAGCTCCTAGGTTATTTTCAGATTTTTTTTCTCTTGGTAATCTCCTTTCCTAAAACTGTGGCACTTATCGGGCCATGCCTCTTCCTTTAGTTTCCTTTGAGGTTTCTGCGCCAGGCAGTGCCCAGCCCTGGGAGACGGCAGTGCCCCACATCCCTGACTCCTCCTTTCAGAAGCTGAAAGAGACCAAGACCAGTCGTCATTCCAGGCTTCTTCCGAGGAGACCAGCTATGGGCCCATGACTCCTCCCGCAGCCTGAAGGGAAACTTAGACACTTTAATGCTTCACCTGAAAACGCTATGGCAAGCTCCGCGTTTCCCAGTCTCTGGCTGGTGCTTCTCTTGCTAAGCTGCGAGCTCTGTGCACGATGGAGCACTGTCAGCCTCACTCAGGAAACGCAGCAGGCCCAGCACTAACCATGCCCTTGACAGCACTTCTGCACCGAGCTTCCCTTCACCCTCAAGCCACCTGTCCTCTCCTTCATTCTGGGGCTGTGGTTGCTCAGGATGACTCTGACTGTCCAGAGAGGAGCAGGAACCTTGCCTCAGTGGAAGAAGAGAGGGAACAGAGTGTGCAGAGCTAAGGGGCGGGGAAGGGAGCCGAGGAGAAAACTGAGAGAAAGGAAAGGTTTGGCTAGAGCTACTGTTCAGGGCCGCGCCTGACAGCAGCAAAGGACAGGGGCAAAGGACAGGGGCAGCCAGCTGGCTAAGCGGCTGCAGAACACAAGAAGGCTCTGCACTGATTGGTCCTCGGGGTGCCCTTTGGGACACAGAAGAGAGAAGTGAGATTCCATCAGCGAGACGTGGTGCACAGACGGAGGGGAGAGGGAAGCACTGCAGACGTCCATCTCCAGGGCACGAGGGCAGGGCACGGTGCAGGCGGGAGCCACGGGTCCACGCGCACAGCTCGGGACGCAGCTCGGGACGCAGCCCACGGGTGGAGAGCGGTGAGGACACCCACGTGCTTTGCGAGGCTTCGCAGAGGTCGAAGTGGTGGTAAATCTTCGCCCTGCAAAGCTGCCTCCAGACCGTTCATGTTCCCCAGGTGAGGGGACCAGGGGGAGATGGGCACTAAAACAGAAAAGAGGGCTTACAGGGTCCCCCTGGCTCTGTGTCAGAGGCGCGAGCGGGCAGTGACCAACGTCGCACTGAACCTGAAGTTCCCCTGGTGTGAGCTGTGTTCAGGCCAAGAACAGACGTTTGAAACAGTTTACATGAGAACAAAGCACTGGAAATATTTCTCCCTATTTCAGATTCAAAACCACCCACAGAATCAGTTCCAGGTTTAGCAGGGGAAGGAGAGGGCAGGGTGGTAATGCCGGGGTCTCCTGCGGCCTTTGTCTGTGCAGAAGGAATACTCCCTTCTCTCACAGTGTCTTCCACTTAAAATGACCTCACGATCTAATGAGAACCAAGGCCACAGTATAATTTCCTCTGCTACTCAAGAAAAAGGAGAGGCAGAAATGCCCCCGGCCCCGGTGGGGGTGTGAGGGAAGGAGGAGCCTGCAAAGCTGCCCAGCAAGACCAGGGCAAGGGCAGGGGCTTGGGGTCACGAAGGGACATTTACAGCTTTGTTCCCCGGCTCTGCCCCCACAGACTATCAGAGATGGGCGAGTCCCATCTTCTAACATAACAATGCTAGTTGTCTCAGTCACTCCCAGGCCCCTCGAAACTCTGGAGAAGCCCCGACATAGACTGTATCTCAGGTGATCAGAGATTAGCAGGTTTCCCAGATGTCAAGATGACCTAAAGGAACACGGGCAAATCATCCCTCTGTGAGCTTCCCTGCACTGCACACAGACATGCTGAAGTTGAAATCAGATAAAGTTTTAAAAAAACAGGCTGCCTTGAAAAAGAAGTACTTTCCAAAAGGACAGTCCACGTGTCTTAGGTTTGTGGGAAGCACAGGCGGAGGCGCAAAGCCACCCCACGTGCGTGCATCTCGGCAAGTGGCCAGGGAGCGGCGATGGGCTGACTGGCAGTGACCTTGATCCTCTCCTGGGACTTGGAAACAGCATGAATTTATGTACAAGAAAAAAAACCTTTTTTTTTTCCTAAATGAGCTCAAACCTGTCTCAGCCTCCTAAGTCGTTTCAATTCCTTTTGTGTCATCGAAAATATCCTGAGGTTCAAATAATCCTTCCTTGGGGAAGGGCCTCCTGTTTTTGGTACCTTGTCATCATCACACATGGGGGCTCTGCTGCTCCAGGTGTCATCTCTCCAAGCCAAGAAGGCAGGTGGTGCTTTCTCTTCAACCTCTGGACATCTCCACCACCGCCCCACCCCGGGTCCTGCCTACGCTTGTCTCTGCCGTGTGGCGAGGGAGGCAGGCTCCCAGAGCACAGGGCCCTGGCCGTCCTTGAGAGGAGCTGGGAAACAGCTGATGCTTTCAGAAGGCTGGGAGCACGGGAAACGAGAGCCAGTTCCTCAGTCTGGCTGTCCTGTATGGAGGGACCTCTACCTGCGCAATGGCAGGAGGGGAGTCCAGGTCCAGACTCTGCTCTCTGTCTTGCAGTCAGCACACAAAGGCGCGGGCCAGGCCGCGGCGGGATGCCTCTCCCACGTCCTGTGCCCTGCTGTGGGGAGCGTTTGCCTGGAGGAGGCGCCTTGGCTAAATCACACAAAGGCAGTCCTGTTCCCGTAACTGTGAATGCCCCTCAGGCGTCAGGACCTGGAAACACTGTCCAGAGCCCTGTGAGGCTGATGCTTAGCACAGAAGTACCATGAAGAAGGGAGAAAATGGGGAGTGCGCTGCCCACAGCAGGAGCCACGGCCCCTCATCCTGCAGGACAGAAGGCAGCCCAGCCCGCCTGAGGACGTGGCTGGACTCCACTCACCCCCCTGGTAGGTGAAGGCAGGCCAGAGAAGGAAACTTCTCCCTGTGGACGGATTCTTCCTGGAAACCCTCTTCTCCAGCTGGGGCAACACGCTCAGCTTACTGGAAAACACTCTGCAACGCGAGCTGGGAAACATGGGTTGTTATCTCTCTAAATGACCTTGGGAAAATGAGGGATCTTCTCTGGTCCCCAGTTTCCCCATCACTAGAGTACCAAGTCCTACTTAGGGTAGTTAGAGAATCACAATAAATAAGATGGATAAAACTGATAGGAAAAATACAAAGAACCACACAGATATAAAATAAAAGGGATGCCGTTATGCTTAGGAGCCCTTTCCTTCTCTTCCAAATTGGACCTTCGCTCCTATAACAGACCCTGTACAATACAGAGCGTAGGAGTCCACAGGAAGCTAAGAAATGACAGAAACTTTTTTTGATACAGAAACAAATGTTTCCTGTTTCAGCTTGGCAGGAGAGGATAGATGACCTCCCCAGTGTTCCCAAACTCCCAACCACAGTTTCCAGAAGCTGGAAAAAATTTGTCTACTTGGGTTAGGTCTTGTGATAATACTTGTCCCCACCCCTCTGGAGCCACCCAGAGACAGTAGGCACCAGGACTGACCTTGAAACTTTCAGCCCTCCCCAGTCACATCTAACTGTGTGCCCGGCTCTGGGGTAGAAAAGGCATTGGAGGGAAGCGGGTACTGGCACAGGGGTCTGGAGGCAGGAGGGGGAGGAAAGGGAGCCATCGGTCCCTCCGCCAAAGCAGACTTGGACTCTAAAAATAGCTTCATGATGTAAACCCCAGAACAAAGGCTTCTTTGGCTCCAGGAGTAAAAATTCTCAGTTTGGAATTCGACTGAAGGCTTTGTTGCAAGTACTTTACATGACAGAACCTATTAATATCTCCAGCTAATTGCTCCCAGTTTTGTAATCTCTGTGGCAAAAATTCCAGCCAGGTCATTTAAAGGGAGTGCATTTGCTTTATCGGGGGGCCTCCTGGTTCTTATAAACTAAGTCACATTTGGCATTTTATCCGGCTCAGAAGCCTGTGGCTGTGACTTGGTTGCCAGTCTCTGTCTGCCTGCATTCTTTGCATTCTATAGGCCCATCATGTTAGGGGTGACAAGACAGAATTAAGGAGGGGACACAGAGAGAAATGCACTTTATCAAGTCTTAAAACGAGGCAGAATTTATGACAGCAAGCATGTTTTGGTGAATTTGCTTTTGACTGGATGCAAGAGCAGCCGCTGAAAGCTCCAGCCTGTGCTTTATAAATTAGACCAGTCAGAATCTCCCCTCTGGCTCTCATGAGTGAAGCTTCAGGCCCAGGGTGGGGGGCGGGGGAGGCAGTCAGGCTCTCTGTTCCCCCCCAGGAAGACCCAAGATCACCCTGACTATAGGGGACGGAGACTGAGAAAATGGTGGAACAGCGTTCAGTCCGTGGCTCCGGCCCAACAGAAGACTAGCTCCAAGTGTACATCTGTAAGGGCCTCCCTACATGTGAAAACTTTATTGAGACAGATACGGACCATTTCCTCCACACACCCCAGGAGCAGCCAGGTGACTGGGAATCATGTAACACCTGTTTTCCCAGAAATCATCCGAAGCAGCTAAGATAGGTGATGGCAAGTAAAATTTGGATTTAGGAGCATTCCCATGTCCTAGGGAGAAACAGACCATTCCCCTCCCCCAGGCACAGATTAGATGGGAAGCTACACACACAAAGAGCAGCATAAATGCTCAGCCTAGCCAAGAAGTGTTTTTAAATTGAATTGGAAATTTTTTCAGCACTCCACTTATTTCCTGGTATTTTTTACTTGGTTACTTTTTTAATTAATTAATTATTCTTAACGCACTCATTTACTCATTCATCAGGAGGTTTTAAAGGACTACTACATTCCAGCTTCTGTGCTAGGCACGCAGGACTTGATGACTTGCAAAACTGGTAAGAATTCCTGTCCTTGTGGCAATTACAGTCTATGGGTAAGTCAGTGCCTTATACAGTAGCCCCAAGGAAGCTCTGTGGATCTCCCACCACGTGAGGACGAAAGATGGGGGCTGGGGTCAGAGTTCTCTAAAATGTGATTTTTTTTACTTGTTTTGCTCTTAATAAGTGACATATTGGACTCTAACTAAAAGCTCCCTTTGGCTGGAACCGCTCTAATGAGATCTCTCCTGAGTTGCTTATCAAGTCAGGAAGACAATGAGCACACAGTTGCTGTCGTCAATTCAAGTCAGATCTCAAGAATAACCCGCACGTGGCCTCTGATGCCACATACACACATCCCATGGTCTCTTCTTGGTTGCCAGACTCTGCAGTGGTTTTGTGGGAAATTTACTTTTGGGGGACTGTCTTGGAGAGATGTCTGTTCATAGGGGCAATGACATTTTCCTGGTGATGGAGCTGTGTTCTGGCACCTGACACCCAGAGTGCAGCTCTGCAGTGAAGCCACTTGGAAGTGAGCTCTGCATGGGATCCCATTCAAAATGCTTTAGGTACCGAAGTGCAGTGAAGCTCCCCGTGACGAGGCATGGCAGCGGAAGCCTGCTCGAACCCTCTTCCCCGGGGTGCCCCACCTGACCTGGGGATAGTGGCTTCAGACTGTCCTGGCCTGTACAGGTTCCGAGGCCATAGCTAAGAAGACCTCCCAATTTAACTTGCCGTTAGCACCAGCCTCCTTCTCTTCTCCCACCAGCCTTTCCGGTGGACCTGCCCATGTGCATCCCCTTTGGGTCTCAGAACCATCTTCAAGGTGAGACGCGGAGCCTGGAAAGGGTGAGTGCCTGAGGCAGGCGCTGGAGCACACACCGGTGGGGCTCACTCGTGCGTGTGGGGACTTGGCCTTCCTCCGTTTCCAGTCCACAGTAACATCTCTCCCTCCACCTCCTGGATGCCTGGATGTGGCTTTTCTACTCACCTTCTGAAGAAAGTCAGTTCTGAGCAAGTTTCCACCATTTTATAAATCTTCTCTGAAGTGTCCCCTTGCTAAAGCCAAACAGGCAAACTTCAAATTCCTCTCTCCTTCCTTCCTTCCTTCCCTTCTTCCTCCTGGTCTCCCTCTCCCCAGCAGGAGTGTGAAGGGGACATGGATCCCAGACTTTGTTTATGCAGAGGGATTATTCTCAAGGCAACAATTTTCCCGGCAACAATGTAATTGTGAAATATTACTCAAACACATTGGGTATTATTGAATGTGCCATTCCTGGATCCTGGCCAAGGGCTTTGGCAGAAAGGGGACTCAGCGGAGGAAAAGAGGGGGAAAAATTATGAACATGTCCCCCTTTAGTCCTGCCGTTGAATTAAACCACATGTAAGTTTTCTAGAAGAGCGCACTAGAAAGAAACCGCTCTGAAGCACATGTTTCAGAGCAGAGGTCTTGTTTCGGGGATTTTGAAAATTAGCAGCTGAAACAATATAACATGAGTGGAAGAGCATGTGGGAGTGATTAGGTTCTGTTGCCATGTACAGGACCAGTTATTAACCAGCATCTTACTTCTGGCTACTTGGAGACAGGGTTTGAGTAAACACGGAGCTGTGCTCAATAACTAAATCAGGGGTTGTGAGGAAAAGACTTGGAGTTAATGACATGACAAACTGCTTAGTAAAACAAACCCTAGAGAGATGGTGGAGTTGAAACTGTCATCCCCAAGTTTGTGATTAACTCTGCCTGGGGCCGAGAGGAGTCTCTGGACCGCCTCCTGCCTCTGAAACCAGGTCATCACAAAGAAGCACCCGTCAGGTAGGGTGTGTTCTGTCCTCTTGTATTCCAGTCATTCATTCATTTGTTCATTTATAAATTTATTCACAAATATATTCAAGCAGTATTCATTGAGTAACTACTGTGAACACGTTTTGTGGAACAATGTAAAGACAATAAAAAGATCTGAAGCAACTTAATCTAAGGAGAACAGGAAACCTACACTTTAACATGCTCAATTAACAACACAAGATATGACACAAGGCAGCATAGATACGAATAGTGAAGGAACAACTCAGGCAAGGAACTTTCAAGGACTTTGGGGAGGAAGGTGCAGTCACTGTGGTCCAGGCTAACCTGAAAGTAGGGTTTCAGTTGGGCCAGTGACAGGTGGGAGGGGAGAAGAGGTGTCCCAGGCAAGATGGGCCAGCAGCACCGTGGTGGGGACCCGCCCCCTTTGGCTCCACTCATGTGTAAGAGCCAGTGCTCTGCGTCAGGGACAGCTGGTCACACGTGCCTGACGTTGATGAGAGCTGTCCCAAAGGACAGCCAGGACTCCACGCTCTCCCGTGTAGTCAGAGAACATGTTTCTTCTTTCTTTCTTTCCTGTTATTAGCAAATTCATTATTACAAATTGTGATTACTCTGTATGCCCCTTACCTGACCAGTCACTCCGCAGCCCTCCCTCCCCGCCACCATCTCCAGTATGCTTAGGTTTGATGACATGTTTCTAACTGGCCAGTTCGTCCCCTGCCCCAAGGGGAGGGGCTGACAGCCTGGGCACGGGCTAGAAGAGGGTGTCCCCGCTCTGAGCCTCTGGCACGCTCAGGCCGCCTTGTTTTGCTCATGTGGGCAAGGAGTGGAGCCTGCCTTGGCGGGAGTGCCCCTGCCATGGCCCCATAGTTCAAGACGCAGATGTGTTGTCTCTTGGTCTACTCCTGATCTTCTGCCTAGGACAACAGTCAAGGGGACGCATCCTACTCTTACTCCAGCAGGGCCGTGGCCCACCAGCATGTCCAGCGCCCTCCACTGATCTGGGAAGTGGGAAGAAAAGCACTGCCTTTAGCTGTTGCTACGTAGGCCAACATCAATGAGAAATCCACAGCCACACGGGGTCAGGGGATGGGAAGTCTAGAGTTTTGCCCTCTGGTCTAGCCACCCCTTCTTCCTGCTCCATATAGGAATGCAAGGTGTCATGCCCAGAAGTCTGGGTGGCCCCTTGTGGATACACTCTCATTTTCTCCCCTAACCTCCTCCTTCTTTTCTCCATTCTTGATGATCTTCTATATTCCTCTCCAGTTTCTCCCTTCCTCAACACTTGGCGAGTCCCAAGTTCCTAGCTCTACCTGCCCAGTTCTGCTCCTGCGTAGAAAGGAGAGGTGGGCTTTGATTCCTGAGCATGGCTGAGGGTGGACGGAGGAAAGACATCAGCATAAACTCATCTCTGGGTTACAGTTTGAATTTTTTATCTTTCTTTCTTTATCACAAAATATCTAAAAACTAGGAAAGCTGTCTTTCACTGCAAGGGTTAAATTTCCACCAAAATCTTTCGTTAGGTCTGTACGCACGCACGTTCCAGTCTTCCCGCACTGGTCAAGTGTTGATCCTTCCCTGCTGACAGTGCATCGGCCTCCCTTCTAGGTCCTGAATCACCTTACAAAGCCCCCTCCACCAAAGCCCACCTTCTGTGAGGCTCCCAATGCCAGACAATGCCAGAGTTTCTCCTGCTGGCCGCAGGGGTGGCAAGGGCAGGAAGGCAGCCGTCCCACCCCAGTGCATCACGAGTGAGGCCCTGTTGCATCCACACGATCCACCCATTCTTTCATTCTCCTCCCTTCTGAGTGTGTAGATGGATCCTGAGTTCCACAAAGACAGGGACCCTCCTCCACTCATGTTTTCAGCTCCACAGCCTCATGCACCGAGAAGGTCTCAAAAAGTGCCTGATTCATTAATTATTTTACTTCATTTCTTAGGAGCCCCTATGAAAAGATTTAATAGTGTCAAAAATTTCTCCGTAAAAATCACGCTTATCTTTTGTTGGATTTATACTTAGGAACCTCATATTTTTGGTTCTGATTTTTTAAATTTTTTATTGATAAGTTGTAACCCTATATATGTATGGGGGTACAAAGTGATGTTACGATTTTTAATGACAACTTTCAACTGTTTGTCACTGGTATACAGAGATGCAGTTGATTTTATAGAGAACAATCTTCTGAGATCTCTTATTAATTCTAATAATTAATCTGTAAATTCTTCTGGATTTCCTATGTAGAAAATCATATTGTTAGTGCAAAAGAACGCTTTTTTATTCCCTTCCAAATCACATTTTTTTAAAATTTGTTTTTCTTGTCTCCTCTGCTGGCGTGGACCTGCAGCGTAATGATGAATAGAACTGGTGAGAGTTGTATTCCATTCTGATTTTTAAAAAGAATGTTTCCCCATTAAGCAAGATTTGGCAGATAGTCTTTATTGAGTTAAGGAAGTTCACTCTGTTGCTAGTTTACTAAAATACTTGTTTTTGTCTCTTAAATAATGATTAAGTATTGCATTTAATCAAGTATGCTTTGAATCTATTGAGATAATCATACGGTGTTATGGGCTGAATTATGTCTCCCTAAAATTCATATGCTGAAACCCTAACCCCTGATACCTCAGAATGTGACTGTATTTGGATAGAGGGCCTTTAAAGAGGTAATTAAATTAAAACCAGGCCATTAGGGTGGGCCCTAACCCAATCTGACTAGTGTTGTTATGAGAAGAGGCATTTAGGACACTCGGGGTGTGTGTGCCTATGAGGACGACCACGTGAAAGGGCAGGGAGAAGATGGCCGTCTGCAAGCCAAGGAGAGAGGCCTCAGGGGAAACCAACCTTGCCAACATCTTCATTGTGGGTTTGAGCCTCCACAACTGTGAGAAAATAAATTTCTGTTGTCTAAATCATCCAGTCTGTGGTATTTAGTTATGGCAGTCTGAGCATATGACTTATTTTATCTGTTGAAGTTACACTAATAGATTTTAAAATGTTAATTCTCTTTGCATTCTTAGGATAGAAAAAAGTTATTTAGGATATATTTTTAATACATTTTACTTAGGAGTTTTACATCTACTTTCCCAAGTGAGATTGGCCACAATTTCCTTTCTTACATGGCTTCTATCTATTTTTTGGTATTAAAGGAGCTCCCATAAAATGAGTTGAAGGTCATTCTAGTTTTCTATTTTGTGGAAAAGGTTGAATAACATTTGACAGAATTGACCTACAAAATCACTGATCCTGGTAAAAATTCATGTTGGGAGGCAGAAATGGGAGAGAATAGATTTTTTTTTTTAACTCTGTCTCAGACTTTATATTTCTTTTTGAGATAATTTCACTGTTCTAGGATCATTATATGGAATCACTTTCACTTTTTCTAGGATCATTATACATGAATCAATTTCATTTTTAAATAGCAGGAGTATAATGTTACAAAACTTTTTAAATATACTATTAACAATAATATCACAAAAATATAAAGTGCTTAGAAATAATCTAACAAAATATGCACATTGCGTGTGTGTGTGTGTGTGTGTGTGTGTAGAAAGACCAAGAGTAAGAATTTCTAAAATCCAGTTCTCCATAAAAGTCATGAGAACACTGGCAAAAATTGACAAAATCAAACTTCTCAGAACTCTGGAAATTAAAGATGAAAATCAGAGAAGCCTTTAACTCAAGAAAAATGGTTTAATCTCAGTAAGAACAACATGCTTTGTGACATTTTAGTTTGCCCTAATCCCATCCTTCTCTCCCCAGCCCTGCTGTAGCCTTGAAGACAATAGCCTCATGACTATGACAGCTGTGGAAAGCAGCAGCCTGTCGGCTACAAGAAGGGGAAGAAAAGGTTTGGAGCTTCTCGAAAGACCCACCCCCAGAGAATTGTCACTATTTGACCTGTCTGGAAGCTTACTGAAAAACTCTATTCTAAGGGATTTTTTAAAAATTTGACCTGATCAGAACTCCATCTACGTGAACAGCCCTATCCAGTGTATTTGCCAAAAATAACCAGTGGCAATTGCTTAAAATTGCAGCTGCCTAAGGCAGTGTTACCAGTTGGAAGTAATAAGAGGCTAAGCAAAAACTTAAAGGAAAAATTGAAGAATTAGGTGCTCATAGGGGGCTTTGAAAAGCTCCAACATATTTCTAGAATCTAGAAGGCCATCTGCATATACAAGGCTGTGCACAAGTCCAAGAAAGGCCTAATCTCTCACCTCTGGTTGGCCTTGGAGCTAAATGAAAGTAGAAAAAGAAGGGTATGGCAGAATTGTAAACCACCTGCTGGGGCACTGAAATTGTACCCCAATACATGAACACATGCAGACCCACAGCTGGGGTTGGTGACTTATCAGTTCATGGCATTTGAGAAAATTTCTGTCCAATCATTAGCTTACCACTAAATTAACCAAGCCAAGAATTCAGTGGCAACACACAACAAAGAATACAGAATGTAATAGATAATTTTAAGTGTAAACTTGGCTGGGTGGGCTATGGGGTGCCTCGATATTTGGGTGAACATTATTTATGGATGTGTCTGTGAGGGCATTTCTGGATGAAATTAACATTTAAATCAGTACACTGAGTAAAGCAGATTGCCCTCCAAAATGTGGGTGGGCCTCGTCCAACCTGTTAAAAGTTTAAATAGAATAAAAGGCTGAATTTTTTTAAAAAATCTCCCTCTCAGCCTGACTGTATTCAAGCTTGGACACTGGTCTTCTCCTGCCTTTGGACTCAGATTCAGACCAGAACTTACCCTATCAGCTCTCCTTATTCTCAGGCACTTGAACTCAGGCTGGAATGACACCATTGATTCTCCTGGGTTTCCAGCTTTCTGACTTGCAGACCTTGAGTTTCTCAACCTTCATGATCACATGAGCTGATTCCTTATTTTATTTGTATAAAATATTTACATGTAAATACATTTAAATATAAATATAAATATATATGTATATCCTACTGATTCAATTTCTCTGGAGAACCAAGGCTAGTACATAGACTTTACAGAATTAATCCAGAAAAGTCACTAAACAAAGAGCAGCAAGAGCAAAGTATTTGAAAGGCAGTGAATCTGGTTCCCAGAGTTACCACATTACATTATTTAAAATATTCAGTTTTCAACAACAACAGAATACAGAACAAGCATATAAACAAGAAAGTATGACTCGTGCATAGGGGAAAGAAAGCAGTCAATAGAAACAGTCTTTGAGAAACCCCAGACATGAGACTTAATAAACAAAGACATTAAATCAGCTCTTATAAATATATTCAAAAAACTAAAGCAAACAATGCCTAAATTATTAAAGGAAATTATGAGAATGATGTCTTACTGAACAGACAATAAAGAGATAGAAAGTTTTGAAAGGACCAAATAAAAATTCTAGAGTTGAAAAGTAAAATAACTGTATAACTTAAATGAAAAATTTATTAGAGGGTCTTAGCAGCAAATTTGAACTGGCAGAAGAAAGAATCAGCTAGCTTGAAGACAATTCAATTGAGAATATCCACTCTGAGGAATAAGAAAAAAGTATGAAGATAAATGAACAGAGCCTCAGACTTGTGGGACACCATCAAGTGTGCCAACACACTTATCATGGGAATCCCAGAAAGGGAGAAAGAGAAAAGGGCAGAAAAATACTTGAAGAAATAATTGCTAAAAACTTCCCAAATTTAATGAAAAACAAAACTGCATATCCAAGAAGCTAAATAAACTCCAAATAGGAAGACTAAAAGACATCTACACCTAGATACATCATTATCAAACTGTTGAGAAACAAAGACAAGAAAGAAACCTGAAAGAAGCAAAAGTGAAGTAATTCATCATACACAAAGAATCTTAGGTAAGATTAACATCTGATTTCTCATCAGAAATCATGGAGATCAGGAGCAATAGGATAAAATATTTAAAGTGCTGAAAGAAAAAGAATGTCAATGAAGAAATCTACATACAATAAAAATTATCCTTTAGGAATTAAGGAGAAAATACATCACCAAATAAATAAAAATTAGAGATTTTGCCACTAGCCCTACAAGAAATTCTTAAGGGAGTACTTCAGACTGAAATAAAAGAACACTAGACAGTGACTTAAATCCATTTGAAGAAACGAAGAGCATTGGTAAAGGTAAACTATATGGGTAAATTTAAATGTATAAAGATGTGATTTTAGGCCGGCCCGTGGCTCACTCGGTAGAGTGCGGTGCTGATAACACCAAGGCCACGGGTTTGGATCCTATATAGGGATGGCCGGTTTGCTCACTGGCTGAGTGTGGTGCTGACAACACCAAGCCAAGGGTTGAGATCCCCTTACCAGTCATCTTTTTGAAAAAAAAAAAAGATGTGATTTTTATAACAATAATACAAATCAGAGGGAAGAAATGAAGATATTTTGGAGCAAAATTTTTATGTACTACTGAATTTTACTTCACATTAATCAAAACTAGATTATTGTAGGTTAAGATGCTAGTTTTAATTCCCAGGGCAAGCAGTAAGAAAATAGGTCAAAAATTAACTTAACCAAGGAGATGAGAGACTTACACAATGAAAACTAAAAAACAGTGCTAAAAAAAATTCAGAAATTATAAATAAAAGAAAACATATCCCATGTCATGAATTGGAAACATTAATATGGTTAAGATGTCAATACCAGCCAAAGCAATCTACAGATTCACTGAAATATCTACCAAAATCCCCATGATATTTTTTGTAAAAGTAGAAAAACCCATCCTAAAATTCCTGTGGAATCTCAAGGGACCCAAAACAGCCAAAATAATCTTGAAAAAGAAGAACAAAGCTGGAGGACTCACTCTTTCTGATTTCAAAACTTACTACAAGCTCCAATAATCAAAACAATGTGGTAATAGTATAAAGACAGAGCTAATAGACCAACAGAACAGAACAGAGAGCCCAGGAAAAAATACCCTCTCATATATAGTCATATTATTTTTGAGGAGGGTGCCAAGACAATTCAATGGAGTCTTTTCAACAAATGGTTCTGGGAAAATTGGATGTCCGCATGGAAAGGAATGAAGTTGGACCCGTACCTAACACTATATACAAAAGTTAACTCAAAATGGATCAAAGACCTACGTGTAGGATCTAAAACTAAGAAACTCTTAGGAGAAAACATAAGGCAAAGCTTCACAACATTGGATTTGGCAATGACTTCTTAGATATGACACCAAAGGTACAGGCAATAAAAGAAAAAAAAGACAAATTGGACTTCATAAAAATTAAAAATTTTGTGCATCAAGAGGCAATACAAGGGTACTTCCAAAAGTCCATGAAAAAATAGAATTGAAAGATAATACAAATCTTTTCATGAACTTTTTGAAGTACACTTATATTAACAGAGTAAAAAGTCAACCCACAGAATTAGAGAAAATATTTGCAAATCATATATCTGATATTTCCAAATAATATACCTGACATTCAGAGAACTTCTAAAACTAAACAACAACAAAGCAAACAATTCAATTTAAAAATGGGCAAAGAACTCAAATAGACATTTCTCCAAAGAACATATACAAATGGCTGATAAGAACATGAAAACATGTTCAACACCACTAACCATCAGGAAAGAAAATAATAAGTATTGGCAAGGATGTGGAGAAATTGGAACCTTTATGTGTTGTTGGTAGGGATATAAAATGGTACAATCACTGTAAAAACAGTAAGGCAGTTCCTCAAAAACATAACTTAAAAATAAAATTCCCATATGATTCAGCAATCCCACTTCTGGGTTTATACCCAAAAGAATTAAAATCAGGGTCTCAAAGAGCTATTTGTACACCCATGTTCATAACAGCATTACTCACAATAGCTAAAACGTGGAAGCAACATAAGTGTCCATTAATGGAAGAATAGATAAACAAAATGTGGTGCATGAACATGATGGAATATTATGCTGCCTTAAAGGGCGGGGGGGATTCTGAATATGCTACAATGTGGATGAACCTTGGGATATCATGCTAAGTGAAATAGGCCATTCACAAAAAGGCAAATACTGTATGGTTCCTCTTATAAGATATTTAGAGCAGTTGAAATCATAGAGACAGAAAGTAGAATTGTGGTTTCTAGGGGCTAGAGGAGGAGCAAAATGGGGATTTATTGTTTAATGAGTATAGAGTTTCAGTTCTATAAGATGAAAATATGGAAATAGATGATGGTGATGGTTGCACAACATTATGAATGTATATTTAATACCACTAAAAAATGGGTTAGGTGGTTAGGTTTTATATGCGTACTTTACCACAATTTAATTTTTTTTAAAGTAGGGAAAGAAAGGAATTAAAGTAGTATAATAGAAAATATCTATTTAACACAAAAGAAGGCAGTAATTGAGAAACAGAGAAAAATACTTAAGACATATAGAAAACGAATAGCAAAATTGCAGACGTAATCCTATCTTATCAGTAATTATATTAAACATAAATTGACTAAATATGGCAATCCAAAGTCAGATATTGGCAGAATGGATTTTTCTAACTATATGTGATTTACAAGAGACATACTTTAGATTCAAAGATACAAACAGGTTGAGGTGCTGGCCAGTTAGCTCAGTTGGTTAGAGTGTGGTGTTGTAACACCACAGTCAAGGGTTTGGATCTCTGTACCAGCCAGCCACCAAAAAAAAAAAAAAAGTTGAAAAAGTGAAGAATGGGGGAAAGATATACCAGGCAAACAGTAAGCAATAGAGAGCTGGAGTGGTTATAATATCAGACAGAATAGACTTCAAGACAAAAATTGTTACTAGACACAAAGTAAGACAATTTCAAATGATAAAATAATCCATTAAGAAAACATATAAATTTTATATGGACATGTACCTAATAACAGCCCCAAAATAAATGAAGATAAAACTGACAGATTGAACAGAGAAATAAACAATGATACTTGGAGAGTTCAACACCCCACTTTCAGTAATGGATAGTACAACTAGGAAGAATATCAACAAAGAAATAAGATACTTGAACAACACTATAAATCAGGTAGACATAACACACAACTGTAGTAGACTCCACCCAACAATAGTAGAATGCATATTCTTCTCAAGTATACATGGAACATTCTTTGGGATAGACTATATATTTGGCCACAAAACAAACCTCAATAAATTTTAAAAGACTGAAATTGTACAAAATATGTCCTCTGATTGCAGAGGAATGAAATTAGAAATTAAACAGAAGAAAACTTGGGAAATTTATTATAGATAAAAGTTAAACAACAGACTCCCAAATAAGGGGTCAATGAAAAGTCACAAAGGAAATTAGAAAATACTTTGAGATAAATGAAAATGAAAACACAACATATCAAAACTTTTGAGATGCAGTTAAAGCTGTGCCTAGAGGGAAATGTATACCCTATATTTAACAAATAGAAATATCTCAAATCAAAACATTAACCTTCTACTTTAAGAAACTAATATAGAAGAAAAACAAAGTCCAAAGCAAGCAGAAGAAAGAGAATAATAAAGATAAGAGCAGAAATAAATGAAACAGAGAACAGAAAAAAGAGAAGAGTCAACCAAACCAGTTAGTTCTTTGAAAAGATCAACAAAATTGACTCATTTTTATCCAGACTAACCAAGAAAAAAAGAGAAAATATTCAATTTAGTAAAATCAGGAATAAAAGAGGGGATACAACTACTAACCAAACAGAAATAAAATATTATAAAGGTATACTATGAAAAATTGCATGCAACAAATTAGATAACCCAGATGGAATGAACAAATTTCTAAAAACAACATAAACTACCACATTGACTCAAGAAGAAAATAGAAAATCTGAAGAGACTTGTAACAAGTAAAGAGATTAAACTACAAATCAAAAAACTTTCCATTAAGAAAACCCCAGCCCAGAGGGCTTCACTAGTGAATTCCATCAAATTTTTAAAGGACTAACACCAATTGTACTTTATCAAAGTTAAAACCTTTTTGGCTTCAAAGGAAACCTTTAATTAAGTGAAAAGACCACAAACAAAATGGAAGAAAATATTGCTAATTATATATCTGATAAGAGATTTGTAACCAGAATATACAAAGAACTCTCACAATGCAACAGTAAAAAGACAGATAACCCAATTTACAAATCAGCAGGTTCAAATAGACGTTTCTCCAAAGAAGATCTACAAATAACCAATATGTTAGTCCATTTCTGTTGCTTATAACAAAATACTTGAAACTGGGTAATTTATAAAGAAAACGAAATTTATTGCTTATGGTTTCTGAGGCTAGGAAGTCCAAAGTCCAGGGAACACAGCTGGTGAAGGTCTTGGTGGTGGTGACAGTGATGGCAGAGCATCCCATTATGAAAATGGCAGAGCAGAGAGAAAGAGAGCAGAGAGAGAGAGAGAGAGAGAGAGAGAGAGAGAGAGACTCTTCTCTTCTTTTAAAGCCCTCAGAACCATGACCACCCTTTTTATCCATTCACTATTGCACTGTCCTACAATCCAAACACCTCTTCAAGGCTCCACTTTTCAATTACCACAATAGGATTTTCCACCTTCTTAACAGTTACAATGGGAGCTAAGTTTCTAAGACATAAAACTTGGGGAACACAATTCAAGATTCAATGTGTTTGCGGGGGACATAACTCAATCCACTACAACCAATAAGCATATGAAAATGTGTTCATCATTAGGGAAATGCAAGTCAAAACCACAGTGAGATATTACCTACTGGGACAACTATAATCAATAAGACATAGCCTAAATTTCCATCAATAGGCAAATGTCTGTTTTGTTTGCTACAAAATTTCCAACACGGAATAGGGCCTGGCACATAGTAGTCACTCAATAAATATTTGTTGAGTCAATAAATCACTGGAAAAGAAGACGAGCTTGCAAAAAGATATTCCCAAGTCCCTTCTATCCATCAGAAATCTGACTGGGAAATCTAAAGCAAAATGAGAGGAAAAAATCTTCTTGCAACTACTCATTTTTCTGTCTCATTTTATTTCTACAGCCTTTGCAGACTTCCAGGAAAAGAACTTGCTTCCAAGACAGTAGCTTTCATCACCTACTGGAAAAACATTTTCTGCCACAATATATTTCCACCAAACCAAACACATTTTCTAAAATTGAACAAGCTATCTTTCCTTACTTACATCATCAGGTACTAGTATTTCAGATGCCACATTTGCAGCAAGCCTGCATGTGTGAGATTCTAGCAGTTGACGCTTTCTGGCGCTACAGATCCCAGGTCTCACTCGGAAAACTTCAATGGGAATATCGATGCTAAAAGGCCTCCCTGACCCATTTGGTCAGGAGGGTCCATTGCAGCTGGATGTGTGAAATCCAGAACTGGTCCCAGAATCTCGAGCTGAGTGCAGGGAGAGGCAGTGTGATGGCATTCAAGTCTTTCATACGTGATCAGCATCAGCTATCTGGCTGCAAGTGGTTCGATTTATGGAGAATCACACTGATATTCAGACAGCTTGACTATACTCTATGCAGCTCATCTAGGAATTCTTCACGTGAAAGAATTGGCTAGAAGCTCTGTCTGGTGGTCTGGAGTTTATCCCGAAATTAAGAAGTCCAGGGAATGGAGCATATGCCAGGCTAGCCAAGGGGAGCAAGCAAGAAGCCAGGAGCAACCACCCATTGCTCCCTGAGCAATCATGTCTGGGAAAGAATGTCTCAGTTTTGATACGCTGCTTCTCCAGACCACACCTGGCCACGGCTGACCACAGCTCCTGCTGCACTAGTCACAGTCTAAGCCAGCTAATTGCAAGACACTGATACCCAGACATCATGGTTTCTGACTGTGGATCTGCATTTATTGTATTGATATATCTCTGAATTGTGTCCCTTATTTCTTAAAGTCTTACTCAAATAGTCTTACTTCAAAGGTATTGCAGATATTCTTAAGTGAATTGTTGAAAGAGACTAGTCAAAGAAAACTGACTGGGATCTCATTTTAGATCTAACAACTAGAATAATTTTTGTTGAATTACTGAAGGAGAAACACCTCAAATCTTGCCTTTTATTTCAAGTCAGACTGAGAGGAGACCTTACAACATGACCAAGAATATATTCTCAATGTTCCTTAACGACGTTTTCTTCCTCCACTTTATTCTGATTTTTACCACCACAGTTGGCACTATAGGAACAGTGGGATTTGATACAGGCTCCTGCTACCAAAATTATGTCAAAGTGAATGACATGTAAAATCCAGAATTAGACAGACCAGTGCAACAAAGTCATAATAATAAAACTATCTATGGAGCACCTGAGCACCTGCTGTCACTAGGAACTTTAGATAATTTATCTATAAACCACACATCACTACAAAACAGTGTCTGCGCCTTCATTTTTATAGGTAAAGAAATGAGCTCGAAAAGACTAAGTAGCTTATCCACCATCACACAGTTAGGAAGCGAAAGAACTGCAATCCAAACCTAGGTCTGTCTTCTCCCAAAACCCATTGCACTAAGCAGACCATTCTTCAAAGTGACAGTTAAATAAAAAAGCAGAGTCTCCTTTTAAGAAAACTGCTTCAACCCACTGCACCCATCTAGGGAATCAGCTCAGATTCCTCCCTCTGTGCATTGCCCTGCTTTGAACAGGTGTGTCGGTGCCTCTGACCAAGCTGACTGGAGTACGGGTGAGCTTCTGCCTCCAGCTTGGCCAAGTTGGCGAGCCTATAGGTTGAGCCTATGGAGTTCCTTGGACCAAAGAGCATTACCCAGAAAGGGTAATGATGATTCACTTGAGCCAATCAAGTTCTCTTTCTCTTGAGCTGAAATTGGAGATACAGGGAAAGAGAGTCAACAGCTAGTTTTTTGGTTTTTGTGGGGTTTTTTTTTTTGGTAGGGGGACACTTAAAAAAGACACAGAAAGAAGATAGGCTGCAGGGGCCCAAGAGTAAGCAGAATCAATGAGCAAACTAAAGATCAGAGTCAACAGAGATAAACATATGTAATGGGTAGAGGATGAGATGTAAGGTGGTTGTGACCTGAGGGCTAGAAGCAGAGACTATGACATTCTGAATCACCACAATAGTAGGAGATCAATACATGCCAAGGCTGGGGCAGAGGGAGTCAGAGGACGGAATGACTAGATCTGCATCTTTCCAGTTCCTGAGCCATGTTCTTATGTCTCTGAGGACAGCTACCTGGCTTTTCTGGGGATACGTGACATCCTGTCCCCCTTAGTGCATATGTATCAGTGCTTTAAACCCCCACTCCTGTTAGTCGCAAAGTCACCAAAGGAAGAAGACTCACGCATGCACTCTCTCCCTACATCACGCCGCTCTCCGTGCTGAGCACCTGTCGAGTTGTTTCCTGCCCCCTCGGTACGGCCTGGCCAGGCAAGCCCGAGAAGCACCTCTCCCAGAGCCAGCCGAGCCCCGCGTTCCCGCCAGCACCCAAGAGCAGACTTCTGCTCACCACACAACCCTGGCATCTTCACACCACACCATCCAAGGATCAGACCAAGAGAAGAGGGGAGTGTGATTCCCATTACGCTTTCTGATTCTTTCTGGGTTGAAGTCATCTGTTCCTTTCAGGTTCCTGAGGTTGTGAGCTGCAGAGACTTACGCTCAGCATGGCCCCGCGAGCTCTGCCAGAATGCGTGGCTGTTCTCGAGAGATTCCGCCTGCCCCTAAGTGTTCCTCACTACTCTTAGATGGCCAAAATTAAGGAAATAATGTTCTGGTCAGAAATAAGATTGAGAGCATGGAGATGTGCAAGGGTCAAAAACCCCAGCTGAGACCCAGAAAAAAGGGAATTTATTGGTCACTTTTTTTTTTTTTGGCGGCTGGCTGGTGTGGAGATCTGAACCCTTGACTGTGGTGTTAGCACCACGCTCTAACTGAGCTAACCGGCCAGCCCCAAAAAAGGGATTTTGTTTAAAGAACATGATCACCCTGCTCCTAATAGCATTGGGATCTGCCTCAGAAAGAGATGAAGAGCCCTCATCTGCCCTGACTTGATTCAAAAAGTCTGCCAGCAGCGCACTCAGGCACAAGGGGCCAGGCAAGTCGCTGAAACTTCCTTTGAACATCAAAGAGCCCACAGCCTTCTGGGTGACCTTGGAGAAGCGAAAGGAAACAGAGAAGTTCCGAGCCCTGTGTTGATGGTATAAAGATCAAACAGGACCCAAAGGAACATAATGCTTCCCTTTATCTCTTGACTCCAAGTGTCTTCACACTACCCGTCACACCTGAAACCAAGGAATTAGTGCGGCATTGAGCGTCTTTCCTCATTTGGGGAGACAGAACAGTGTGCAAATCATGGCTCATCCCTGGGATTCTCACTTTCCCTGTTCTGGGGGCAGCTTTCTCTTCCCAGGAGTCCAAAGAGTCCCATTGCCTTACTCCTGTTGTACCCTCTGTCCCTGTAAATCTCTTGGGACTCAGCACCCGGCACAGTACACAGCCTGGAGAGGGCGCTACTAAGAATTTACAGAATAAAAGAGGAACAGAGAAGTAAGCGAGGGTTTAAATGTCTTGTTGGAGGGGCAGTTCAGAGGCACGATCATCCTGTTTTCAACATTTCATCCTTTTGCTTCAACAAATGTACACCGTGTACCAGTCACGTGCCGGTGCTTGTAGGGGACACACGAGAAGGACGCAGCACGTACACGCAGGAGCCTTCAATTCACCTAAAAGAGGACACACGGCCCCAATTACAGAAATGTGTGTGGATTCTCAAACGGTCACCTAGGGAGCACTAGTTAAAAATGCAAGTTTCCCAACCCCCTCACCAGGGCTTCTGATTCAGTTGGGGCCCCACAGTAGGAATTTGGAGCCAGACCGTCATGCAATTCAGAGGTTGGTCTATACCAGTCCACTCTTGGAGAAACACTAGCTTGTGGACAAATACAGACTCACCAGTCAGGCACTGAAGACCTTGCCCGATCTCATCAATGATCTTTCCCATTGCTCCCAAGGATAGCTCACTGGTGACTCAGCGCTCTGGGTCTCGCCTTGCATGTTGTCTCACTTGGGTCTTCGAGTCGTTTCCAGCAATCTGGTAGAGAGGGCTCAGCCAAAGCTCAGTGCATGAGGGCTCAATAACATCCTGGGGCAGCCTCCCCTCCCTCTCACCCCACCACAGCTCTTGCAGGGTGTCCCCAGGGAAGAAGGAGCCAGGCACGATGAGATGGGCTGTCAGAGGTGAGGGGCTCTGGCTGCTGGACTTCCCCATCGGCCTCCTCAGTGTCTCATGGAGAGCGGGGAGTCTGTAGGTAACAACCCAAAGAGCCATTTGTGGGAGCCGTATCATCACCAGGGGACAAGCAGCAGTCCCTTAGGACAGCATGCAGCAGTGCAGCAGCTGGAGCTGGCACGAGTACCAGGCGGGCACCACAAGCCAGGCCGGAGGAAGCTTGCTCAGGAACACTTTCATAAGAGTCTGGGAGGAGGCGGCCTGAGGTTACGGGGTCCTAGTGGAGCTGCAGTCATTACATTTGTGTCATTACTGTTAGTTAATCCCGATCGAACAAAACTCCAAAGGATCTTTCAAATCCACCTACGCTTCTGCCTTATGCTAGGCCCCACGACTTCTCTTCATGACTGTTCTAAGAGCGGGGTATTTGGTCTTCCTGGCTCTCTTTCTTCACTCTCTGTTCTACTCACTGGACTGCAGACTTAAATGATAAGTCTGCTCTTTTTACTGTCTTCCTTAAAACCATTCAAGCTCCTTATAACCTATAAGATAAAGTCCAGATTTCTACAGGTCCTTCAGACTGGATTCAAGCGTAAGTTCCTCCAAGAAGCAGCCCTGAACTTCCTCGGGTAGAATGAACAGCTTTCTCCTTTGCCTCTGCTGTATCTTGTGCCTTCTTTAATTACCGTACCCATCACGTTTTATGGCGTTTATTACCTGCTTATCTGATTCTTCTCCTAGACTAGGATCTCCTTGAGGGCAGATCCTGTGTCCCTCATTCATCTCTGCTATTAGTGTCTAGCACAGTGCTGGCCATGCACTATGAGTTTAACCACTGTTTAACTCATTCGTTCACTAGTCCCCTCACAAGAACCCTTCCCAGGACTACTTCCTTCTTGCCTTTTAACATGGTCTTCTCATCCCCACCATTGAACCTTCACTTCTGATCTCCTTGCATGAAATATCCTTAATCTTTTTCATTTTTCCTTTAATTTCTTTAAACATTTTCTGTAACCAATAGTTGCAATGTATCAAATTCTTGAAGAAATAATTCTGCTATTTGTTGTTCCTGCTAACCTGACTCTTACCGTGGCTTGTTTCCTTGTGTAGTTTGTGATTTGGGATTATGAACTCATGTTTGGCAAGGTGCCTTACCAATCGAGAACCACTTCAAGTTAATTTTGTAGCTTGAAGTTTCCTGTACGGCACAGGTAGTATAAATTCAAACCCCAATCTCATGTGAGGGTAGGTGTCTTAGTTCATTTGTGCTGCTACAACAAAATACCCAAGACTGGGTAATTTATAAAGGACAGACATTTATTTTTCATAGTTCCAGAGGCTGGGAAGTCCAAGATCAAGGCATTAGCAGGTTCATTTGCCTGGTGAGGCTGCATGCTCTGGAGGGCCAAATATTGTGTTCTCCCATGGCAGAAATGCTGAAAGGCAAGCTAGCTCAGCATGCGGGAAATCTTCCCTGCAAGGGCCTTAAGCCCAGTAAGGAGGGAGAAGCCTAATAGCCTAATCACCTCTTAAAGGCCCAACTTCTTAATATTATCACATTGAAGACATCTGAATTTTGGAGGGGACACATTCGGCCAAAAGTCAACCCTTTTGTTTACACACTGTCGATGGCTGCACTCATGCTACAGAGTGTTTGCCAACCCGTTCTCTATACAACCAGGACTACCAAAAGCACCAGCCATTCTCTCTTTGTTTTTAGCCCCTAGGAATTAGCTCTCACCGTTCTGCAAACTCGGTGATGCGTTTCAAAGGCGTTTTGTACACACAAGTTTAGCCATATTATGTAGAGAGGTTTTCTAAGACGCTCAGTCCACTGCGTTGCTAGAAAACAAAGTTGGCGTCTTCTTTCTTTTAGCCTCTCAAAACCCTACTCACCTTTCAAGATCCAAAACAGAAACTCTCTCCTTCAAAAAGCCTTCCCCAGGAGTTTCAAGATGGCGGCGGCTGCGGCGGCTGGCGCGCGGAGTAGCTGAGGTGGAAAAGGCGGCCACTAGGCCTCAGGCAGCCGGGAAACTTGTGGACCTTCCTCTTGCCATCTCTTAAGAGAGGACCGCTGCTGCTGGCCGGTCGTGGGGGGTGACCACCACTTTACCCCCGGCAGGAAAGGCTGCCTCATTTACAGGCAACAGCTTTGAACTGTGGAGCAGGAAAAGAACTGTTTCTTAGCTGCAAAAGCGAGTCTCAAAACAGGGAACACGGTGCCAGGGCTGCTGTGGATGCAGACAGGATCCCGGAGGCCGGGGCCGCGCTGAAGGCAGCCAGCTGCCCTATTCAGGATTCGAGGTTTCAGGCCGGCATTAAAGAAGATTCCTGGGAGTGCCCAAGCCACGCCACGACTGAACAGCCTGAGGTGGCAGCGGCCGAGAACTGGGAAGGCAACAAACCAGAGACAGAGTGAGCGCCCGACCTGGCACAGCACTGTGAGTGATCCCTGGCACAGCTCTGTTCGGGGGCTGGATGCCCACCCGGCTCCCGCCTGCACCACCAGGCCACTCACTGCCCCAGGGCTGCCTCCATTTTCCCAGGTGCGGGCAGCCCCGCCCAGCTTGGCCATCACTGAGCCTTCCCACTTGCTTGGCCTGGCGTGGGGCTTTCCGGAGCCTGCGGGCCGGCCTCCTCTCCCACTCCCTCCGCGGTTCTCTGGCGGGGCTGGTGGCGGTGGGCGTCCCCGGCCAGTGTCAGGAGGGCAAGGAAGTACGGGCGGGCCGACTGTCACTCCACCACACCCTGGACTCCGGCCCCAGGTAAACTCCCTGTTACTGGGAGGCAGATACCATCTCTGCAGCCACCAGTTTGGAAAAAAGCCTAACGAATTTCTGGTTGGGAATAGTGTGGTAGGAGAGTTCCCAGGTCCACTTGAACCTGCCGGAGACCAGGCTGCAGGTGGGCGCTAGACTCGGTTTATACTGGGGGGATACAAAGGTGAACAAGACCCGAGAAAGATCTACATAGTGCTACAAAGGCACCAGAGAGACCGGTCGTCTGTGCCTAGCAGAAACCTGGTAGACTTCCTGGGCGAGGCGGTGCTGAGCAGGGTCTTGAAGGTCCAGCTGATAGACGAGGGGTGCAGAAGACACGCCCCAGCCCAGCACAGTGCGCACAGAGTGGGGAGACGTGCGGCCAGGGAGGCGGAGACTTGACAGAAACCACACACCCGGTGGGGTCGCCACTGCACGATCTAACAGCCTGGGCCAGAGCACACGGAACAGGGAGAAGTCCTGCACAGGAAGTGAAAGCTCAACAGAGATCACACACCCTGGGGTATGTGATTCACCAGCCCAGCAGAGTCCAAGCTGACCAGAAAGGTGGTTCCCCAGAGAAGCCCAAGACCAGAGGCAACCACACACCCAAGGCACTAGAGGCCAACTGAGCAGTCACGGCGGGAGCCATACCAAATTGGCAACCACAGCAACATCCTAGTTAGTCATTAGTCTCAAACCGGTGGACTGTGAAACCCCCTGCCACAATGAATAAACACCAAAAAAAAGATACCAGAAATACAAAAAATCAAGAAAGTACACCGCCAAAAGTTAATAAATCTCAAACTCAAGATCCTATAGAACAAGAAGCCCTTGAAATAACTGATAAGGAATTTCGAGTGATAATTCTAAGGAAACTGAATGAGATACAAGAAAACTCAGCTAGACATCATGATGAAATGAGGAAAAGTATACAGGATCTGAAAGAGGAAATGTACAAGGAAATCAATGTCCTGAAAAAAAATGTAGCAGAACTTGCTGAACTGAAGAAGTTATTCAACGAAATAAAAAACACAACGGAGAGTTTAACCAGCAGGCTTGTCGAAGTTGAAGAGAGAACCTCTGAACTTGAAGATGGGCTGTTTGAAATAACACAAGCAGACAAAAAGAAAGAAAAAAGAATCAAGGACATTGAAGAAAATCTGAGAGAGATATCAGACAACCTTAAGCGATCAAATATCCGAGTCATGGGTATTCCAGAAGGGGAGGAAAATGGAAATTCCATTGAAAACATATTCAACAAAATAGTGGCAGAAAACTTCCCAGGTATAGGAAAAATCACAGATCTTCAGATCCAGGAAGTTCAACGATCTCCAAATGTATTCAACCCAAAAAGACCTTCTCCAAGACATGTCATAGTCAAATTGGCAAAACTCAGAGACAAAGAGAGAATCTTAAAAGCTGCAAGAGAGAAGCGTCAAATCACCTATAAGGGAGCCCCAATCAGGTTAACATCAGACTTTTCATCACAAACCCTAAAAGCTAGAAAGGAATGGGATGATATTTTCAAAATACTAAAAGACAAAGATTGCCAGCCAAGAATACTCTACCCTGCAAGGCTATCCTTCCGAAATGAAGGGCAAATAGTATATTTCTCAGACAAACAAAAACTGCGGGAGTTCACTACCACACGACCACCCTTACAAGAAATCCTCAAGGGAGTACTGGGTTTGGTTCCTGAAAAATAACTACCACTGCCATAAAAACCCAAGAAAAATCTAAACCCACTAGTATAATAAAAATGGCATTCATGAAGAGAAAACAAGCTAACAAAAACACTATCTACAACCTAAGGAACCAACAAACAAAGAAACCAAACAGTAAATCAGAAAGCAAGGAACAAAAGACACCTAAGACAACCAAACAACCAATAAAATGCTAGGAATAAATCAACACCTTTCAATAACAACTCTTAATGTAAAAGGCTTAAATTCCCCAATTAAAAGACACAGATTGGCTGACTGGATCAAAAAGCAGGATCCAACTATATGCTGCCTACAAGAGACCCACCTCACCCATAAAGATTCACACAGACTAAGAGTGAAAGGATGGAAAAAGATTTACCATGCAAACAGAAAAGAAAAACGAGCTGGAGTAGCTATTCTTATATCTGACAAAATAGACTTTAAACTAAAAACCATAAAAAGAGACAATGAGGGACACTACTTAATGATAAAAGGACTGATCCATCAAGAAGACATAACAATCATAAATATGTATGCACCCAATGTTGGAGCACCCAGATTTATAAAACAAACTCTATTAGACCTAAAGAAGGAAATAGACACTAATACCATAATAGCAGGGGACCTGAACACCCCACTGTCAATATTAGACAGATCATCTAGGCAAAGAATCAGTAGAGAAACACAAGATCTCAACAAGACTCTAGACCAATTGGAATTGGCAGATATCTACAGAATATTCCACCCAACAACCTCAGAATATTCCTTCTTCTCATCAGCACATGGATCATTCTCCAGGATAGATCACATATTAGGTCACAAATCAAGTCTCAATAAATTCAAAAAAATTGGAATTATCCCATGTATCTTCTCAGACCCCAATGGATTAAAACTAGAAATTAATAACAAACGAAACTCTGGAAACTATACAAACACATGGAAATTAAACAGCATTCTACTTAATGACATATGGGTCCAAGAAGAAATCAAGCAGGAAATCAAAAAATTTATTGAAACTAATGAAAACAATGATACATCATACCAAAACCTGTGGGATACTGCAAAAGCAGTATTGAGGGGAAAATTTATTGCATTAAATGCTCACTTCAGAAGAATAGAAAGATGGCAAGTGAACAACCTAACACTTCACCTTAAAGAAGTAGAAAAACAAGAACAATCCAAACCTAAAGTTAGCAGACGGAAAGAAATCATTAAGATCAGAGCAGAACTGAATGAAATTGAAAACCAAAAAACAATTCAAAAGATCAACGAATCAAAAAGTTGGTTTTTTGAAAACATAAATAAAATTGACAAACCATTAGCATGGCTAACAAAAAAAAGAAGAGAGAAGACTCAAGTAACCAAAATTAGAAATGAAAAAGGCGATATTACAACTGATTCATCTGAAATACAAGGAATCATTCGAGACTACTATAAACAACTATACGCCAACAAATTTGAAAATCTGGAGGAAATGGATAAATTTCTGGACACACACAAGCTCCCAAAACTGAACCATGAAGACGTAGAAAATTTGAACAGACCAATAACAATAAAGGAGATTGAAGCTGTTATCAGAAGGCTCCCAACAAAGAAAAGCCCAGGACCAGATGGATTCACAGCAGAATTTTACCAAACATTCAAAGAGGAATTGACACCGATTCTTTACAAACTATTCCAAAAGATTGAAACGGACGCAAATCTCCCAAACTCATTCTATGAAGCAAACATCATCCTGATACCAAAACCAAGTAAAGATATAACCAAAAAAGAAAACTACAGGCCAATATCCTTGATGACTATAGATGCAAAAATCCTCACTAAAATACTAGCAAACAGAATACAGCAACACATACGAAAAATTATTCATCACGATCAAGTGGGATTCATCCAAGGGATGCAAGGTTGGTTCAACATACGCAAATCAATAAATGTGATACACCATATTAATAAACTCAAACACAAGGACCATATGATCATCTCTATAGATGCTGAAAAAGCATTTGATAAAGTTCAGCACTCATTCATGACAAAGACCCTCTATAAGTTAGGTATAGAGGGAAAGTATCTCAACATAATTAAAGCCATATATGCCAAACCCACTGCCAATATCATCCTGAATGGGGAAAAGCTGAAAGCTTTTCCTTTAAGAACAGGAACTAGACAAGGATGCCCACTCTCACCACTCCTATTCAACATAGTGTTGGAAGTACTAGCCAGAGCAATCAGAGAAGAGAAGGAAATAAAGGGCATCCAGATTGGAAAAGATGAAGTCAAACTGTCCCTGTTTGCAGATGACATGATCCTATATATCGAACAGCCTAAAACCTCTACAAAAAAAACTGTTGGAATTGATAAATGATTTCAGCACAGTAGCAGGATACAAAATCAACACACAAAAATCAGTCACATTTCTTTTCTCCAATAGTGAACATGCAGAAAGAGAAATCAAGAAAGCCTGCCCATTTACAATAGCCACCAAAAAAATAAAATACTTAGGAATTGAGTTAACCAAGGAGGTGAAAAATCTCTATAATGAGAACTACAAACCACTGCTGAGAGAAATTAGAGAGGATACAAGAAGATGGAAAGATATCCCATGCTCTTGGATTGGAAGAATCAACATAGTGAAAATGTCCATACTACCCAAAGTGATATACAAATTCAATGCAATCCCCATCAAAATTCCAAAGACATTTTTCTCAGAAATGGAAAAAACTATTCAGACATTTATATGGAACAATAAAAGACCACGCATAGCCAAAGCAATGCTCAGCAAAAAAAAATAAAGCTGGAGGCATAACACTACCTGACTTTAAGCTATACTACAAAGCTATAATAACCAAAACAGTATGGTACTGGCATAAAAACAGACACACTGACCAATGGAATAGAATAGAGAATCCAGAAATCAACCCACACACTTACTGCCAGCTGATCTTTGACAAAGGCACCAAGCCTATTCACTGGCGAAGGGACTGCCTCTTCAGCAAATGGTGCTGGGATAACTGGATATCCATATGCAGGAGAATGAAACTAGATCCATACCTCTCACCGTATACTAAAATCAACTCAAAATGGATTAAGGATTTAAATATACACCATGAAACAATAAAACTTCTTAAAGAAAACATAGGAGAAACACTTCAGGAAATAGGACTGGGCACAGACTTCATGAATACGACCCCAAAAGCACGGGCAACCAAAGGAAAAATAAACAAATGGGATTATATCAAACTAAAAAGCTTCTGCACAGCAAAAGAAACAATTAAAAGAGTTAAAAGACAACCAACAGAGTGGGAGAAAATATTTGCAAAATATATATCTGACAAAGGATTAATATCCAGAATATATAAGGAACTCAAACAACTTTACAAGAAGAAAACAAGCAACCCAATTAAAAAATGGGCAAAAGAGCTAAGTAGGGATTTCTCTAAGGAAGATATACAAATGGCCAACAGACATATGAAAAAATGCTCAACATCACTTAGCATCCGGGAAATGCAAATCAAAACCACATTGAGATACCATCTCACCCCAGTTAGGATGGCTAAAATCCAAAAGACTATGAACGATAAATGCTGGCGAGGCTGCGGAGAAGAAGGAACTCTCATACATTGTTGGTGGGACTGCAAAATGGTGCAGCCTCTATGGAAAATGGTATGGAGGTTCCTCAAACAATTGCAGATAGATCTACCATACGACCCAGCTATCCCACTGTTGGGAATATACCCAGAGGAATGGAAATCATCAAGTCGAAGGTATACCTGTTCCCCAATGTTCATCGCAGCACTCTTTACAATAGCCAAGAGTTGGAACCAGCCCAAATGCCCATCATCAGATGAGTGGATACGGAAAATGTGGTACATCTACACAATGGAATACTACTCAGCTATAAAAACGAATGAAATACTGCCATTTGCAACAACATGGATGGACCTTGAGAGAATTATATTAAGTGAAACAAGTCAGGCACAGAAAGAGAAATACCACATGTTCTCACTTATTGGTGGGAGCTAAAAATTAATATATAAATTCACACACACACACACACACACACACACACACACACACAAACTCAGGGGGAGAAGAAGATATAACAACCACAATTATTTGAAGTTGATACGATAAGCAAACAGAAAGGACATTGTTGGGGGGGAGGGGGGAGGGAGAAGGGAGGGAGGTTTTGGTGATGGGGAGCAATAATCAGCCACAATGTATATCGAGAAAATAAAATTAAATTAAATTAAATTAAATTAAAATAAAAAAAAAAGCCTTCCCCAGTGACTTCAGCTCATGGTATCAAATGCATATCCAGGCTTATAATTCCCCTGTCAGCTACATTCTATGGTTCAGTAATTCATTGTAGGGTGTGTGTGTATGTGTGTATGTGTGTATGTGTGTGCTGAATTTCTCTTCAGTTGTGGTGAGCAGGTAATTGTTGTCTTTTGTAAGATCTTCAGAACCTTAAGAAGAAGGTGTATCATTTAGATCACTACCTAGTATTGTGGATATGGAGAGGTAAAGCAATCATGAGGTGCTACAGATCTCGAAATCTGGGGGGTTAGAAAAGAAACCTTGGCCTTGCACAGCAATAGAGAATGTAGCAGGGGACGGTAGCAAGCGTTCAGGCTGTGCATTTAGACAGAACAGGGTTCAAAGTCCAGCTCTGTTACTTACTAGCTGAAAGACCATGGCGATTACTGACCTTTCTGAGTTCAGGTTGCTTCATCTAGAAGACGGAAGAGTGTCATACCTACCTTGGACAATTGAGAGACTTGGAGAGAATGTATGCACAGTGTCTGGCATAAAATTGCAATCAGTTGTTATGGAAACAACTTTGTTTATTAATAATTTTTAGACCACATGTGAAGATGGCTTTGACTATTCCAATACTCTCTGTATCCAAGCTGGTATCTGATCTGCGTTTGTATCTCAGTTTGTATAACTTGGACAAGAAGCATAGGACATAATGGAAAGTGAGGAATTAGGAAGGATGCATTCCTCACAAAACAGCAGATTTCCAACATTTTATGTCTGACCACAGAAATCCTGCAGGGCTAGAATAAGAACGGGCCTGATGATCTAACTAATCTAATGAATAAAAAAGTATTTACTGAGTTATAACAATAATAGCTATCAAAAAATATCAGTGGGCTGCTACTGCTATAGGGACACATCCTGGTTTTGTTTCTGGATTGTCTCCTTGACACCTCTGTCCATGTCTTGTCCCACCAGGCCCAGGAGGCCTGAGCTTTGCCAGCTAGTCTTGTTCTTTAAGGGAAAACAAAGTCCTCTGTTTCTTTTTTCCTCTCTCTCAGCCTTTGTTAACAGAGGAATGGGGTCTAAGGCAGGGACTGCAGAGGAAGAGTAGGCAGAGGCCCCCAAGCTTGCACCGCCCACCTCTGGGGCTGGCTGAGACTTCGACCTCTGGCACTTGCGGGGGCTGCAGAAGCCCTGCCTGGGGGCTCTTGTTTGTGTGGCTCACAGTGCCAAACACAGGCACGCAGCAAGTGTTTCCTAACATTTCAATCGCTATTAGGATGCTCTGCATCTGAATAAAGAAGTCTCAGCGGTAGTAAATGTTTAACAATTATAATATTCTTTTTCAAGAATATAATTATATACTGTCAAGTAAATAAAGCAGCTAAACAAGGTCAATACTATGTTTTACTAAGTTATTCAGAATGGCCTATAACAAACAATAAATTGATGGGAAAAAAATGTGCTGTTCAGATTTCCCTAATAAACAAAGAGCATTGCAAAATTAAGAGACCAAACCCCAACAGAAAAATTAACAAAGGATATAAATAGTGGAAATAAAAGTGGATTTTAACATACGAAAGTGTGTTCAACCTCATTCTTAAGAGAAAAGCAACTAAAAACTACATCATCTACCGTTTTTCACCTTCAGATCAGCACAGATCAAAAATTTTGATAATGTACTTTGTTGTCAACTTTGTAAGCAAGGGTTTGGGGAAAGAGGCAGATTCCGTGCGCTGCTGGCAGGAGCACAGATTGATACATCCTCTTATCATGTAATTTGGCAGTATTCATAAAAATTACACACCTTTGACCTAGTGGTTCCACTTGCAAGAAATTGTCTAACAAATGTATTTTCACATACAAGTGTATGTGAGATAATATATACACAGGATTACTCATTGTAGCATTGATTATAATAGCAAGGGATTTGAAAACCTGAATGCTCACCGACACAGGACATTGCTTAAGTAAGTTACATCACAAACATACCATGGAATACCATGTAGCTATGAAAAAGTGGAGGGAAGGGTAGCTCTTAAGAAAACTCTTAAGGATATATTGTCAAGTGAAGAAAAGCAAAGTATAGGACAATATGCATCATACACCGTCGTCACCTGTACCAAAAAGTGGGGAAGAAGAGAACACTGTGTGCATAGAATATCTCTTAGGATACACAAGAAACTTGGCATTGATTTCCTCTAGGTTGGAAAACTGGATGTCTGGGAAGGAGGAGTTGGACATAAATTTCACTGTGTACCCTTTTATACCATTTGAACTTTGATTGTCAAAATAAATAGGACATTTTAATCAAGTGTCTCAATTGCTGCCAGTAAGTGGAGTTTCTATTTTGCGCCGGAGCCTCAACAAATCCCACTTGGAAGTAAGACGGCAAACGTTTGCCAGCTCCCCAGCTACCACCCGGGCAGCAGCAGGGCCTCAGTGCCCCGAGGGCTCTGCCATCTCTGGGGCTCTAAAGAGAAGCTTCTTGGGGGCTCTCAAGCCGTCTGCACCTGCACAGCCTCTGTCTCCTCTTCTGCTCCCTCCTCACCTCCCACCTGCCCGTACTGCCTCCACTGTCCCCATGAAGGCCTCACCTCCTGCCTGTTGCCTCTGCCAGGGCTGTCTCCAGACACTCCCAACAGTCCCATTCCCTGGCAGCCGCTCGGGCTGTGCTTTTCCTCCCTGGCCCCGAAGCAAGTCTGCCTGAACATTCCTCAACCCCTTCTGTTAGCCACTAGTAGCACCCTCCAGTCCCCTGTTTATACAGATTGAACTGACACCACTGGGCTGATGGGAAAAGGCTCCTACCACCCACCCAGGCTTACATTTTCCCCACACCTGGAAAAAGTAGGGGTGGAGCATGGGGGAGAAGAGTCGCTCCCTCCTCCGTAAATTCTTTTCTCCCTCAGAAGCAAACGAACGTGGTGGTGGCAGGGAGAGGGCAACAGGTCTACCCGCAACACCTGCAGGCAAGCAACATGTTCTGATCACGACTACAGTCGTGAAACACAACTTTGGACGATTTCTTTCTCTTGGATTATCACATCAAGTTCTTCCTTGGTGTTTTCCACTGCCCTGATTCTGATCCTTATTAGCCCAAATTCCATCCGAACTACTGTCCTGCAATTGCCTTAGGCCCATCCGGGTTTCAACCTGCACCTGGAGGCTCTATCAGCCTTCTTCAAACACTCTTGAATCAGGTCACGTCAGCAGAATTGAGTTCCCAAGCATGATCATACTTTCCAAAGAACCTTTGAAAGTTAGAGCTTGTGCAAAGGAGGCTGGCCAGGTTGATCATTCTGGAAAATGTAGCACACATTGGACAAGGTGTTGAGCACGTGGTGTGCATAGATGGAAACACTGGGCTAAGTCCTAGGTGGGAGCAAGAGATCCATACGACACAGGACACAATCCTGGTCCTCAGGGAGCCAGCAGACAGGTCCGGAATGTAAAACTTTCACACAGAATGGCTGCCAAATAAAGTATGAAGAGACACATGACGTAAAATAAGAACAGGCAACACACCGTGGAAGTTTACAAGAGGGAGAGGTTTCATCCAGCTGGAAGGATCAAGGAAGGTTTCGTAAAAGCAATAAAATATGAGTTGGGTGGTGAGGGAAAGTTAGATTTTGGACACATGGAGAAAGAAGGGAAAAGGCAGACAGGCACATCAGGTGGTCTGACTCCAGGGAGCGGGGTGGGTAAGACCCCTGCCCCAGTAACTGTGACTGCTGCCATCTGCACGGCCCTTGCACGTCATGTCACGGAGTGCTTTCCTGTGAGCGGTGGACCTTCACAACGACCCCATGGCTTAGAAATTTTCACATAAAGAAACAGGGGCACAAAGAGAGTTTGAAGTAACTCAGCCAGCTTACTCAGTGGCAAAAGCTGGACTTAAGGTGGGGAAGTGTGAGCGCTCCGCGTGGGAGGGCGCCCAATGCCCTAAGTGCCAGCGACCGCCCCCAGCTGCCGGGGACTACTCTGAAAGTTTGTTTTAACACCCCCCATCCCCGAGCAAATAATCTCCCAGTCTTAATCTGCACGGCAGGCCATTTCTTCCAGTTAAACTTCTTCAGGGAAGTGCCTGGTTAAACTTCAGCTCTGACCCTACTGTGGGGTGAGAGAATGGGGTGTTACTGCACATTCCCTTAGGCTGTCACCTGGGCCAGTGTTTGCAGCCTTGGAATCTCCCCGGCCACGTCACAGCGTGTTTTGTGAAGACTTAGACGGGGGCGGTGCAGGGGTCAGGGGGACTTTTGTCTCTCTCTCCTGTTCCTTTCGTTGTTGTTGCTGTTGTCACCGCTGTTTTGTTCGTAATCAGGATTAAAAGAATGTTGGTGACTCAGATACATCTTTATGAAGAAGTGAATGCATTGCTTCACTGCTTATATTCTGAAATTCCTCCCACAATGTCCCCAGGGACTGGTGTCATGGAACTGGGCCCATCCAAGTGACTGCGTCCTGTGAGGCACGTGTCAGGCAGGGGGCTGCTCTTCGTGTTTCTGTCTTCTGCTTTCCCGTTGTGTGGTGGTTTTGTTCCGTTTGTTTTGTTTTGTTTTTGTTTTTGCTCTATTGTGTTTGGCGACAGAGGGCTGCGAACAGGTCGCTGCTGCTGAGAGCGCTCGCTGTCCCTGGCACTCACGGGAGCGCCACCCACGCCAGCTCTCTGGAAGCTCCTGCTGCGTGCACGGGTGCGAGCTCCCTGGCCTGGGACATCCTCCACGCAGGTGCCAGTGCCGCTGCCTGAGGACAGATGCCGGAGGGCAGGGGCGTGCAATTTGTCATCAGACCCCTCACGGGCCTAGGTGAAAAAATGTACATCGCCCTCATGATTCAAGATAGTCCAGTTCTGTAAAGAATTCGTGAACACTGAACCGTGGCTCCTGGGGGAAATTCAGGGCTACGATTTTTGCGAACCTCTGGTCCCAACATTTTCATCAACTGACTGACACACAACCTCATTTTATGACTGTTTCTGTTTAAAGACACCTTGTTTAATGTATATTGTTGGTTCATTAACATGAACCCTTTATAACCCACCCTGGAACGGAGCTTCTCTGACACATGGACTTTCTCCGTAAGGCCCTTCGCAGCCCTTCTGGGCTTCAGAACACTGGACGGCTCTTGGCACTGCCCTTGGGGGGTCATTCTAAAAAGCAAAACCACCAACACAAAGCACAAAAATGCAAAAAAGCATGGCACTACACAGACCAAACTCAAATTACCAAAAATGGTGGTTCACGGTTTAGTGTGAATAGGATGGAAAGTCCAGTGATAACTGTTTCTACTTCAGTGATGGAGAGACCCAGAGCTTAGCCAGGGCCGTTACTGTCTAACCTCCTGTTTTACTCCACACGCACTTCTAAAACCCAGACCATTGGTGTCCCCTGGAATTTGCCCGTGGGTCACAGCAAACTTTAAGTGATTCTTAACAAGGTTGACATATTTGCTAAAACTTTCAAGATGAAACATTTTTAAGGTTTTTCTTGTGGCTGCCATTTGTGTTTCTTTCTCTTTCTCTTCATTTTCTACCACTGATTCAAACCCCATAAGCATAGAGAGAACAGAGGGCCCCTAAAATGGGGGGAGGCAGTGTTGGAGACTGAGAGTAATCCAGAGCTCTGGCCAGAGGACAAGGGATGACAAGGTCCCTGTTCCTATGTTTCCCCAGACTTCATGAGGGTGTTGAATAGTGCCCCCAGAGTTCATGTCCACCTGGAGCTTAGGATGTGACCCCATTTGGAAACAGAGTCTTGCAGGTATGTTAGCTAAGATGAGCTCATACTAGATTAAGCATAGGCCCTAAAACCAATGACCATTGTCCTAATATAAGAAGGAGGGGACACATAGAGACACCACAGGGTAAGAAGGCCATGTAAAGAAGGAGGTAGAGACTGGAGTGAGGCAGCCACATGCAGAGCAGCCACCAGGAGCTGGAAGAAACCAGGGAGGACCCTGCCTAGAGCCTGCAGAGAAAGCGCGGCGCCACTGACACCGCTGTCAGACCCAGCCTCCAGAACCACGAGAGAACGCATTCCCATTGTTTTAAGATTTGGGGTTTTTGGTAATTTGTTACAACAGTCCTCGAAAACCAAATACAGGGGCTTTTAAAGAAATTTAAGGCAAAACGTGGGTCAGAGAATGGGAATGCTGAGGTAAAGGTCCCCTCAGAGGGTCCTTGCCAGGACCTGTCTGAAGGCTCGATTTCTGCCCCAAGACAGTGTTGGTCTGTCCAGCCACATTCTTCCCTTAGGCCACCATGCTGGCTCTACAGTCTGCCCCACCCAGGGTGAGCAGGGACTGAGTCCTGTGTGCTCCACCCACCAAGCCCCCTGTGCTGGCGCACAGTACTGACCATCTGTCTGCTCCTCAAGCCGTGTATGGGGCTGAGCTGCCCAGGGGGTGGCCACCATCTAGTCCACACAGTGGTACCACATAGACTAGCAGTGGCTCTGATCGAGCTGCACAGAGCCTGGACATTGCCCAACCCCAGGCTCCTTCATTCTTTCCACAAGCAGACACACACACACACATGCAAACATGCACACGCACACACACATGCAAACATGCACACACACACACACATGTGCCCATGTGTGATCCCTTACCCAGTGGTTCCCACATCGGGCCCTACCCCCTCCTCATGAGGACAAAGGAGCTAATTCTGAAACGGTGTGTTAACCATGGTCACCCAGCCGGGTCTTTTTCTCCAGATCTCACGTCCCACCTGTCTGATCTTCCTTTGGAGGCCTTGATTCTTGATCATCAACAGTTTTCCATCTTTGCTTATATTTCAGGTCTGTAAAGTCCACTCCCACCACAGCTTGGATGGACTCAGAAAATACAGTGCTTTTTGTCTGCCCATAACTAATCTGGTCTTCCTCCTCTGCAGTCCCCTCTGGTTAGCAAGAAAATATTAAGTTAAATATCAGTTTAAACTTACTCTGATCTAATCACGCAGACAGGTTTTTTAGGAAATACACAGACTCATTTGGATAAAAATGTTCTGTTACTAAGACTTGCCTTCTGCCTGCTTCTCTCTGTAAGAGGGTCTCCGTAACAGGGGACACAAGAGGAAGCGCTGTGCTCACTCTGTGACAGTGACAGTGGATTCAGAGCCTCAAGTTTGGTGTTCTCAGCCTCCCAATGTCTGGATGCTTCCCTCCATCCATCCAGGAGATTTCCACCTGGCCATCATTTCACCTGGAGTCTTGGCATGTGTCACTCCCCAGCTGGTCCTGCTTACCTCGGTTAAAATCCAGCGTCCACTTCAGACTGCCTTGGCTTCACCTTGGCTGCCACTAGCAACAGGCCCTGAGTCTTTGCCTGCCCGCCCTCCAGTTCACTGCCCTGGAGGTCCAGCACCAGCTTAACAGTAGGCCACCAGCTCCCGCCATGCTGCTGGCTTGCTGTCCACCCATGTGGTGACCAAAGACAGCTTGAGAAGGGCGCTCTGGGTGCTCAGCTGCGGGGACAGGGGCTCTCCCGTCTTCGTCCACAGACACCACAGCTGGCGTGTCTCTCTGCAGCTCTGCACACCCACCATTTCTAAAATCTCCCGTGCGGGGCCTCTGTATCCAAGGAACAGGTCCTGCCCTAGCCGCTGACTTTCCTTGCAGAAAGCTGCCCAGCTCTCCTCGGAGAGCCCTCCCCTCTGCATCAGGCTGGCAACCTCGCAGGAGCCTTCAGGAGGAAGATCAGTGAACCGCAGGAAACAGCTCCATGAAAGCCCTTCTCCGGGGCTCCAGGAGGACATGGGAGAAGGGCAGTCTCCCAGCTTGGCTTCTTTCCTTTGGGAAGTGTCTGTCGTCGGGCTCTTTTGGAAGTCTGCTGCCTGAACCCCACTGGGTGTTGGGGGGCTCAGCATATACCCATGGAGCTGTGTTGCCTGACAATCCCGGGGAACTGGGAAGGCCACGGAAAGCAGGGGAAAGCCCCACCATATCCCCTGACTTTGAGTTCTAAAACACCGTGGTCACCGTGCTATGCCCTGGGCTCCCCCGGGGTGAAGGGGAGAGAAGGGAGAGGAAGAGGAGGAAGCCAGATATCCGGGGCGCCCACCACACAGATGGGAGCGTGGCTGCAAGTGCCCACACCACGAGCACCACCGTGGCCTTGAGGAAAGTACCTGCTGCGATGGTGATAACACCCATGTCTGTGCTGTTTCCCAGCACTTTCTCATACGGTACCTCACTTAAATCCTCTCCAGCAGACAGCGCCATCAGCATCCACACACCGGGAACTGACAGGGGAGGCAGCCGTGTCCGGAGTCCAGGGTGCCATGGAGCTGGGGTGGGTGCTGCCACAGAGACGTGGGTGCCAGGCACAGCATGTTGGAGGGAGGAAGGAAACAGTCACTGGGAAAGACTCTGGAGAGGACAGAAGGCATATTCACACCCGAGACAGCACCGAACTGGACCATGCTCAGAGTGACCACGCCCTGGCTGCATGCTGCCTGCCACCAGCCAGCCCTGGGTGAGAGCACGCACAGTGACACACTCGTGGTCATACTGTGGTCATACAGCATCTTCCAGTTTGTCAAGTTCTTTATACAAGTGTGATCTCATTTGATCCTCACGGGGGCCCTGTGAGGTAGGAGTCAAGTTCAAGGATATTATCACACGTACCACATGGGCAACGAAGCTGCGGGCAGAGAAATTCAGAAACCTGCTCCACGTTAAACAGCCCACGAGTGTCAGGGCGAGCATTTGCTCCTGCATCTGTGTCCTCTGCAGGCAGCTCAGCATTCCCCCCAATCTGCGCTCCCCTCCTCACCAGCATGCAGCAGGAATGGCAGCACCCGGATCCCACCTTCATCACCTGTTCCCTGTCTAATCAGTCCCCAGCTAAATGGTGCTCCTTCCAAATGAGTGCAGAGAAGCCCCCGGAGTGCCCACCGGAGCCTGCGCCTCCCTCCCCGCAGGTGCCAAGCCAGAGCCAGCTGGAAGCCCAGCCTTGGCCCGCCCACCTGCCTGGATGTGTCCCCATTAGTCATCACAACTTTTCCCCTCAGGACTGCTTTGCAGAGCTTCATGCAGGCGGACTGCTGGGCCCAGCCACTCAGCAGCCATCTGCCACACCAGAAGCTCCCCTGAAGGCTGTATGTGGGAAAGAGCTCCGGGCATGTCAACCCATTGTCCCCTGAAGTTGCCTGCCTTCCAAGACACTTCTCCTCCTCTCTGCAGTGCCCCTGGGACCTGGGGGCTGGAAGAGCAGGCAGCCCAGCCCCTTCCCCAGCTCTGCTGAGGCTGCTTCGAGGGGAGAGCCAGCCCAGCAGTGCTGGGCCTGTCGCCAGCCTCTTCCCCCAGAAAGGCAACTCCAGCCTGGGATGTGCTCGGGGAGAGGCTCAGAGTTCCCGGAAGCCGCCTGAGCATGCTGTCCTGGCTCCCCTGCACAAGCATGGCTCTCACTGAAGACAAGTGCTTCCTGCAGCCACCCAGCCCCGGCCCCTCCTTCCTGCAGGCTGATGGGAGGCTGCAGAGGGGGATGGGTGGGGCATGGAGGCGAGAAGGCCTGGGGCCGCCTACCCTGGCTGGGTGACAACGGGCAAGCCACCCCAGTCTGCTCCTCAGGTCACTTCTGCCCTCTGCTCTTCCTCCACAGGAAGAACAGAAAGGCTTACCTCGCAGCCCTCACTCACTTCCACTCACTGAGCACCTACTGTGTACCCGGCACTCTTCAGGGTGCTGCCCTGCTCTTCGCAAGCTTCCTGCCCAGTTCTCAAAGGGAACAGCCCCTCGAGCTGCGTCTGGCACACAGGCCACTGCTGCTCCAAGTCTGTGCACTTGGCAATTAGCACAACTCTTTTTGCACAGGGCTGCTGGGAGGACGAGCTAACGAGCTGGTGCTTGTAAACTATAGAAGGATTATACAAATGTCAGGGACGGTTTGATTGCAGCTGTCACACAGCCAGTGCCCTGCCAGGCAGCTCCCAAATGGAAGGGAGCAGTGTGCCACTGTTCCCGCAAGGAGAACACTGTGGGCCTGACAGGGAGTACAGCGAGACTGTTCACAGGCCTCCACCCAGGGAGGAGCCCAGGACCCCGATTCATGAGGCCTGCTTGCAGGGGGCTTTCCCAGGCTCTGAGAGGGAGTTTGCACCTTTCAGAAAGAAACCAAACTAATCAGGCATGTGGGGGATCATTAATTCAGGCAGTGACAATCTTTCCCATTTTAAAAATAATTATTATTTACAATTCTTATAAAGAAAAGTAATTTTCTTCTCAGGTTTCAGTCTCTTTCTTGCCTAAACTTTCAAGTCCCTGATTTAGACCCGGGAGCCCTGGAATGTGGCTGTCACTCTGTACTCAAGGCCCATGTCAGCTCTCTTTCACGGCCCTAAGGCCATGCTACTCACCATTTTCTAAAAGTTGTTCAGCATGTCCAAGCTCAGCTAAACATGAAAGGCTAAGCCCCCTCCAAGCCTTGCATCCAGGGGACCTGCATTCTTTCAAGCTGATCCTTCCATACCAGGGAGTCCCCTACCCGAGAACTGAGGCACTTCCTCATTTTCCCTGCCCCAGGCAAATATTAGTGAGAAACGTTGGACTGATTGATTAATTTACCAGTCAATTGATTTTTGGCTGCTGCCACCTTCTTGCTCTACAGAGCAATTCATTTCCAATGATGAGATCACCACTGTGAAAACACTGATCAGCACTAAATGGCCAACAAAAGTGAGTGAGTGCCCCAGGGCTGCCTCACACACACGTACACACGTGCACGGCACACGCTGGATCTGCTTGAAAGTTTCCTTCCTAGTGAAGCCAGCTGAGCAACGGCTAAGGCTTGGGTTGAGTTTGCTCTTGTGGGTTCAGAGCCCAACACTTCTGGAGCCAGCTCTCGAATCTTCCACCCAGATGCACATGGCCCTCAGTACCTGAGCTCTGCCTGCAGAGGCTCCATGAGCATCAGCTGGATTCAGCTGACTCAGCTAGGCTAGGATGGATGTCGTCCGTAGAGCAGGCTGGAGACTTCACCTTGCTGCACGAGGCATAGCTCCAGCAACATTGTCCATTCACTTCCTGAACACTCAGAGGGCTGACGGTGTACCCAGCACTGTGCTGACACTGTCCTCAAAAAACTGACACTCTTATGGCATCGGGTCCCACCTGCTCCCACCTATGCTTTCCCTATCATCAGCCTTCCTCCCTCAAAAGAATTGAAAGCAGAGATGTCCCCCTTGAGCCACTCTGCAGAAGCCACCTGTCGCCCCCTCCTCCAGCAGGTCAGCACTACAGTTCCACAGCCCCTCAGAAAGCATTCACAGGGCCACGGTTCTCAAGGTAGCTGTACTTCACAGTCACCTGCAGAGCTTCTAAAGCACCCACACAACTGGGTCCCACCATAGGACATTCTGATGTAATAAGTTGGGGCTGGGGCCAGGCATCTGCCTCAGAATTTCCAGTTTCAACTCTACCTCCCATCGGAATCAGCTGTGTGTTCACATGTATGTGTGTGTTTCCATATGGGGGAGGCTGTTGCCAGGGCCTAAGAGGTGGAAACCCCCCTTTCCTAGCACTGACTGAAATCTAAACATTCAGAAAGTGTAAGGCCATTGGTGGGGTGGAAAGAACACGGGGCTGAAATCAGGAGGAGATCAGGTTCCTAAGTCCAGCTGCCAATTCACTAGCTACGTGACCTTGAATGTATCTCTCTACCTCCTGGGCCTCTGTGTCTGCAGGTAGGGCTCTTGGGGGTAAATCACAAAGAGATCTAAGATTCACTCCAACACCGAATGTCCACGACTCTTTGGTAAAACAAACAGTGACTCAGGCCCCTCCAATGAAAAGGAAAGAGAATTGTTAGCTACCCCATGACCTGGCTGAAGGCTGTCAGGAGAGAAATTTAAATACCATTCCCCAAAGAACATGAAAGGTTAGAGGCCTCCTAGCCCTAGGAGACAAGCAAAGACTCTCCCTTCTCCTAAGACTTTCCACCCCAAACAGGGCCTCAGTCATGCCCAGCCCCAAGAGGCGGAGCTGTAAGGCTCTGAAACTGGGCGTCACCAGGATCCCTGTTGCATGCCATCGTCACGAGAATCAATGGGACCGGCACTGGGGCCGGCCTCCCCGCTGTCTGAACACCCCATCCTCCTGGGCTTGGCAGGAGCCTCCTGACTCAGAACTGAGGGCTGCTGGAGTGGAAGCACTTGCTCTGCTGTGCAGGGTCTGGTCTACCAGACGACAGTCCCCACGCTAGATCAGTGGGGGCCGAAGAGCTCCCCTGGCTGGCAAGGAGCAGAGTGGTGGTTTGGGGGGAAGCTGCAGATCGCTGGGGTTTTCCTGTCCACTTAGGAAGTCAGCCCTGCAAACCCACTGCTCAGCCTCCAGAGCCATAACTGAGAGTAAACGGCTCGGTCCCTGACAAGCTGGGTCGAAGCAGGACGTGCCCATCGCTCCTGTCCATCATTGGTTTGTGGGTGGTGGAGGACAGGAGCTTGACAGCAGAGCCCCGGCCTGTGCAGGGGAGGCAAGTTCACACCAGGGAGCAAAGCTGACGGAGGAGGTCTGCTCCCAAAACCAGCCAAGGTCTTCAGGCCAAAGTAGCACACTGCCTGCTCCCGTCTCATCATGCAACTTCGTCTCAGACACTTCCTCCCTCTGGCCAGTGGGGCCTAAGGGGCAACTCCCGCATGTGTCTCTGGATGCCGACACCTGGGGAGGGACAGCAGTGTGGCAGCAGCCCTCCTTAGCTGAACTCTGGTCCTGGGGTTCACTGGGGTTCATTGAGATTCTTCCTACCTGGGTCTCCCACCCCCACAGTGGTCAGGAAAGGCCTTTGCAGAGCATAGAAAATGCCAGGATTCACCAGCTGTTCAGAAGCAGCCAGCCGTCAACAGTGAGAGGTGGTCGGGGGGTGTTCAGCCTCTTTCCCCTCTTGTGCTTGTCAGAGACTTGGCTGTGCCTCCAGAAAAGACAGCCACCCCCAGCCCTGTGGACGGGGCCACAGGGTCCTGAGGGAAAGAAACTTGGCTGCAGGGGAGCAGATGTGAGGGGCCTAGGCCAAAAATTGCTAACTCTCCCACCAGGATTTCCCATGAGGGCCCCCGAGCCCTGCCTGAGCTGGGGGGCCTGGGCACAGAGGTGGAGGTGGGGGCCGCTCTGCATGCCCTTCTTGTTCCAGAACCACATCCCCCCAGAAGCTGCTGTGGCTTCCCAGGAGAACACATCCAACTGCTCCCTGGATCGAGGCCTCGCACATCTGGCCCCACTTGACAATCCCAGTGTGTCTCCCGTCACTCGGCATGCACATGCCCCCTCAGCCCTGCCCATCCCAATTCGGGCCAGTGCTCACGTGCATCCCCCACACTGGCCCTCGCCCCATCCCCCACATGCATGAACTCTGCTTCCTCTGCCCCCACACAATCCAGTCCACCCCATTCTCCAGGCAGCGTGTGAAGCCCATCTCCCCCAGGAAGGTTATCCAGCCGCACCGCTGTTCTTCTCCCGTGCTCTGGAACATTCTAGCCCCCACTGTTTGCTCTCCTTATTAGAGAAACAAAGTCCTGGTGCAGCCCCTGATTAGTAGTTTCATGATTTCCACTAGACTGGAAGCTTTGAAGGGGAGAAAACCATACACCCTTTGAATTTTTCAAGATACGCTTCATGGAACAAATGAAGTCCAGACTCATGTGCCAAGAGTCTGAGCAGCTCTGGGGCAGGATGTAGTGGGGTGGGGTAGGAGCCAGCCTGCCGTGGACACTCCGGCTGGGAGCCCCTGCCCCGACCTTTGCAGACACTGCCTTCAGCCTGCCTGGTCCTTTGACACAAAGCGGCCCACCTTGTTTCTGAGTCTATATCTAATCTGTGTCACTGCTCAACTCTAGAGAGTGCCATTTGCTTAGACTATAGGGTGGCTGCCACCCCCTAGAGTTGTCCCCTACATAAGCTGCCCAACTTCCAGAAGCCCATCTTTTTGCAGCTGTCCACCAGTAAAAGAGGAGGAGGAGCTGAGCTTGGAGTTCAGTTGAAAATTCAGCCTGAGGCCTGGGGCAGAGCAGCCGTGCTCCTTGGCATTCTGTAGTTCATGTGCCAGGACCCAGGCTGCACCAGGCATCGGGGCACGCCCCTGCTCCCTCCTCACGATGAAGAAACCCTGGGAAAGACTTCGGGCCAAGCCAAAGTCTGAACCAGATTGCTGCTGCCTGGGAGTCCGACAGTGATCACCATCCATCTGAAAGTTTTGGCCGAATGTCTTGGAAGCTCTTGAATTCTGAGTGACTTCCCAACTTCACAGTCCCTCTTCCTGTCCTCCACTCTCCCTGCTGGGGAGCGCTCTGTGCTCACGGGCGGCCCACGCGCCTACGGGGGCCATTGCTGAGGGACCGAGCCTTCAGTCACGCTGTTGAGAATTTCCAGGCCGTGCGTAGGCTCGGGCAACGCTGCGGCAAGCAGGAAATGATCAGCAGAAGTGGAAGTGACAGGGTGTTTAGCAAACATTAACCGAAGGAAGCTTAAAAGTTCTTTGAGCATCGTTAAGTAAACATTGAGGAAGACCGAGAGGGCAGGATACGAAATGGAAAAGAAAGCATAAACACTTTCTGTGGGTGGGAGAGGTTAGTCATTCTTCCATCCTCTTCTGGTCAGAGGTTGTGCGGGTGCCAGGAGTGGTACAAGTGAGGCTTTGCAAGACGGAGTGCCCATCAGCAACGCTCAGAGGAAAGGACTGGCTCTCTGCTTATCTCCACGGTTGGATTTGACTCTGATACTCAGGGCCTGAGATGCTAGGCAGCACCCAAGTCCAGCATGGTTGAGGGACATGCCTGGCTCAGCTCTCACCCTCTAACATGCCCCAACTGGAAGAGGCAACAGGCAACCCAGCACTGGGACCGAACAGCCCCACCCTGTGCCAAGCACTGTGATAAAATCTCAAAGCAACTCCCACGATGCAGGTATTCTTCTCAGAATGGGAAATTGAGGCTGGGAGAGATTGCGATCACATTATGAGTGGCAGAGCTGAGTGGGAGCACCAGCCCTGGCACTCCAGGGCCCGCTGTCTCAGCCCCACCACTCTGCATTTCCATGAACTGCTGCGAGAGTTTCAGGCCAAGCCTTCCGGGGCACCTCAAGGAAGAATGAAGACAGGGACAGAAAGAGGCACTGGGAGTCCAGGCCCAAAGTAACAAGAGTGACCCCAGAGTGACAAGGACATGGATGTTGGAGGTCCAAACCTTGACAACTTCAAAAACACAGCATCTGCTGGCCCTCGGCCCCTCCACGGATTCTCTGCTGCTAATTTGCAAGGGTTAATGTCTCACCCAGCTCCAATCAGCCCAGGGAAAGGGCATTGGGGAGCCAGCCTGGAACAGAGGAGGGACAGCCAGCCTGCCAGCTCCAGGGAGAGTTCTGGCAGTGTCACCAAAACAGAGAATCTGGAAGCCTTTCCTTGTGCTCGGCCATGGGTGCTCAAGTGAGCTAACAGACTTCTCAGTGCTTTGTTCATTCCTGATCTCTTGCAGGTGCAGAAGACCTGGGCATAAGGTCAGTGGGCGTGTCTGCTTAGGACAACCCGTCTACCCAAAACACACACACACACCACTCCCTCCCCCAAACACCAGGGATCACTGCAGGCCCACCTCCCCACGAGGGACCTTCAGCAGCACCTCCTAGCTCTGGCACCCGGACTGTGTAAAAACTTAACAAAGCAGAGCAAAGCCAGGCAAGGCAAGTACACAGACAGTGACTCAGTACATGCAAGAAAAGCAGCAGCAGAGCAGATGCACGAGCAGCACTGCTGTTGGAGCCTCAGAAACAGGCTCCGCATTGCCATTCACCACCTCTGTCCCCAAAGTCACCCCAAGGCTCCCATTACGTGAGTAGGAGGAAGTAGCTGCCAGTGCCCAAACTGCCCGTCCATAAGGCTTCCAAGCCAGCCAGCAGCTGGCTCTCTGCAGCCTCTCAGCACCCCCAGGGTCTGTGTCATCTCTGGCTTTCCAGACTGCTCCCATTCTCTTCAAAGGCCTGCTCCACCCTCCAGGCCAGAGAGACTCTTCCAGCCCCTAGATCCCTCCAGCATCTGCAAGCCTAGAGCTTGGCTTCCTCCCTTCCTGCCGAGTAAATTAACCCTGAATCCTCACAGAGACCCTAAGTTCTTGGGATCAGAGGCCATGGCACCTGTTTCTTTGCCACCTGGCACATAATGAGGGCTTGCTGGTGGCCGGGAAAGGAACATCTGTCCTTTAAGTGAACAGGTCAGGCCCGCAGCAACCACTGCAGCTGGGCTGGCAGCTGTTGGTTCTCACCGGATGGGTCGGTCCAAGGCCAAAGTGAACACACTGCAGAGACCCGGGAGCTGCAGCAAAACCTCAGTGCCTGCCTGGATCTGCAGCAGTCTCAACTCATACCCCAGAAATCAAACTTTAACCTCATTCCATTGTGTCAAACTAAATCCTAGTGACATAAAGGGAAAGAAGGAATTAAAAAACAGCCTTTGCTGTTACATATTGAATCAGTTATAAACTTCCACAAACAAGGTTCAATCTTCTCCAAATTAAACTTATTTTCATAATGTAGTTCAATGACTCAAAAGAGTATTTACCATTTGTGTGATTACAACTACCAGCAGGGCCTATGTGAAGCCTCAAAACGTGCATGTGCTTACGTGGACTGGGGTTGTTCATTCCTTTCTTGTAATTATACATCATACACGTGGAGCTCTCCCCATATGTATATTTCTCAGCGTACTGTAGAAGTCCCTGTGTTGGGAACTGGGTTCCCAAAAGCATCGCAGAGGCAGAAGGCAGAGCACAGCAGACTGTTCACAGCGGGCCCGTTGCGCAGGCCGCTGCTGCGGGCCCCAGCAGTGTCTGCAGGAGAGAGCGCAGGCTGCAGAACGAGAAGTGTGCTTCTGCCACCACATCTGCGTGCCCTCAGACAAGGGACCGACTCAGAGAGAGCACGCCTCTGTTTTTACTTCTGTAAAAAGGGGTACACTAGTTTCCTAGGGCTGCCATGACCCAAATACCACAAACCAGGAGGTGTAAAACAGCAGAAGTGTGTTTTTTCACAGTTCTGGAGGCCAGAAGTCTAAAGTCAAGGTGTGGGCAGGGCTGTGCTCCCTCTGCAGGCTCTCGGGAAGAACCCCTCCTGCTTCTCCCAGCTTCTGGTGGCTGCCAGCAATCCTTGGCTTGCAGATGTCTTCTACCTCTAGTCTCCACCTCGGTCCTTGCCTGTCGTTCTTCTCCTGTGTCTGTGTCTCTGTATCTTTGTATCCAAACCTTCTTCTCCTTACATCAGTCATCAGATTTAGGGCCCAACCTAATCCAGTATGACCTCATCTTAATTTGATTACATCTACCAAGACCCTATTTACAAATAAGTCACACTTACAGATACCAGAAATTGGGACTTGAATATACTTTTTAGGGACACAATTCAACCTGCTACAAGGAGATGATAATTAACACCTCCTCAGATTATTTTGGGGGAAAAACAAAATCACAGAGTGCACAATGTTTGGTCCATATGTGTGCAATCACTGAGGAGCCATTGGGTCATGGTAAACTTGCCTGTGCAAGGATCGGTCCTAAAAAGCCCAGGAAGGTGGGCTTGGCCCACAGCAGGAGTCCCAGGAAGCTATGTGCAAGACGGCAGGTTGATAGCCGTAGTTTTTTTCTAGTGGTCGACTGGTTCAGAGAGACATCCACCAGCAGCTGGAATTGCAGGTAACAGGGCCCACCTCCCAGGGACAGGGGTTGGCTGGATGTTTAGGCCCTTAGCAGATGAGTTACACAACACACGGGAGAATTAAAGCAGCAACTACTCATACATGCTGCCCTAAGACAGCAGGGTAGGAGAGAGGAAACATACTGAGCACAGAAGTGTCCCGGGCTTACAGACACAAAGACCACTTGCTGGAAGGGACAGATCACAAGACGTGATGGCTGTGGTCAGGAATGGGCCTCGAATGAAGCAGGTCTGTTTTTTGAGGAAAAGCCAGAAATGAGAGGGGGTTCCCCAGACACAACCGTCATAGACTTACATCATCTCTGTCTTTGCAGTGCTGAGCTAGTGTGATGCCACCCAGCTCAGGGGTCTGCTTCTGTCTCTCAGTCTCCCTCTGTGGTGCTCCCATAAATCCTACTCCATTCAGGGCCTGGCTTGAGATCCGCCTTCCCTAGAAACCTTCCCTGACCGTGCGAGCCTCTTTAATCACCTTATACTTTAACTACCACTTACTCCTATAAAAGTTCTATATGTTAGCCTCTCCCCAAATGGACCAGGCATAGCTTGAAGGCATGGACTGTGCCTAATTCTCAACATTCCCACGGGCTCAAGGGTGGTACCCAGGATACAGTAAGCTCTCAATAACGCTTGCTTATTAATTTATTTTTCACCCATCCTTCTTTCCAGAATTTTATCAACTTCAGTAGAAGATGAAAATTGTATGTCCAGAAAAAAAAAGTGGCGTAAGACACAAGAATTGATCTTTGGAAGAACTGCTGCTTTTTTTCAGAAATTGATTCTTTTCACATTACAGCAGGTTCCGATAACAGAGTATGTCGCACTGTCCTGTGCTTGGGCTGGGAGGCACCTCTCTCCTTCGTCATCCTCAGCCACAAATGCTGAGCACTGACTATGTGCCAGACACTATATTAATCCTTGGAAATGTCGAGAGGAAAAGTCCTTGCCTTTAGGAAAGTAGATTGCATATTTGTCTTCTTAAAACATAACCTTGTTCAACCGAGGATGTTCTGCACTCGATGACCTGTTGGCAGGGGTTGGCCATGAGAAAGAGTTGGGTACGTCTGCTGGAAAGTGGATTAATCACTGGGAAAAACTTTTCTGAATTCAAAAGAGGACATGGGTGATGTACATAAATACTACCTTTCTCCTCCTAGATCTGGAATTCAAGCCCATTTTACGTTAGTATTTGATTGGGGAGATTGGTTTAGCTGTTTGGTGTGTTAACTGTACAGAAGAATGGGCTGAAAGGGTGGTGGACGAATAGGAGGAGTCGGAAAGGCTTGGCCACTCACCTCCCCACCCCAGGGCGTCATGGGACAAGCACGGCAGCAGCATTTCCATGACAGAAAGTGCTGTTCTCCCTGGAAGATAACCCTGAATCAGAGGACAAAGTCCTACAAGGGCCTGGGGGCTCAATGCATGACACTCATCTGTCATCATCCCTCAGGGCAAGCAGCGTGTCTTTGATCTCAGGGACACCTCTGCAAAGTTCCTCATATCCTCTGTCTCTCAATTGTTCACCTTTAGAAAGGCAGTGGCGTCTTAGGAAGAGGTTTTCCCAAGCTCTGCGACTATAGTGAATCTGTGTGGCATCATCTTCACTAAACGGAACTTGGTTTCCCAAATTCCCTCGCACCACCCGGGTTGGCATGGCCACCAGTGCCATTCTATGTAGGATTTGGAAAGCAGAGCAAAGCAGAAGCCAGACCCTCAGCCCCTCCGAGGTCGGGCAGTGTCATGTGCTCTCAAGGCCCGTGCCCAGCGCCACTGCCTGCAGCTCACCCCATCGGCTTGGGGCGCAGCCAAGCCCTCGGATCTGCAGAGCTCACTCTCAGCATCTTCAGCTCCTGAGCCAGGTGTGTTCTAGTCTCGTGACAGAGGGCGCCAGCTTCCCCTGGAACAGGCATCACCAAAGTTGCAGGTTTAGATGGTAAGGGACCCGAGTGGTTCCAATCCATCGTCGCGGGTTCTAGATCTATGTAGGTTCAATTTTTCCTGCTGCCCCCACCTCCTGGCCATCTTTCCAGACTGCCTGGCCTGCTGACTTCAGGATCCAGCACCTGACTCAGAAGCAACAACCTCTTGCAGAGCATCTGCCATTGCAGAAAGCTGCATCGCCATAACAAATCCCAACTGTACACAGCTCCCAGTGGTTCTGCGTCTCTGAGCAAGTCTTATCTGACACAGAATTTGACAAGGGAAGGTTTCAGAGGAACAGACCTTAAGAATGGGTTCTGTGAATTGGGCCTAGCTTTTCTGGAGTCGGCTTTTTGGTCTGACTATATTGAAGGGCGTTAATGACCCTGTGCCCAGTGGTAATAGGGACACTGGCAGTCAGTGGCAAAAGTTACCTAAATGATCACTTACAAACATTTGCAGTCAAGTGCCTATAGGAGGCAAGGCTTCTGGGGAACCAAGTGTCTGCTGCCAGTCACATTTTAGTGAAAATTAAAAATAGAGTGGGGCTGGTTGATGGTTTCTAAATACACTGGAGAACTTGGGGAAAGAAAATAATGAGATCAGGGCTTTAAATTCCCTGCTCAAGGTTCACATAAGGGACTCAAAATCTTCTGTTCTGGCCCTAAAATAAACCTATCTCCTGTAGCCACCAGGTTGAAAACCAGAACTTAACATAATGTCTAGTTCTGCAGGTAGCTGAATTGTAACACAAATTTACAGGGCTTCTTATGTTAGTTAGGGCAGTGATTTTGAAGGAGGGGGACCCTGAAATTGGGAAAGGGACACATGAGTAGATTCCAAACCCTTCATTTTTCAAAACCTCCTTTCCAGTACACTTCTAACCATGAATGAGGAGGTTAATGTCCTGTTGGCCAAATAACCTATAATGCCTTCTGCCAAGGCAGCTGCCTTGCATGGGATGCACCTCTTCGGGCCCACTCTCACCACTTCTTGTTGCTTCTGGACCCATAGCCAGACTCAAGTCCAGTGGACCCCAGAGGCTGAAATACAATGTGTGCTCCATAAGGAAGTGTGATGCACGCCCAGAGAACTGCATGATTCTGCCAACTTATGTTAACAACATAGGGAATGTGTGTAGAATGACTCCTAGCAGTGAGGGATCAGACTGGAAGGAAAATAAAGTTGGATCAAGCCAAATTTACAGATATGAGCCCACTAAGCAGAGATTCGAGAATCAGTGTGTAATCTCCAGGGCCAGGTAGTGGCTCTAACAGCTTGCTTGCTTGGTTGACAGAGACCCTGACCAAAAGGTGGCCCACACAAAATGTGGCTGAAATGCTAGACTTCCGAGTCACATTGTACAGAAAAGTACAAAAAATCTTAGTGGTTAAAAGAATGAATAGACAAGCCACAAACGGAGACATAATATTTGCAAATTGCAAATCTGTATCCAGAATATATAAATAACTCTCTAAATGCAACAGTAAGAAAGCAAACAATTCCATTACAGAGTGGGCAAAAGACTCGAACAGACTGTTACGTGAATATGTGGACACACAGATGACAAATCAGCACATGAAAAGGTGCTGAACATCATGAGCTTAGCCATTAAGGAAACGCAGATTAAAGCTACAATGAAACGCTACCAGGCAACTACTAGAATGGCTGAAATAAGAAAAATGCTAAGTGTTGGAGAGGATGCAGAGAAGCTTCATCTCTCGTACCTTGCTGTGCAAATGTAGAATGATACAGCCACTCTGGAAAGTAGGTTGGTAGTTTCTTTTACGGTTAAATTTACACTCCTGGTTATTTACCTTAGAGAAATGAAAACTTAATGTTTACATGAAATCCTATACACAAATGTTCATAGCAGCTTTATTTGTAATGGCTAAACCCTGGAGTGACCCAGATGCCCTTCAATGGTGAGCGGATAAACAATGGTGTGCCCACCCTGGAATGTTTCATATGTATTCTCTTTTTAATTGGCAAGTAAAAATTGTACATATTTATTGTGTACGACATGTTCTGAAATATGTATACACTGTGGAAAGGCTGCAGCAAGCTAATTGATATATGCGTTACTCACATACTTATTATTTCCTGTGGTGAGAACACTTACAGTGTACTCTCTTAGTTTTCAAGAACACAATACATTGTTGTTATAGTCACCATATTGTAAAATAGATCTCTTGAACATATTCCATTTGTCTAACTGAAATTTTGTATCCTTTGGCCAACATTCCCCACCCCCTGAACCCCACCCGAGCCCCTGGTAACCACCACTCCACTCTCTCCTGGGAGCTCAACTTTTCCAGATTCCACAGAGAAGAGAGAGCATGCAGTATTTGTCTCTCTGTGCCTGGCTTATTTCACATAGTGTAATGCCCTCCAGGTTCACCCATGTTGTCACAAATGGTAAGATTTCCTTCTTTTCAGAGGCTGAATGGTATTCCTTTATGTATACGTACCCCATTCCTTCATCCATTCATCCATTGATGAGCATTTAGGTTGATTCCATGTCTTGGCTATTTTGAAAAATGCTGCAGTGAACATGAGAGTGCAAATATCTCTTCAACATACTGATGTCCTTTCCCTTGGATGTATACCCAGTAGGGGGATTGCTGGGTCCATACAATGGAATGTTACTCAGCAAAAAAAAAAAAAAAAAAAAACAGGGAGAAATTATTGATATACAGAACACCTTGGATGGATCTCAAGGGCATTTGCTCATGGGGAAAAACGCCTATCTGAAAGGGTTAGATATTGCACAATTTGATTTATGTAACCTTCTCAAAATGACAAAATTACAGTAATGGAGCACAGAGCAGTGGATGTTAGGGGCTAGGTTTTGACGAGGCTGGGACTCTACAGGGGCAGTGCTTGAGATTTTCTTCAGGGTGATGGAACCATTCTGTGTGCTGACTATAGTGGTCATTACATGAATATACACATGTCATAATTTTTTGTAGAGCCATACAACAGCAACAAAATGAACACTGAATAGTCTATGGTTTAGTTAGTATTGCACCAATAGTAAACGTCCCAGTTTTGAAAACTGTACTATGTTGTCACTGAGGGAAGCTGAGTAAAAGAACTGTCTTTACTATTTTTGCAACTTCAATGGGAGCCTAAAGTCATTTCAAAATTAATAGTTAAAAAAAAAAGACAGGGAAATTGGAAAGCTGGAGTAGATTTGTCAGACAAGATCTCCCTACTCACTCCCTCGGAAGTCCCCTGGGGGGGGCCAAAAGACAGACCCGTCACCAAGGCTGTGGTAAGGATGTTGTGAGGGGCTCTGATGTCCCTGAGCGTCTCCAAACTGGCTGTTCCATGTACATCACAGATGGCAATGGGACCGCTTCCACCAAATGAGGCTCCCGGAATTCAACAAGCAGTGGAGCCCCTGGACAGCAGGGCTAAGTGTCAGCTCTTAGTCCCCAAAGATAAGGTGCTGTGGTGTCGATAATGAGCTGCAGAGATGGCTGGTGTCTGTGCAACTGATGTAGGTGGGCAGCCTGCTATAGCCTTCCTCGGTCCATACAAGTTCAAAAGCTCTAGGCCTGACTTTAGTCACCACAATAGACAGTGATGGCCACCAGATTCATACCCTGATTAAAGCCAGTTCACAGCCCCAGAGATCCTTGAATAAAAGGGAGGCCAGGTCTTCCTGAAGAAGGACCCGGCAAATCTTCCTCCTGGTCTTCCCCAAAGGCACCTGAAGCCATTTACCAAGGTGACTATGCATTGGGGAAGAGGGAATAATCAGAATTTGGGGAGAAGGCTGAACAGCAACTCTGAATTGACACTAATTTCTGAGAGACCCTAAGTACCAGTCAGTGTAGAGATTTATGGTGATGAGAAAATCAATGACACTTTGGCTCAGGTCCATCTCACAGTGGACCCAGCAGGTCCTCAAAGCCCCCAAACACTCTGTAGGTATTCCCGTAGTTTGGGAACTGGAATACATATACTCAGCAACTGGCAAAATTCTTACATTCTGCCCTGACCCATCAAGTGAGAGCCAAAGAAAGCCAAAGAAAAATCACTGCAACTGACTCTACCTATTAAAATAATAAACCAGAAGCAATACCACATTTCTAGAGGGACTGAAGAAATTAACACCACAACTAAGACCTTGAAAGGTGTAAGGTGGTGGCTCCTACACTTCCGTTTTCAACTCACTCACTTGACCTGTGCAGAGGAAAGATAGATCTTAGAGAATAACAGGGGATTGTCATAAACTTAATTAGACAGTGATTCCAATTGCAGAGGCTGCTGCTAATATTTTTCATCGATGGAGGAAATCAACATATCCCATAGAATCTGTATGCAGCTATTCATCTGGTAAATGCTTTTATCTATAGCCCTGTGCTAATTTTCTAGGACTGACGTAACAGAGTAACACAAATTGGGTTGCTTAAAACAGCAGAAATTTATTTTCTTACGGTTCTGGAGGATAGATGTCCACAATAAAGGTGTGAGCAGGGCCGGCCTCTCTCTGAAGGCTCTGGGTAAGAGTTCCTCTCCAGCGAGCCTTGGTGTCCTTTGGCATCTAGATGTGTCACTCCAATCTCTTCATCCTCACTTGGCATTGTCCCCCATGTCTCTTCATGTCTCTCTTCTCATAAAGACACAAGTCGTATTGAATTTAAGGCCCTACCTACTGCAAATACCCAATTTCCAAGTAAGACCACATTCTGGGGTCCACATAGACATGACTTTGGCAAAGGGTGGGAGGCAGGCAGAGGGATGCAGTATTCAACCCAGTATCATACCTGTTCCTAAGGACATCAGAGCAGATTGTTTTTAGTTCATAGGACCAGCAATGCACCTTCACTGTCCTGTCTCAGAACCAATCAACCCTGCATCTCTGTGTCAGCATCTGTTTCTTAGGGACCTGGATGAGTCTCTCCATTCTGCAGGATAGCATGCTGATTTATTACATTGATAATATCACATCAATTGGTCCTGGTGAGCATGAAGTAGCAACTGCACTAGACACTTTAGCAGGACACATGAATGCCAGAACGTGGTAGATTAGTTTTCCACAAAAATTCAGAGGCCTTCCACTTTGGTGAACTTTCTTGGGATCCAGTGGTCTGGGGCATCTTGAAATATCCCTTCCAAGCTGAAAGACAAGTTGCTGTGTCTGGCCCCTCCTACCACTAAGAAAGAGGCACTATGCCTAGTGGGCTTCTTTGGATTTTAAGGCAGCAGGTACTTCATTTAGGTCTGACATATTTACTGAGGAACCCAAAAAGCTACCTGCAAAACAAAAGGAGGCTTTGTAACAGACCGTGTGGGCCATATGACTAAGGATGCAAATGGAGCTGGAGCCTCTGCAGCAGGTACAAATGCTGTATGGAAATTTTCATAGGCCCTGCAGGGGAATCATGGCAAGAGCCTTAGAACTTTGGAGCAAAGCAATGCCATTTTGTGCGGTTAACTATTGTCTTTGTGAGGAACAGCTTCTGGATTGCTGCTTGGCCTCAGCACATTGAACACTTTGACTGCGTGCCACTTAAGTTACCGTGCAACTCGGACTGTCGGTCAGGAACTGTGTGCTGTCTAATCCAGCAAGCACCTTCAACCTGGCCGCGCACAGCAGCACTCCACCATCAATGCAGGTAGTATTTGTGACATCGGACTTGGGCATACCCTGAAGGCACAGTGAGCCGCGTGAGCAGTGCGCAGACGTCCATGGCCCATGCTCCTGCCACATCCCCTCCTCTCTCTTGCCCTGCACTGTGACCTCAGCAGGAGATCCCGATGACCTGTCATCTCGTTCACAGGTGTTTCTCTAAAATATTCTGACACTACTTGAAAATGAATGGCTGTGGCACTACAGCCCAACTCTGGGTGGCATAAAGGACATAGTAAAGGAGAATCCTCACGGTGGGCAGAATTTTGAAAAGAGGACTGTTGTTCCTTTTGCCTGGATGAGGCTCAGCCAGAGATGGTGACACACAGGCAGGAGCTAACGGTGTGGCAGGACGCTCAGGCATTTCTAAGTGATGTGATTGAAAACTGGTGAGAAGGTACTCTGGGGAAGGGGTATGTGGACAGAGCTTTCTGAATGGGCACAAGCGTGAAGATGCTTGTCTCTGGTGAAGCTCTCAGGAGAGCACAGGAGGATCTTAACGGATAGATAAAAATGACCTGTCCCGTGGGCAAAACGAGTCATCCTCATTCTCTAGCACCTCTGTCCTCGCTGAGTGGGTCATGAACAAAGTGACTGGTGGCACGTGGCCAAAGCGTTCCATCTACTGAGGCCAAGTAGTGATCCAGAGGCTGTTCCTCACAAAGACAGTACTACTGCAGAAAACAGCAGCGCTGAGCTCGGGAGTTCCACGGCTCCGTGCCGTGGGTGGAAGCTTCGCAGGGGCTCGGCGCGGACTTCTGCTCACCGCAGCAGGTCTCCCTGCGGCCACAGCTGAGCGTCCGATCTGCCCGAAGTGGGCACCGACATCAAGCTCTCAACATGGGGCCGTTCCCCGGGAGGGTCAGCAGTTTGAAAAGTGGACTGTTATTCATTTTGTCTAAACTTTAGTCGCAGCAAGGGCAGCTTTTGTTCTCACGGAAGAAATCACTTACTCCAGGCATGACTTGACTTTCCTGCCCACGGTTCTCCATCCCCACCCCCGTCGACAGCCTTTGCCTTACGCACCGTCGTGGTGTGCCACACAGCACTGTTTGCATAAGCAATGTGTAGCACGTGGAGTCTCGCAATGGGTTCGTGCTCACGAAATTCACCCGTGTGACTGTGTTCCCACAATCCTAAAGCAGCTGGCCTGATAAAATGAAGGAACAGCCTTTGAAGGCTCCAGTACAGCACCAGCAGGAAGGCAACACCGTACAGGGCTGAAGGAAAGTGAAAGGTGTCCTCTAACTGGATGGTGCTGTTTTGTCCCGGGGGCAGGATTCACAGGTTCAGAATAAGGAGTAGAAATAGAGTAGATCCTCTCTCTATTAACACTAATGACCCATGAGTGAAATTCTTGCTTTCAGTCCCTGCAACTTTGGGCCCTGCTGGCCTATAAGTCCTAATCCTCATAGAAGGAATACTCCCACCAGGGACAAAGGGTGGTTCCACTGAAATGTAGGTTGACACTGCCACTGGGCCAGTAACTCAACAGGCCACGGAGGGGTAACTGGACCAGCTGGGGAAAGTGGGCTGTCACTACACAATGGGGTAAGAGAGATTGTGGTGGAACAAAGATAATAAACTATAAAGATTATAGAGTCTCCTGCAGGAGATCCCTCAGGGTAAGCATTTGTTTTCTAGGGCTGCCTCACAAATTACCACAAACTGAGTGGGCTTAAAATAACGTAAATTTATTCTCTCACAGTTCTGGAGGCCAGAGGTCTGAACTCGAGATGCTGCCTCCAGAGTCTCTAGGGGAGGACCTGCCTACTTCCTCCAGCTTCTGGTAGCTGCAGGAATTCCCTGGCTTGTGGCAACATCTCTCCAGTCTCTGCCTCCACCTGCATCTTAGCATGGTTTTCTCCTTTGTGTGTGTGAGTGTCCAAATTTCCCTCTTTTTATAAGGGCACCAGTCATATTGGATTAGGGCCCACCCTAATGACCTCATCTTAACTTGATGACATCTACAAAGAACCTATTTTAAAATAAAGTCACAGTCGCAGGTACCAGAGGTTAGATATATCTTTTGAGGTGACATAATCCAGCCAAGAACAGAGTGCCTCCTGGTACTCCCATACTCTGTGATTAAATTAGTAGAATTAATTATAATGGGATTATAGTTATAGTGGAATAAATGAATGGACAACTACAGATGGAAATGAAGGCTTGGGTCACCCCACCAGGCAGGGAACTAGGACTAGCTGCTATAAATAATAACCGCACCATGTGAGCAATCGCAGAACAGGGCCAGTAATAGGTATAAGTCTATTTTTATTTGGTAAGAACATATTTGTGTATATATTAACTGCTAACTTTTCTCTCTTACCCTCTTCCAATTTCCTATAATCTGATATAAGTTGTACCAATAGTAGTTAACCTTATATCTCAATATTTAAATCAGAGACAATCAGTGGGGGACTGTGACTCAGCTAAAGGGGGGTGAGTCTGGTCCACAGATGGATAACAGGACTTTGTATCTTGTAGAGAGAAGGTTAGCATGTTTTTATCTACATGAAGGATAGGTGCATTATTGTAGGTGAAAGCATGATTTTGCTATTGTCTTTGTCAGGAAATTAAGCATGTTAGAACAGTAGTATGTGGATAGGAAGTTTACAAGGGTGGATTATGGTAAATTCATATCAAGTCACCTTAGTTAAACTGGAACTATATTTCCCAGTAATTCTAGGGTACTATCAGCCACAAGAAACATTTTGTGTGAGATCTGGAAGGCAAAAGAAGCCAAAGCCACATTCTTTTTATGCTCAGAAGACTGGAGCGGGATGGCAGGTGCAGCTCACACGTGAGGTCACTCACCTGCCGTGCACCTTACTAGTGCAGCGACCCCAGCACCTGCCAGCTTCTCCCTCCCGCTTACCCACCTCCTGGGGGTTAGCTCTGTGACAGCAAATGCCAGCTTCTCCTGCCCCTCAACACCCATCACCAAAGAAGGAGGCTTGGAGGTGATGAGAGCCCAGTGCCGGTTCAAGTTCATGCTCGTGGCGTTTGGATCCAGCGTCCTTGCTTCCTGACATCATGTACATCTTTTCTTTCCAGCCACCTGCCTGCTGTCTTCAGGCTCCCACACCAGATGAAGAAGCAAGAACCTCTCATGAGCCTTTTAACCGTCTGCCACAATTGTGTGAATTCAAATCCCGATAATAAATTTCTTGTTATATATCCTAGTGATCCTGCTTCTCTGATTGAACCATGGCGGATACAACGCTGTCCCAGACCCTTAGCCTGCCAACCTTACGAGGTGCCGGTAGGCTGTCTCAGCCATTGGTCCTGCTAGAAGTTGTCAGCAGTGTTGAACCTGCAGGACACCATGCCAGTCGAGCACCCAGAGATTCAAGACAGTTGTGCTTCATGATATTTTTGCCCCCAAGACCTATTTATTAATGTTTAGCTCTGTGGATATCTTCTTTTAAATATGTTATCTACTCAAAGAAAGTGTTTAATAAGTACCGACTAAATTATTTTCCATATTATACGACTAATGGATAACCAAAGCTGCAGAGTCCCCACTAGGAAGAAAACCCTTGCCAGACACACCTCCCGGACCTGGGACTTCCAGCTTCCAGAACGGCAAGAAATAAATTTATTTCCTTTATAATTTACCCGGTTTCAGGACACAGGAAAATGGACTAAGACACAGGGGAACAGAGAGTAAGGAGGAAGGCGGGGAGTGCATGATCGTCACCATGCTGGCTGTCACTAAATGCAGCAGCAGACTGTCCTCCAAGGAGCTCCATACCTGCGACTCGTGACTGTCCCGCTGGGGGCAGGAGGGTGCATACACCTGAGCGCTGAGTAGGGGAGCCCCGGGGCTGCGGGCAGGAGGAGCCCGTGTGAGCATGAGGTGCGGGTCTGTCAGGGAGACAGCACAGACCCAGTAGACGTGTGTGCAGAGCCAGTCACCACAGTGGAGGTGACACAAGAGAAGTGAGCTAGACGAAGCCTGAAGTGGTTCACAGATGGATATACAAGGGGACTGCAAAACGTTCATGGAAAAATAGAATTAAAAGATAATACGAGTCTTCCCATGAGCTTTTTGAAGACCCGGACAGTACACGTCCAGGAAGTTGTGGGGCTGGTCTGAGTCCATCCTTTGTGTGAAGGACAAGGTGACCCCCCAGGGCACACACCGTGAGTTAGTTATTTCCCCGAGGGAAGAGGCTTACACACACCCACACACATGCTCTCTTCCAGTCCATGACCCATACTTGTGTTTGAAGAATGGCCAGCCTAAGGCGGAAGTACAGGTGTGGGTGACATACGGGGAAGCCACACTTCCTGCTCGTGACAGCCAGTATGTGAGACCCTTCCTTCCACAGGGAGCCACATGGGGCAGGATGACAATGTTTCATCCAGCAACCCCTGGGGAAGAAGAGGCTGCAGCCCCACCAGCCCTGCCCTTAGAGGAGACCCTAGCCAGGCTTGTGCCTTCAGATGTGGCAAAAATTTTAAAAGTTTGCTCTTTGGTTATATAATAACACTTCTCCATGAAAAGTGATTTATGCTATTGTAGAAAATTTGGAGGTATAAATACATTTAGAAATATAAAGAAGAAAACCTGTTGCTCAGGGTCTCTCTCCTCCTCCCCAACATGACGCTGCCAACATTTTAGTGCATTCCTTTTTAGGTTTTTTTCTGTGGATACATAAATATAGACTGCACTGTTAAATAAAATCAAATCACATGGCATAAGTTTTATTATTCTGCTTTGTTCTCTTTAACGTTTTATGATAATATTTTATTGCTGTTAAATACTCTTTCAAAACACCATTATTTATAGTCGAATAATATTTTTGGACATTCAGGCTGGTTATAATTTCTCACTATTATATTCAGTGCTGTAAGGAACATCCTCAAATATAAGTCTTTGATTACATTTCTGATTATTTTCTTTAGAAGATCTTTAAAAGTAGGATTACTGTGGCAAAGGATACAAATATTTTTAAGAAAATTCTTATTGCCATATCATTTCCAGAAGTGTTGTACAACTCACAGTTCCGTCCCAATGTGTTAGTGCAAAAGCACTGCAAAAACAAGTCAGTATTTTCGGGTGTTTTTCAGACTAATAATAGGAAATGGTGTTTCTTTATATTGATTCATATTTCTTTGATTAATGGTTCTATTGACCAGTTCTCAGGCTTGTTGACCATTTGAATTTCTTCTTTTATGAATTGCCTGTTCATTTTATTTGGCCACTTTTCAATTTGGGGTATTAGCATCTTTTTATTGACTTGATATTATTCAGGTTGCTTAATCTTTGTATTTAAAAAAAGAAAAAACTCCATAATAAGAATTAAAACTGAAATGAAAAAAGCAGTGAAAATATTTACAATGATATGACAAATAGCTTAGGGTTTTGTTTGTTTGTTTGTTTGTTTGTTTGTTTGTTTTTTGGTTTCTTTTATGTAGATCTAATAATGGTGGCTTTCATGTTTATCCCCTGGTTTTAAAGCCCTCCCTATCCTAAGATCAGTTAAATGGGCTACTATGTTTTCTTCCAGATAATTAAGAAGACATATAAAATCACAGCATATCAGAATTGGAAGAGCTGTCAAAGTCCTTCGTTTAATAGATAATGAGACTTAGGCTTAAGTAACTCAAAAATCAGATCACACAGCCAGTCAGTGGCAAAGCCAAGATTTTATTTTTGATTAAAGTACAATTAGCACACAATAAAATGCACACATCTTAAGTATTCAACTCAATGAGTTTTAACAATTGCGTACGCTTTTATAATCACCACCCGAACCAAGATAGAATATTTCCTCCACCATCAGTAATGCTATCTGATACCTTTCACTGTAGACTATATTTGCCTATATTTGGACTTTATAAAAATAGAATCATAAAGTAAGTACTTTTTCATGACTGACTTCATTTGCTTAGCATAATATGTTTGAGATTCAGCCATGCCATGGTGTCATTCTTTTCTACTGCCGAGTGGTATTTCATTGTATGAACATATGACGATGCATTGATCCACTCTACTGTTTAGAAACATTTATGTTGTTTCCAATTTGGGCTTACCATGAAAAAGGCTGATATGAATATTCTTGTAGAAGCATTTGTTTGGACATGTGATTCATTTCACTTGGGAGTGGAATTGCAGAGTAATATGATATATGCATGTCTAACTTTATAATAAAGTAAAGCTGGGGTTTGCTAGCTCCTGAAAGACCATGCCCTGAGCTGCTGGACCACACTGCCCCTCACAGGCTCCATGGAGGTCAAGTTTCAGCCTCCGTTATTCCCTTTTCCTGCTGTGGACACTTGGGCAAGTTACTTAACCTCTCACTTGCGCTAACCCTTATCTGCACTAACCCTTCAGGGTTGTTGTGAAAATTAAATGAGTTAATACAAATAAACCATATAGAATGAGACCTTGCAGATGGTTAGTTTTACTACTATTAGTATATAGAGAATGTGTCCTCTTGAAACTAGCCAGGAAGGGTTTCCTGGTGTGGAAGGCGGGGGAGGGGGACAGCTTTTAAGATTACTAAGGGCAGAAGGCTGTCCCTTCCCACAGATTCGTAGTGTCTGGACACAGTGGCCACTAGCGTCCCTGCTGCTTCTGACATTCTCCTTTTCCACTTCTGCTCCTGCCCCTGAGGACTCTGCTTTTAAATACTCCTTCCCATCTGAACAGGATCCCGTACACAGCTCTACCTCTCCTCTTTGAGCTCCAGCCAAATTGATTACTGATGTCCCGGCCTGCAGTCACTCTGGAGACAGGCTTCCAGCAGGAACACATTGGTAGCCTCAGGTAGTGCTGTTGGGACTGAACTGGAGAGCCCTCTTCCCGAATTTGAGTACTTTCTATTCCTTATAGAACAACATCTAATTCTGCCCTTCTTGCTTGCTAGTCTCTCCTCCTGAATGGTGAGCTCGATTAGCGCAGAGTCTAAGACTATTTCGTGCGTGAGACCCTGCCCATAGTTGGTAAGACACCAATAAGCATTGCTGATGTATAAGGGGAAATGTATTTGCATACAAGTATCCAATGCCTCTTCTCTCCTCTCAACTGAGAGGAGATCTCTGCCTTCCTCATGGTTAAACTTCTGGGCTTTCAGTATAAAGACAATAAAAGGGTTGAGAAGGAGAACAGAGCCTAAAGAGGCTTTTTAGATTTCTTTAGAAAATAGGAGCAAACTATTCATCATCAATAGGAATATTTATAAATGAATCGTGGCTAGCTAGGCACATAACAGAGTGTATAGTTGAAATGCATAATCTAACAGGCACTTATGCATGGACTTTATCCATGCACTTAGCAACGTTCGTAAATCACACAAAGTTCAGTTTTGAGATTTTGGAGAGTAATGTGTACGTGGATATGTGTGATGCCATTTAAATGAAATTTGAAAAATGCAAAATTATGCTATTATTGTTATGATGCATAGCTGTGGAAGTAGTACAAAAACATATATATATAATAATTTAAGGATGATAAACACCAAATTCAGGATAGAGGTCACATAATTTGGGACCAAAATATGGAGATAAATGCCCTCTATTTGTAGAGAATAACAAAGTTTTGGAGTCACAAGTGGTTTGATAGAGCTACAGATTAGGAAGGTAAGTCTTATAGGAGAAAAGGGGGGAAGATTCAGTCATGCAGTATTTTTCAAGTGTCCCTGTGTGGCAAGCACCTGGGATGTGTTGGTGACTAGACGGGAATCCCTGCCCTGGCTTGCCTGCTTGCTGCTTTCTAGCCCCACAGCAGAAGAGCTTTGGATTTCAGCCAGTGAGGGCCTGGGGTCACAGGCCTGGAGGTGAAGAGGAGGGAACAGGAGTGGGAGGTCACGGCTGCTGAAATGTGAAAGGTGCTGCATCGGGTATGAAAATGGGGTTTTGCATCTCAGTGACCTGAAGGATGGGGTATCCCTGGATGAAACAGGGAACACAGGATGAGAACGAATAGGCACCTGCTATCTGTCCAGCCCTGCAGCAGGGCCCAAGTGCCACAAAGACAGATGGCATGTTCCCTGCCCCAAGGAGCTCCCAAATTAGTTCTGACAACCATTCATTCATAGTTCATTCAGAAAATACTTTCTAAGTGTGCAGAAATCTGCACTAGGTGACTTTTCTTCCAAGCAATCTCACGAGAATGTGATCTACAGCCCACAACAGGGTGGCAGTGGTTTGGGGGTTTCATGCACAGATAAGAGGCCCTGATCCGGACAGGAACAAACGTGGGAGAGTTACCATGTGCCCGACTCAAGTATCTGCACTCTCTCCCTTAAACACCGTTAATTCCCCCAGTCCTGGTCCCTTGCTGGCTCAGCCCCCACACCCGGCAGGCCACAGCCATAACTTTCCAAACTCAAAACATCCACTCAGAGAAGATAAATCTCTGGTTCTGGAAGGACTCTCTGGGAAGGAGTGTCAGAAAAGCTCTTGTGGACAGAGCAGCAGACTGGAGAAGCAGGAAGGGTCTGCAGCAAGTCAGACACGTGGGTTTAAGTCTCAGCCCTGCACTAACTAGCAGTGACCTTGTGCAGCCACCCAACCTCTCTGGACCTCAGCTTTTTCATTGGTAGGAGGGTGTGCCTAGATCTCGTGGGACCACTCCAGCTGTAACCATTGTGTTTAGTTCCTAGGGCTGCTATAACAAAGTACCACAATCTGGGTGGCCTAGAACAATAGAAATGTCCCGTCTCACAGACCTGAAAGCTAAGTCTGAGATCAAGTTGTCGGCAGAGCTGGTTCCTTCTGAGCGCTGTAAGGGAGCCTCTGTGTCCTGCCTCTCTCCTGGCATCTGGTGGTTGCCGGCAGTCTTTGTGTTCTTTGACTTGGGGACACATCACCCAAGTGGATCTCTGCCTCATACCCACATGGTGTTCTGTGTGTGTGTGCACACGCATGTGTTCACATGACGTTCTTTTTATAGGACACCATTCGTATTGGATTAGTGGCCCACCTCACTCCAGTATGACCTCGTCTTTACCACTTATACCTGCGATGACCCTATTTCCAAATAAGGTCATATCCGAGCACGTTGGTGGTATAGTGGTGAGCATAGCTGCCTTCCAAATAAGGTCATATCCTGAAGTACCAGGGGTTAGGAGTTCAACACATGAAAATTTGGGGAAACAGCTCATCCCATAACACCCATTCTGAATCTCTGATTCCTCCTCCCTGTGGCATCTAAGGTGGCCATAAAATTTATCATCCAGACAGGGAATTTTGAGTATGAAAAGGACACTACTACCAATGGCAGCAGACAACAGGTGTCACTGGCGACTAACCCAGGCAAACTGGGATGCGTGGTCCCCTAGAGGGCCGATAAGATCCAGCAGGGTGCTCAACACGAGGCTCAAGAGCTGTTTCTGCCTCCCATTAGGTCACTCGGTAGCCGGGATGCAAACACTATCGTCTCAAGTGAGAAGTAGGCAGGGTGGGGGAGAGGGAAGGGTATGAGCTCTGCGGTGCACAGGCCGGGGCCGGGACGTTCGCACCTGGACAGAGTCGCAGAAACGCCTCCCATTTCTTTCCTGACATCCAAACGTGGACTCGAGCCTAGATAGGACATGTAGGTGGACCGTGTGATGCACGGAAAACGCCCCTCAGGGAGTGTTGGATCTGCCCTGGGTGGCGCCGATTCGCATGGAGGAGGAGAGGGCACCGAGCATGCAGTGGCGAGGGGCTGGGCCCTGAGTGTGCCCAGAGTCCAGAAAGGAGGCACTAGGGCACTCTACGCCAGTCGGGAAGTGGACAGGAGCATAGAAGTCACTCGAGACAGTGGAACAAAGGTGGCATAGCAGTAGGGACAGTGACCGGAACAGCCTGAGTAACTGTGGCCTCATAAAGTGGACTGAGACGTGCTTCTCCACTTTCTGTACTTACGGAGAATTGATGTGATTTCTCAAGTAAATTGAGGTGTCTGTAAGTTCAATGACATTCTCCAGTGAAGCCACCAGGGCCTGGAGTATTCTTTATGGGAAGGTTTTTAATTATTAATTCATTCTCTTTCATTGATTTGAGTTTGTTCCATGTCTTCACTACTTCCCGAGTTAGTGTTGGCAACTGGGGTATTTTTAGCACACTTGCCTCTTCCATCTGGGGTGTCAAAATTTACTGGCATAGAGTATTTAGTTTTAAAAATAATATCCTATTAATGCCTGTGGGAACTCTAATGATGTCTTCTCTTTCATTCTAGATAAGGGTCATTTCTGTCTTCTCTCTTTTTTTCTTGCTTGATCCAGGTAAAGAATATCAATGTTACCATTCTAGTCAAAAATCCACTTTGGAGCACTGCTTTGGCTGCATCCCAGAAATTGTGTTATCTCATGGTTTATTTTCACTCAGTTCAAAATATTGTTTGATTTCCTTGCAACTTCTTTAAAGGTTATCTCTTGTAGTTAACATTGTTGAGTCTTGCTATCTCTTCCAGTCTGACCACCTCTGCATTTTCATTGGCATGTTTAGACTATCTATTTAATGTAATTAATGGTATGGTGAGGATTAAATTAACAGTTTTGTTATCTGTTTTCTATTTGTCTCTTTTGGGCTTTTTATACCTTTTTTTTTTTTTTAACTTTTTCTGCCCTCTTTTTGGTTAATTGGGTATTTTTTAATAATCCATTTATCTCCACTATGAGTTCTTAGTTACACCTCTTTGATTTTCGTAGCAGCCACTCTGGGGTTTACACCACCTGCCTCCAAACGATGCTGCACCGTCCCGTGCACGGTGAGCACCTCGACAGTGCACCTCTGTTCCCACCTTCTCCTTGTGCCGCTGTCACCACACAACACAATCTCACGATGTGTTATGACTACAGAGCCAACAGTCTTTTAAAGAAGTTCAGAAATGAGGGAAGATATTTTTCCTATTTAATCACGTATTTTCTACTCCTAGCACTTCTCACATCCTGTGTCTCTTCCTACACGGCATTATTTTTCTTCTGTCTTACGAACTTTCTTTAATATTTCCGGTAGTGCAAGTCTCCTGGATAAAAATTCTCTCGACTTTTGTTTTTCTGAAAAGTCTTTATTTCACCTTTTTTTTCTGTAAAGATACTTTTACTTGGAATAGAATTTTAGGTTGACAAGTCCCTTCCCCGCCCCCCCGCACTTGAAAGACTCCATTTCACTGTCTTCTGACTTGCATGCTTTCTGACAAGAAGATAGCCTGAATTTACATTTACTCCTCAGTACATAATGCGTCTTTTTGCCTTGGCTGCTTTTTTAAGACTCATTTTATCACGTGTTTTCAGCAGTTTGATTGTGATATGCCCTGGTGTGCTTTTCTTTGTATTTTCCTGCCTAATATTCTCAGAGCTTCTTTAGTTAGTGCAATTCTAGTTTTCAAACATTTGGAAATTTTTCAGCCATTATTTCTTCAAACATATATTCTGCCCCCTTTCCTGGGACTCTAATAACATGTGTGTTGACCAGCTGGTATTGCCCCGTGCCTCACTGAAACTGTTCATTTCTGTCCTGTGTCTTCAAGTTCCCTGGTCTTTACTTCTGCTGTATACTATTGAATTCCCTTCCAGTGAGCTTTTCATTTCAATCAAACATTTTATGTAATTCCATTTTCTCTCCTTTCTTAGCATATTGATTATACTTTTTTTTTTTTTTTTTTTTACTTTTTTTCCAAGCCCACTTTCAAATAGCAGTGCAGTGAGTGCCTTGTAATAGCACAGCACCACCAATTCCTCCCTTCTGCTGCCCTGGTGATCCTTGCGTGCATGTATGCACACACAGAAGTGCACGTGTGTGTGCATGTATGTGTATGTGCTTCGTAAACATATACATGTATTCAATCGTGGTATATACGTAAGTATACATAATTGAGTACATAGCTGCTATTATTCTGAATAAACTGTTATCTGTTGGATCATTTAAGAATAAGAAAAATAAAAGTTTTCATTTTACCTTCACTTATTTCTTCTTTGATGTTCTTTCTTTATGTAGATGGGAATTTCTGACCTATACTATTTTCCTTCTCTCCAAAGAACTTCTTCTAACATTTCTTACAAAGCAGATCTACTGGCAACAAATTCCCTCAGTTTTTGTGTAAGAAAGACTTTATTTTTCCTTCACTTTTGAAGGATAATTTCACAGGGTACAGAATTCTAGGCTGGTGGCTTTTTTCTTTTAGTACTTTAAATACACCAATCTCATTTTGCTTGCATGGTTTCTGAGGAGAAATCGGATATAATTCTTATTGATATTCCCCTGTAAATAAGCTATTTTCCCCGTCCGGCTTCTTTCAGAATTTTTTTCTTAATCTTTGATTTTTTGTAAATTAAAAATGATATGCCTAGTATCTTGCTTGGTATTCTCTGAGCTTCCTGGACCTGTGGTTTGGTGTTTGACATTAATTTTGGAAAATTATCAGTCATTATTGGTTCAAATATTTCTTCTGTCCTTTTCTCTTTCTATTTCCTTCTGATATTATCATTACAAGTGTTCACATCTTCTGTAGCTGCCCCACAGTTCTTGGATACTCTGCTTTTCAGTTTTGGAGGTTTCTATTGATAGATCTGCTAGCTCAGAGATTCTTTCCTCAGCTGTGTCCAGTCTACTAAAAATTCCAACAAGGACATTCTTCATTTCTGTTACAGTGTTTTTGGACTCTACTTTCTTTTTGTTTTCTTCCCTAGGGTTTCCATCTCTCTGCTTACACTACCCATCTGTTCTTGCCTGCTATCTGCTTTATCCATTAGTGCCCTTAGCAAATTAATCACAGTTGTTTTAAATTCCCTGCCATGTCTGCTTCTGATGCTTGCTCTGTCTCTTCTGTGTTTTTTGCTTTTTAGTATGCATTATAATTTTTTCTTGATAGCCAGATGTATTAGTCCATTTCTGTTACTTATAACAGAATACCTGAAACTGGGTAATTTATAAAAAATGAAATTTACTTTTTACAGTTTGGAGGCTGGGAAACCCAAAGTCCAGGGAACGCATCTGGTGAGGGCCGTCTTCTACAACTATGCAGGGTATCATGGGGTGAGAGAAATGGGCCAAGCAAGACGGAGCTAACCTGCTGCCTGCTCTCCTTGTAAAGCCGTCAGAAGCATGCCCATAACTCCATGAACGGATCAGTCCCTTCACAATCTAATCAGCTCTTAAAGGCCCCACCTTTGCATTACCATAATAGAATTTACCACCCTCTTAACACTGTTACAATGGGGATTAAGTTTTAATGGGTTTGGGGGAGACATTCAATCCACAGCACCAGACCTGATATATTGGGTATAGGAGCTGCAGTAGATAGACCTTTAGGAACACGGTGGTTAGGTGTGGGCGGCGGGAGCATTCCGCATCCTCCCTCTTCGACGGGACGGGGTGGCTGGAGCGGCTGGTGTTGGGTATTTTCCTTCCCCGGGTCAGTAAGGCTCTGATAAAACCCCAGCAGGTTAGAGAACAGAGTGTTCTGGCATATTTCAAGACGGTTCCTCTTTCCTCCCATCCTGCTGAAAGCACAAGATTTCTCTCCAATATTTACTGAGAGAACCTGGCATATTTACAGAGCTCTTGGAGATAAAACTCACACAAGTGTGGGCGCTATGACTGGGTTTCCCAGAATTTCTCACTCTCAGACCTGTCCACGCCTCGCCCCGGCAATTTGTCAGTTGCAGCTCAGGTCTTCCTACCTGGCACCAGCTTGCAGAAGTTGCTGCTCTGGTACGTTGTGATTCTCTGTCTCTCCGACTGTTGGGCAGTGGTGTGCCCTGTGACCTCGCTTCTCTTACACATCTAACAAGAGTTTTGATTTTTCAGTTTGTCCAGCTCCTTGTTTGTTGTTAGGACAGAGGGGCAACTTCCAAGCTCCTCACTTGCAGAATTAGAAACCAGAAGTTGCACTTTTCATTTCAGATACGGTATTTTTCAGCTCTCAAAGTTCTGTTTGGTTCTTATTGTATCTTCCTTCTCTCTCTTCATTATCTGCATATTTTCCACTAGTTTTTTAGAATATTGAGCAGATTTACAACCAATTTTTAGATGATTTTTAATTTCAGAACAATTTTAATTTGTAGAAAAGTACAAAGGTGGTACAGAGTTTCTATACGCCACTTCCCTAGTTTCCTGTGATGTTAGCATCTTGAACAACTATGCCGTGTTGTTAAAACTAAGTGTGGAGGGTTAAATTGAATCTCCCACAAAAGACACATTGAAGTCCTAACCCTTGGTACCTGTGAATGTGACCTTATTTGGAAACCGTCTTTGCCGATGTAATTAGTTAGGTTGAGATGAGGCCATCCTGGAGCAGAGTGGACCCTAACTCCAATATGACTGGAGTCCATACAAGAAGAGACACAGATGACAGAGACGCATGAGGAAAATGCCGTGTTGTGAGAGAGGCAGAGACGGGAGGGATGCACCCACAAGCCAAGGAGCCCCAAGGTTGGCAGGTGACCACCAGCAAGTGGGAAGAGGCAGAGACGGTCCCCCCAGAGCCTTCAGGGAGAGCGCGCCGCTGCCAACATCTGCCTTTCAGGTTTCTAGCCTCCAGGACTGTGGGAGAACAAATTTCTACTGCTTAAAGCCACCCAGTTTATGACACTTCGTTATGGCAGCCCTAAAAACTAAAACAATCAGGAGATTAACATGGGCTCATTCTGGTCTCACCACTTTTCCCACTAATGTCTTTTTTCTGTTCCAGAATCCAGTCCAGGACACTACATAGCATTTAGACATGGTGTTTTTCCCCCGTCATCTCCGGACAGTGGCACTTTCCAAGCTTTCCTTGTTTTTCATTATCTTAAAAGTACTGGTCAGCAGTTCGTAAATGCCCTCAATTAGAGTTTCTCTAATATTTTTCTTCACCTTAGGCTGGGGCTATATGGGTTTTTCTGGAAGAGTAACACCACAGAGGTGAAGTGCCCTCTCGTGACATCATATTGCAGGGCAATGACATCAGCATGACTCGTCACCGGTGATGTGAACCTCTTGGTTAGGTGGCACGTGTCAGGTCTCTCGCTGCGAGGCTGTCATTTTCTCTACATACTCTACTCTTCAGAAGGGGGTCACTGAGTCCAGCCACACTCAGAGGGGTGAGAATAAGAAAAACTAAAATCCTTTTCTGCTAATTCTGTCATGTCTGCTGTTTCCAAGTTTCTTTTGAGTCATTTTTTTTTTCTCCTTGTTGTGGGTCACATTTTCCTGCTTCTTTGCAAATCTAGTAATTTTGTGAATTTTACATTCTTGAGTATTAGATTTAGTTGCATTTCTTTTAAGGGGTGTTGGACTTTATTCTAACAGGTAAGCTATTTGCACATCAGTTTAATTTTTTGCACTTCTTTTAAAAAACTGCTTTTCAGCAGGTCTAGAGACATGTTTACCCTAAGGTTAATTAAGTCCCACTGTTAAGGTATGTGCCTCCTGGGGCCCTTACACTACTGGACAAGTTTCCTCCACTCTGTCTGATGGAGTCGAATGATTCCCAGGCCTGTGTAAGCTCGGGGAATATTTCAGTCAGCAGCTTCTCAATAGTGGGTCTTTCCCCAGAAGTCTCACAGGCAGTCATTCTGCCCGGCCAATGCCTTGAGGGGCTCCCTGTGCACATTTCTGGAGCTCCTGCCCTGCACAGTTCGCTCATCTCCAGTGCTCTGCCTCAAGAACCTCAGCTACCTCAGCCTCCGAATTCCAGTCTCTGCCTCCGGAACATGGCAGGACCCCTGGGTTCTGTTGGAAATTCACTACAGGCAGAGAGCCAGGGCAGCCACGGCCTCCCATGTCTGCTTTCTTTCTCTCAGTGATTGCGGTCCTGGGCTGCCTGTTACCCAGTGTCTGACAACACTTATTGCAGATGTTCTGCCCAATTTTCAGTTGTTCATGACAGGAAGGCAACTGCAGGTCCTGTTACCACTTGTGGCAGGAAGAGCGTCTAAGTTTTCCAAATCCCTCCCCACCCCCACCCCCGAGAGGTGACAGCTTGCTACCATTCCTGCTGCGCGGGACCTCAGCGGTCTTTTCAGCTCTCCTAACTGGAGGATCATATTGTTAACAATCGTTTACATTACATTCTCTCTATTAAAATCATGTGGTTTTCCATCTCCTGCCAGGCCCAATTAGCTTCCTTCAGTTTAAAGGTGTAAAAAAGAGAGAGGGAGGTGGGAGCCGGTGAGACCGTATCTCTTAGAAGAGGTAAAAGTCCACATGGATGTCCCCCTTCTTCCCCTACCTCAAGCAAAGGGCCCCTGGGACTAGCACAGAGGCCAGTGGCAGAGTAGGGGAGCCTAAAAGGTGTTCCCTGGAGCTCCTGGGGGACCCAGGGCCAGATGTCTGACTCTCAACAGGAGACCCCAAGGGCAGAGCACAAGTGGGTATTCAGAAAGGTAGGGTGGTGAGAGGTGGGTATTTAGAAAGGCAGGGTGGTAAGTGCCCTCCACGACCAGGTGACCCCAACAGGCAGGTGTGGGTTGTACATCCAGAAGCAGGAGCTGAGGAGCTTTGCTGTGCAGAGGGGGAGAGAGTGTCCAGTAATCAATAAAAGTGCCCACGAGAGAAAGGCTGGCTTTGGGCACTAGCCTAGTTGGAGGCACACACTCCAGACCAGCACACGCCAAAGACAAGTGCCTCGCCCCTTTCGCTGCCCTGATATCCCTTCCTACTCCCCAACAAGCAGGAGAAGCGGTGGGGAGGGGGTTTGACAAGAGGGGAAAGACCACCCGCCCCAGAAGTTTAATTTGAACAAGAACTTAAAATTGTTTTGATTGGTCTGGACTATTTGGTACATGAAAATGAGACTGTTTCTTAGTACTTGCAAGGGACCAGAAAGCTCTGGAATCTAAATGAGGTCCCAGGCCTAACAGACATGTCTCAAAAGAAGACATACAAAAGGCCTACAAGTACATGAAAAAATGCTCAGCCTCACTAATCACCAGGGAGATGCAAATTAAAACCACAATGAGATACAATCTCACCCCAGTTAAAATGGCTGTTATCGACAAGAGAAAAAATGACAAATGCTGGCGAGGATGTGGAGACAAAGGCACTCTCCTGAATTGCTGGTGAGAAGGTAAATTGGTACAGCCACGTGGAAAACAGTGTGGAGGTTCCTCAGAACTAAAATAAAGCTGTCCTATGACCCAGCACCCAGCTCCTGGGTATATATCCCAAGGAAACGAAATCAAGATATCAAGAAGACGCCTGCAGTCCCACGTTCATCACAGCATGTTCACAACAGCCAAGAGACGGAATCCACCTAAGTGTCCGTCAGTGGATGAACGGATTAAATGAACTGTGGTCTATGTACACAACAGAACACTGTTCAGCTATGAGAAGAAATAATATCCTACCATTTGCAGCAACATGGATGGAACTGGAAACCATCATGTTAAGTAAAATAAATCAGGCCAGAAAGTCAGATTTCACATGTTCTCACTCATACATGGAATCTTAAAAAAAAAAAAGTGGTTCTCATAGAAGTAGAGGACAGTCACCAGAGACAGAGAGGGCGGGGAGAAGGGGTGGACTAGTGGGTGCAGAGCTCTGGGGTCCACCCTAGGCGAGTCATTGTGCAGTATATGCATGTATTGAAACAACGTACTGTACCCCACAAAAATGTACAGGTAAATATTAAAATAAAATAAAAGATAAAAATAAATAAGTGAAAGAGTTCCCAGGATTGGAATCCAATAGAGCAGGGGGGAAAGGCAATTAGGGGAAAACAGAACTTTATTCCACTATTTCAGCCCTAGTGTAGTTCACCTGGTAAACCAATGACAAACACCAGACACATGAAAATCATCTATAGAAGAAGAGACTGAGCCCCAGAGAGTCTCAGACAACGAGCAGGCTGCGGCTGCTCTCCTGAGGCCTCTCCTGAGTCCTCCGGTGGCTTGTGGCAGGACATAGCTCCGGAGCTCCCACTGCCCACAGGTGCTCACAGGGCTGGCCCGAAACACCAGCCCCTACCGCCACAGGCACCCTAAGACCTGGGTCCCTGCCCCACCGCGCAGCACCCAACACGGGTATGCAGACACAGCACGGGCCCTCTGTGGCCCACCTGGAGGGAGGAAACGGACCAGCTGCACACAGCAGAGCCCACACGTGGTGTGAGCCTTGAGCACACATCACTGAGGGAGATGGAGGGAGCCTTTTCCAGAGATAACAGCTTCTCAAACCACCTGCCACGAAAAACCACCTGCATCTTTCTCTCCAGTCTGTCACAGACCTATATTTTGTCGAGTATGATAAAAGCAAATTACTAGAAAGAAACTGAATAGAAACAAAGCATACAAAATACAAGTTCAAAATTTGTATTATTAGGTTGGACAGACATAAAATTACTCCATCAAATTGCAGTTTCTGCACTTGCTTCTTCATGAACCAGTGACAGCCAGTCCATGGACACTGGGAGCAGCACGAGCCATCGTTAAAACGTGCAGGCCCCTTGACTGGCCTGGGCCCTGCCTTCTGCTTCTCCCGCTGGCCTCTCCAGCCTCCTTAAAGTGTCTTCTGATTAGGTCGGTCTCCTGAGCGCCGCCTTCGGTGGGTCCTCTGCGTCAGTTCCATGTCCTGATTGTTTCAACGTTCACACTGTTCCTCTGCTTGGAACGCCCTCTTCCTGACTTGGCATGTCCAGTCTCAACCACGCTGAGGCTGTACCTCAATGCCACCTGCTCCACCTGGTCACCACACCTGGCTGACATTACTCTGAGGCTTCTCGGGGGAGCCCGTCTGTTGTTGTCTTGTCTGTTGCTGTCGAGTTCCCCATCCTACTCCGCGGTGTGGTTCTTTATATCCGCGACCCACCTTCCCTGTGAGACTTCCAGGTTCGTGGGAGAGGATCATGGGGCAGGATTCATTTCTGCTTTGCCTTTGTTTCCTTTCTAAGAGCTGGCACAGAGGCTGCCCAATAGAGTTGACCTGTGTCAAGGACTGAAAACAACAGAATGCCCTCCCTCAGTGTGGATGGAGCAGCCTGGGCAGATGCCTGCTGTGTGTGTTCTTCCTACGTCGGCTGCCAGGAAGGTCCAGGCGCCGATGCACCCAGCCGGGGACATCCCACCAGCCCCAGGGAGAATGGCTGCTCGCTAAGTGGGCACTTCTGAAGGGCTCTCTGCCTCTCCAAGCTCTCCAGGATGTGAGGAAACCAGCTGTCCCTGTCTCAGACAAGCAGGACTTTTCCTTTCACCTCTCTCGGGCCTTTTGCTGCCCAGCAGGGTGCCAGAGCCCAGTGCCACTTGTCCCAAGACGGGGAAGCAGACTGGGCAGATGGAAGCTAGGTGAGCCTGTGTGGAGGGCGGCCACCGCGGAGCCCCAAGCGCAGTGCGCTGCGGCCCGAGGCAGGGTTGCAGGGTGAGGAGCTGCAGGAGGAATGCGCCGGCGGCTGGCTTGTCTGCGTTGCTGCCTGCGGGCACACTGGCCACCCCACGTGCCTGCAGAGCCCAGCAGAGGAACCCGAGCGATGCCACGAGGGGACGGCTCCCTGGCACGCAGCCAGGCCCACGACGGTCCCCAGCCGGCCCAGAACAAGAGTGCCAGGGACTGTGTCCCGCCTATGAGACAGGCCAGAAGGAGGTGGGGGGGGCAAGAAGAACAGATAGGAAGGGGGTCGGGGGCAGCAAAGGACAACAACAAAGGAAGACGACTTACCAAAGAGTGGAAAAGAGAAAGGAGGAAGAAAAAAGGGAGGAGGACGTTTTAAAAGGGGAGAAGAGATGGCAGATGAGAAATCACATCAGTAGTACCAGTTTTTGAGGCCCTACTGATCGGTGGAAAATATGTCTCAGCCGCCCCTCCACGGGGCATGGGGGGAGGGGAGGCCCTTGTTCCCAGCCCCCTCTTCAGGTGACGCTTCTCTGAGAAATGCAGTGCGCAGCCGAGCCCTGGGGACCCCGGGAGGCTGCAGGGTGGTGTGGTCCTGGAGGAAGTCTGCAGAGCTGGCTGACCAAGCGTGTGTGTTTGTACATATGTATATCTGTTTGTGTGCGTGTGTGTGTGCCTGTGTGCATGTGTGTATGTGTGTGCATGTGTGTATGTGTTTTTTGTGTGTGTGTGTGTGTGCACATGTGGAGCTTGTCTGCTAGAACTGGAAAATCTTGCTGCTGTGAGAAGTCTGGTCACTTCTGGTTCTAGTGAAGCTGTTTTCCTCTCATAGTTGTCAGTGTAGTGGGAAATGCACTCCATAAAGTTTTTTTTCCATTAGGAGGCCACTAAACTGCGTCATTCAGAAATGAGGGTCTGCTGCATACATAGCTTCCAACTTACATATTCCTGGACTCAGGGAAACATCTTTTGTCACAGAAATTAAAGATGGAACAATTTTTAAATTTATTTTTTATTTTTAATTGTGGCAAAATACACATAACATAAAATTTACCATCTTAACCCTTTTTACGTGCAGGGGTATTAAGTGCATTCACACGGTTGTGCAGCCATCAGCACCGCCACCTCCAGCACGCTTTTCATCTTGCAAAACTGAAATTCTGTACCCATGCCCCCCAACTGCTGGCAGTCACCATTCTTTTTTATGTCTCTATGAACTTGACTAATGTAGGTAACTCATATAAGAGGAATCATACAGTATTTGTTCTTTCGTGCCTGACTTATTTCACTTGGCCTAATACCCTCAAGGTTCATCTACATTGCAGCATGTCAGAATGTCCTTCCTTTCTAAGGCTGAATAATATTCCATTGCTTGTGTGTACCACATTGTGGCTTTACACTCATCTACCTTTTGGTTATTGTGAATAACGTTCCTAAGAACAAACATCTTTTTGAGACCCTGCTGTCAATTATTTTAGGTGTATTCCCAGAAGGGGGACTGCTGGTCACACGGTAGCTGTGTGAGGCTGCTCCACACTGCTCTGCACAGCGGCTGCAGCGGCTCACTTCCCACCAGCAGTGCACAAGGGCTCCAGTTTCTTCCCATCCTTATCAACACTTGTCATTTTCTGTGTTTTTTGGTAACAGACATCCTAATGTGTATGAGGTGGTATCTTACTGTGGTTTTGATTTGCATTTCCCTGATGATTACTGATGTTGGGCATCCTTTCTTGTGCTTATTAGACATTTGTGTATCTTCTTTGGGAATATGTCTGCCTAAGTCCTCCACCTATTTTTTAATTAGGTTATTTAGGTTTTTGTTGTTGAGTTGTAGGAGTTCTTTATATATTCCGGATATTAACCCCTTATCAGATACATGATTTGAGAATATTTTCTGCCTTCTCGTGGATTGCCTTTTCACTCTGTTGATTGTGTGCTTTGATGCACAGATGTCGATGTAATCTAATTTTTCTATTTTTGTTGTTGTTGCCGGTAAGGAACTCTATTTTAAGCCAGCTCCAATACTATGGCTCTTCTCAAGATGCCCTTAAGTGAGACAAAGAACAAGATAAAAGCCTGTGCTGATGACAGCAGTGGCCCCGGCACCGCAGATCAGCCCCGGGGGAGCAGGCATTGGCCAGGTTAGGAGCTCAACACACCATTTGGTCACCTTCCCTGTGACCATTGGGTTTTCAGAAATTCTCTATTTGCAGACCTGTGCTAAATAAAGGGCTTTGTATTTTGGCTTTTTTTGTTTTGTTGTTGTCTGGTCAGATTTTGTTTTGATGCTAGTGGGGTTTTTTTACCCCCCTATCTTCTGAGTATGGTCGTTCAAGTCCTACACCAAGAAATCTTGAACTGACTTCACATCAAAGATCCAAAATGAACTACTTATTTGGAAGAAAACATACCCAGTTTGCTGGCCAGCTCAGATCTTGACTCCTTGTGCCAGAAGGGGTCATCCTAAAAAGTCCATAAATGGTCCCAAGGGGAGTGAGCCAAATGCCGGCATTGACTGTCCCTCAGATAAAGAGCTGGAAGCAGCCCACGAGACAGCACTCAGCGTCCAGGTGCCTGTCTGTGCTTTATGAGCCTTAATTCTGAGCCAGTGTCAGCCACTGGGTCCTCCGCCAAAGAAACACTGGAAAACCAACCTTTCCCTCGTTTCACTGGTATGTCAGCTGCTGATGGACATCGTCTGTGAAGCCAGACCAACCTTTAAAACATGTATATCTACAGAAGTAAATTCACCATTATCCTTTCATAATGAGAAAGCAAATCTAGTTTAATGGAAGACACTTCAACCCAACAGTGCCTCTAGGAGGTAGGCAGGGGCCCCTGGGCAGGGAAAGCAGAGCTGCTGGCATTCTGCCAAGCTCTTCACCCTTTGAGCAGCGTTCCCTCCCCCATGCCGCGTGGGCACTCTGGGATCAGCTGTTTCCTCCGTTCCTCTTCTTAACTACCCAGTGCAAGCCCCTCTCAAGGCTCCACACTGACGGCAATGGCTGCGGACAAGGGTGACATGGAGCTAGTGCTGCACGGTTACTGTCCTCACAGCGCCCACAAACGGGCAAAGTGAGTAACAGACATTCAAGAAACAAGGCAGTCAGTACAACACAGACTTGGCACCACACAGTCTAGCATTCCTTGTGTACCCAGTGCAGTAGTTGCATGCAGGACAGGGGCCTGTGAGCGAGGATCCCAGTGGCCTTGTATTGCAGCCACATTCCACAAAGACACCAACACCAACACAAGCACACACACCCAATACCAACATCCACACTCACACAGACACCCATCCCTACACACACACCATAAAGAGAGATGTGCTCTTCCCGCACCAGGTGAAATTTTACTAACACTCCTCTTCTAAAAGAAATGAGAAATGGACAAAAGCTCAGAGCTTCCTAGAGAAGTGTGGTGGCCCAAGGAGACCTCCACGGCTGAATTCACGTGTCATCATCCATTTGCTTCACTCCAAACAGTTTTCATGTGCACCCTGTAAGAAAATACACCCTGAGTTCCTGCAGGGGGTTGGTTTTTAATGGAGTAGGTTAGTGTTGGTGAGAGGAAGCTGCTGGAATTGCAGGTGGTGGAGAGAGGAGCCAGGCCTGGAGGGTTATCACAGGATTATTCCTGCAGACGAACAGGATCTCTCTTTTTATGTACCCTGGCTCACTGTCAGCACAGTTCAAGTTCAAATGCTCTATGCGGCCTGGACAGGGACTGCATCGTGAAGAAGTCCAAGTGTTTCTGAGTAGGCTGGACGTGCGGGGCTTGTCCGCTAGAGAACCCGATCAGCTCTGAAGGTCTGCATTCCTGCTCCTGCCTGCTACGTCCTAGTTTCACCCTTGACAGAATGTAACCTCCCGCTCAAAGACAAAATCCTCCGTTCCTTCTCCCCACCTACCCTCTCCACAAAAAGTCACCAAGAAAAAGAGGCTGGCTTGGGATAGAGGCCCTGAGGTTTGTTTGGACACCACCGCCCCCCTTTGCAAACCAACGTTTTAATGAGTTAAGTGCACATAAATCAGAAACACCAGGGTCACGTTTCCTCTGAAATACTTGGGGGTGGGGTGCAAAATGCACTCCACATTTGGCCTAATCCAAAATCAGGAGGTAGGCCAGCCCTTGTCAAGTCTCCCCTGCCCTGATGCTTGGCCTAGAGGGGTCAGGACCATGCCAGCACTCACGGCCAGGATTCCCGTGGGGGTGCAGGCGCCGGCAATCAATACTGACGACACCAGGAGCCAGGAACGGAAATGAGATCAATGACAGGGCCTGACATGGTGATTTCAGTAGGAAACAAGCAGCTACATGAGAGCAGACATTCCGAACGCCTCTTGCAGTCATCTGGACACACAACGTGGTTACAAAAACAACACGAACACGCTAAGAGCCAGCAGCCAGAGCCTGGAAAACATAGTCCCTCTGGGTCAGAGCTGGGCCCCTCTCCCTGGGCACATGTGCAACTGTGTGTGCGCACATGTGTCTTCTAAAACACGAGTTCTATTTAACTTGATTCAGAAGCTGGATGTCTTTCCCCTGCAATTAAAACCGCTTCTGAACAAACATGTTTCCGTCCATGAGGGCGGGGGCGGGGGAACGGTGAGTCAAAAAAGGGAAAGGGTTTGCTCTGGACCTGCTGTAGGTTCAGTCTTAGGATTGCTGGAAAATGTGCAGACCAGGAGAGAAGACCAGTCCCCCAGCATGGAGCTCTGTTCTCCAGCTCAGGGCAGAAGGACGGTCACAAAGCAGGGGGTCCAGGACAGAAGTAATTTGGCAGGAGACAAACTGGTGCAGATACACCAGCTGTCCCTTTATGTCATCAGGACCCAAGGTACAGTCTAGCTAGTCCCTAGGGTTGGAAAGGTGAGCTGGTGAGTTCTTTCCTTCCAGCCAGTTGAGTGGAAATGAACGCAAATCTCCAATCCTGCTGCACACCCCACCTGCCCCTACTTGGTCTCCACCATGGGGTGCCTTCGTCCCCATCTCCAGCCTGTCTCTGTCGTTGATGGCTGTCACTTCTGCACTGCAGGGAAGAGGCACTCAAAAATAAGGAGGAGGCCTGAGAGAAGGAGAGGGCACAGGGAGTTGGCAGGTGACAGTGGCTGGCACCTGGGGAGCAGAGTAAGGAAGGCTTCATGCTGACATGAATGGCAGTTCACGGGCCAGTGCTTGTCCTGTCACTAGCCGGTTACTGGCTGCTCCTCCGCCTCTTCCTCCTCCTCCTTCTCCTCTGCTTGGGCCTTGGGGCCTCCCCCAGGCCTGGCCCAGGTCAGGGCCTGAATTGCCATGCTGGAAGGAGGTACTGCTGACAGAAGTCATTGAGTTACCTGCCAAGACTAGCAGCCAAATTTGGATTCCAAGTGGCCTCAGCTGCCAGCCTTGGGAGGGAGTGCCGACCCCGGAGGAATCCAGTTAATCCACTCTGGTTGTCCCTGGGCCACATTGTGAACTAAGCACTTGGGTTTTGGCATGTGATCCATTTATTCCTTCAGTGATGGGGCTAAATCATCTAGGTAAAAAGGCAGAATTATCCAGATCTGCGTAAACTCTCCGGAGAACTAGGAAGCAAAACCAGAAACAGAGGTCCTTAAGCCACCCCCGACCCCCATCCACTCCCAGGTACAGATAGTGACAGTGGATGCTACTGTCAACCATTAAACGTGGGGGTTGTGTGCAAGGGACTGCAGGGGCACCCCGTTTCCCTTCTAGTTCTCTTTCTTGGAAGGAAATTCTGGGGTTTGATTGCTTGGTTTATCTGTAAGTCCTGACACCCAGGGGGTCTCAGAAAAGCTCTGGCTCTGGATCCCACCTGGCCAGCCCATGGACGGGCTTCCTGAGGGTACCCAGTCCTAGGGCCTGGACTCAAGCACTGCAGAGAAGGGGGAAAAAGGACTTTCCCTTGGAACTCATAGCTGCCCACAGCAGAGCACAGCTGAAATCCCAGGGACAAGGCCACGAGAATTCCAAATCCTTCACTGCCACCCCAGCTACCAGGCCTGGCGCTCAGGTGATGGAAAGGTCATCCTAATTAAAGCCACGTGGTGGGGTTTCAGCTGTGGAAACCGCTGGATCCCTTCTCCTTCCTCCCCCCTCCTCTTTTCTCCTTAAACACACACCCGCAACTTTCCCTCCCATTATTTAAGCAAACAACTCTCTCCATGATTAAGTGCAGCCCTTCTTATCTAAATAGTCCACAGATGTATAAAGACACAGGAGCTCTCTGCTCCTATTTGGAGCTTGTTCTGGGACCCATCTTCTCCACCCTACAAAAAGCAGCCTTCCTTGGCCTTTGCTGACAGAAATTCCTCACGCCTGCACCCCCAGTAAATCAGCCCTGCTCGGCAGGCTGTCCTTAATTTATCAAAGAGGTGAGATTTCCCCTCCAAATGCTTCAGTCCCCCCACCCCCTTTCGTAGCTCTTCCCATAACCTGAGTTTGAAACTGCCCAGATGTGAACGAGTAGAACAAGAAAAGTCCCAATTCTGTTATCAGATGCCTGCATCGCTGCAGCTGTTCAGGTGAACGCCACCAGTTGGTTAACTCGGCAACCCCTGATGGGTCCGGGAATGGGGGCTGGGGGCTGGGAAGTTTGGCAAAGGGCACTGCCTGGACAAATAGGTTGCTGAAGGGGAGAGAAAGAAAGGGGTCTGTGAGCTTCCAGAATAAATAGTCTGGGAGAAAAGAATCAACCCTTACGGCCTGGGACAAGAATGAAATATAATGAGTGGGGTGAGATTAGCTCCCAGCTTTGGGTTTATAACCGCAACTCTTGGTTTGATTTTTCTTACCGACCCAAAGCATGGAGAATATTTTGAGTCCTTAGGAGATGGCGATATTCCAGCAGGGCGCGAGGACGCAACCGAGCCCTGGCAGCCCCTCCCTTGCCCATTACAGCTTCCCTACACGCAGTGTGCTCTGGGGCCAGCAGCTGTCCCTCAGCCCCACCTCAGACCTACGAAGCAGGATCTGCACCTTAAGCCTGGTCCCAGGCATGTTAAAGTCTGAGAAGCACTCTGGAGAGCTGGATGTACCCAGCTACGAAGGGGAGAGTGAGGGCTCGTTCCCTCCCGCACGTACGTGACCTCTATGGACCAACACCCAAAAACGAACAACACATACGACTTCAGACAAGGCTGCAGCAATGTAAAGTGTTGGGGGGGGAGGAAGACACCCCAAGTTTTCTGCTTCTCATCCCCATTCCACACACATCCTGTTAGGATGTTTTGCAAAGATCCAGAGGACTGCTGGCATCTAAGAAACCTAGTGTGTTAGTTTACAGTTCAGATTCTAGGGCCCCACTACCAACGTTCCTAACCAGAATTTCTGGGTGTGGGGGCCAGGAGCTGCATGTTAGCAAGCTCCCCTTGGGGACACTTCCACACGCTAAAATTTGAAAATGATTCCCTTGCTTTCCTTTGATTGCTGCTGGATGATTGGCACAGATTTCTCTTCCTCAGGAGCAAAAGTGAGTTGCTGGCACTTCTGGACCTGAGGTGGGGAAATGGCCTTAGAAGCAAGACCAACCAAACCTTGTGACCCTTTCTCTCCTGTTGCCCCTGGGTAGTCACTGCAGAGGAGAGGCGCTCACACGGCTGAGGCACAAGACTCAAGCAGTCCTGACCCTCGGGGACCCCAAGCCCCAGGGCCACTCCAGCAGCTGCCGCTGAGCCACCTGCACACACTCTTCATCATCCTCTTGCCGATTTGTTAAAAAAAAATTCAAAACAGCAATGAGAAATTACGGGTCATGGTGGTGGGGCTTCAGTGGGGGTGACAACGGCATCTTCACCCTGCCGAAAAGAAACTTGCTTTCTTATTAACCACAGGGGAACTAAAAGGAGATGCTAATATTGTCCTTGGCTGGGCTAGCATGTCACCAGTTGGGTACATTCGTATGTGAAAATCTTTCTATGTCACAGCATGACTTCCACAGCAGTTTTACAAGTCCTCATACCATGCCTTAAAAAAATGGTGCCTCTGAACTGGGGCGTGTTTTGGGGGGACTTGGAAACATTTGCTCACTTGTGGGTAAAACTGCCAGCTGTCTCACTTTTGGAGGTGCCAAATTAATCAGAGAACCACCTCCACTGAAGTTATCGCTGTGATTGCTTACAGAATTAAAAGTCACACAGGAAAGTTCCTGAGGCAAGAAGCATATAACCTAATAGGAGACGGCTCGGGCTGAGCAGAGCACAACACTCCAGGTCCACAGGGAAGTTTGGCAGGTGGTTCAGACACTTGTGCCCATACATCTGGGGTCAGGAACCCTGGGTTCTAACTCCAGCAATGGTAGCGACCTGGGACTCCCATACTAGTTGGGAAATCCTGGCCATATCACACCTTAGATTCTTCATCTGTAAATTAAAGGGGTGGACATGGTCTTCTCTAACGTCTTGTGTGGGTCCAGGTACCAACAAGTTTTCAAATTCTAGCTGGTAATTTTAACATTGAGTTGGGCAAGAGGGAGAAGAGCATTTGAAAAGAGAGACATGGAAAAGATATGCAAGCAAGGCTTAAAACTACATTCTTGTAGAGCAAGTATTTAACCTTCACTCCGATCTGAAACACACATAGCCAGAAGAAGCCGTTCTGGAAGTTATTCACAGGAGCAGATGGTAAATGGGGGGGGGAGTCTGTGGCGTCTCCCAAGCCTCCTCCAGCCCCCCACACCCAGCTGCCATTTGAAAACTGTCGAACTGGGACAGAGGGGCTTGTGCACAGTAGAAGCAGGTGAGTGCTGCATGGTGGGGAAAAAGTCACAACTCACATTCTCTTTGATTAATTGAGTGATTTTAGTCAAGTGAATATTGATACATGGTAGAAAAAGCATGAAAATAAAATGGACACGTACAGGGATTACTATTAACACAAGTGATAACATCAAAACATCTGGTAAAATGCGATTAAAAAAAACAACACAAATGAAATGGAATGTAAAACATTTTCACAGTATTCAAAGCTTTTGTAGACGATTTAGACTCTAAAAGAGGAGCACTACAGGCAGGTGCTGGAGGAAACGGGGATTCGCTGTGCGCTGTGTGTCTGCTGGTGTCCGGTCAGAGCGGCCAGCACATTACTCCGTGCAAGTTGCCTTAGGAGCTCTCCTAAAGCAGATCGTCTGAGCCCCCCACGTCTGTAAAGCTACAACAGAGCATCTAGTTGCTAGGAGTCTGATGAGAGAAACAGATTCGAGGTTTGGGAACGGGATTTCTGTCATTTACAGATCCAAATGAAAACTGGATCTCTGGCTGGATTGTGCCTTGGGGAGAACTTGGTGCTAATCCACAGGCACCGAGAGCCAAGTGTTACGTAGGATATTTAAAAAATAAAATGTTCTTGGAATTCTCACCTCTCATTCTATCTTCTAAGAAAACTACTAAATATTCTTCAAAGATTTAGCCGAGCTCTGCCAATGGCCTCACAGGACTCTAACCAGAATTATTTTAAAGCTTTACAAATGCAACCTTTGCAGTATCAATGACTACCAAATCCCACACAGACCTACTCTTTTGGAAACCAATGCCCAGACCAATGAGTCTGCACACTGGTTTGTTGTATTCTCTGCTGAGAAAAACAAAGGTTTGTGATCATGCTGCTCTGGGCCCACAGATAGCCTCCCGTTTCATCCTGAAATTGCTGATGTGACATAGACAAAGCTGGTGTGCGTCTAGTCTTCATTAGAGTACACAGTGAAACCCAAAGTCCAGGGACTCTGATCTGAGGCTGTGGTGCAACCTGCAGCTGCAATTCACGTTTCCAATCCATTGTGAGCTGTTTCTGAAAATGTCATGTCCTACCCAAGAATTCCCATTTAGAGAGTCACACAGCACGGCAACCTAGTCTTCCTTAACGGCTTACATCCCCGATGAGCCCTCCACTAAGTCCCCTGCGTGGAGCGAGGGCCTGCTGCACGCTGTGCTTTGTCAAAATGAGCACTGAAACCGAGGGAACCAGAACCAAGACCCAGATCCACGTACTCTTGAAAATGCTCTGAAGTTCACTTGGACAACAGGAAAAGAGAATGTTTCTAATTAACTAATATATATACATTTTTTAATCAACGGAAATTACAGATAAATCACTTAAGGTCCCCAACACTTTATGATTAAATGTCAGAGAGAACCAAAAAAAAAAAAAAAAGTGTTAAAACGGTGAGATCACTGATGGTGAGAGGCTAAGTATATCAGGATCACTCTCAGGTGGGTAACGCAGTTGGCATGCTGGTTTCTGATTAGAGCCTTCAGAAGCTGACAGAATGTTCCACTGCTTCTGTGTCAGTCCAGGGCCATTGGGGTGACACTGTCCAACCTCACTGCAGCATCTGGATGGGGTATAAACATTACCCAGAGCAACAATCACTAAGGTCGTCAAGGTGTCACCCAAAACTGAGAAATGGGAAGAAATGAACGTTAACTGTTTAGAACTACTTCCTCTACACTGGACAAAAGGAGTTATCTCCGGGCGCTGCCTCGTGTACACCACTTATTAACAGCTCTAAGAAGTATCTCAGGGCACTCGGGAAAACCTGCAGGGATGTTTTGCTTTTGAAACGCTCTCCTTGGACGGGGACACTTGTCTCAACTTTCCCTCTGCAGAGATAAAAAAAAAAAAAATGTAAAAAGTACAGGGAACGGGCAGGTGGACTGTTCTGAATTTCTTTGATCTACAGGCAATCGAGTTTAGAGGAATCCGCTTCCCAGGAAAGAGAAGAACGGGCAGACCGTGAGTGCTGGTGGCTGTGTGGGCGCAGGACCGCCCAGAGCTCTGCAGGAAGGAGGGCGGCACAGCGGCGCTACCTACCAGGTGGACCCGCAGCCACACGTGTTCTTTAAAAAATGCGAAACAAACAGATAAAATTAGAATACGAAGCTCCTCATTCAACGTCACAAACCACACCGACTAGCAATTGGCTGTACTGCTCTAATTTTTTTTTTCTTCTTTAACTACGTTTTCTGAAAACCCCTAACTATTGCCTCCTCAGTCTGAAAATCGTCGTCTGTCTCGTGCTCACTGTGGCCGCCCTCTCCATGCACGGGGGCAGGCACGGGCCACCCTCCACGTGCCTGGGGCAAGATCACGCCCGACTGTGGGAAGCAGCACCTGTGTGGCACCTGAGACTGGCAGGCTCGTGTCCGAGGACGATCACGTGCAGCCACCTCCCTTCTCACCCCTCTGTCCTCACGCGCGTGTGACGTGCTCATGCCCCCCTTCCCTGCACCTGCGACCTTGTGAACCTTTCTTAAACCCGTGGTGGAATGTGCCTGTTTCTGTCTAAAGCAGACAGAAGGAGAGATTACTCTGGAGCTGACAGCTGTGTGACTGACCAACAGTTAGAACTTTCTAGTTCCAAAGGCGGAGATTGGCCAATAGTTCCACAAGCCATTTGTCACAACGCCAAGAAAGTGGAACCTCATTTTTGCTGCCATCCCTCACTTTTTGCCCGATCCCCTTTCTTTAACTGGCAAGGGTTCTCTTTCTCAGTGATTATGTCCCTGGTTGAATGGCTCTCCACCTGCTGTCCGCACGGTACGTCATAAAAGCCTCCCTCATCTAAATGGCCCTTTCCTTACCTGGATGTGGCTATGCTGGGGTCTGGGGCATGGCGAGGAGGGGAGAGAGGGGGACGTGCAGGAACAAAGCCGGCTGAGCTAGTGTCCACCACCAGCCGGAGTAGGCATGGGCCACCAGGTGCCAGGGCCGCCGTCGCCCCACCCCAGCCCACCCCGGGAGAGTCACTTAAAGACCGACTGAAAAGTGGGGCACTCGTGGCTCTTCATCTTCCTCATGAAGCTTCTGAACTCCTTGTTTCTCTTGTCCCACTTGTGGATGGCCGTCAGCAGGTACTGGCTCCTCACCTTCCGGCCCATGATGAGGAACTGGTGGCCGAGGTTGTCCAGCTGGTGGCAGGGGCAGTCAGCTCCGTTCTTCAGGAACAGGACCAGCGTCTTCAACTCCTTCTTCTTAATGGGCCCCAGCTTCAGGGCCTTCTTCTTCTTGGGGACGATCTTTTTGTCACCATTTTCTTTTTTCACTTCTTTTATTTTCATCCTCAGTGCTAGAGACGGTGTGGGGCGGGGCAGAGGAGAGAAGGGAAGAGAAGGCGTTTTAGAGCACAGCTTTCCATCTACAGCAATCACCCAAACCTACAGCACAAGTGGAGGTAAAGTGAACGGAAACCGCAAGAAGGAGGGACTTTAGGAATAAAAACCAAGGTCTCAGTAACCCGTCAACACTGACTCGCCCCCTAGTTTTGTGGTGACCTCAGTAATTGACACAGGCACCGTGAGATTCTTAAGAATATCGTACGACGCTTTAAGAGAAGAAGGGGATCATATAATCCAATTTAATGTACATAATCCAATGCTATAGATCTCAGCATTCAAAGAAAGAACCTACCCTGAGTTTTTTGTGTTTTTTTTTAAAGGGAAAGTTACTGGTTTAGTTATTTAACATTCAAAGAACCTAAAATTCCTTGAAAGTTGGGTCCTGAAAACAAGTCAGACAGAATATGTGTGCACATTCAGCAGGGGAAAGTTAGAGGATACTTCGAATTGTCATGCTTGGTTGTGTGAAGCATCAATGTCCCACTTCAGCATGGGAGAAATCAGAGTCCCTGTGACTGTGTCTCTACAAAGGCCACACAGTGGGCACTGTCTCCACTGACCACCACTGACGTTCTTTCAGCAGAGGAGACGCACACATTGACTCCCTGACAGACCAGAGCAGGTCCTGGTGAAGTCCCAACAGACAAGTCCAAGTGGTGATGTCTCCTCAAATCTAATGTGGCACACAGGACGCTTTTGCTCTCAGCAAGAACCCCGGCAGAAAGGAAAACCAGCCCAACCACCAAGTCTGCCTTCTCTTTTGTCTCTGCAGACCCTGGATCAACATTAGTTTTAACCTGTGGACCAGATCCTTTAGTGACAGCTACACAGAGTCAACTGGTGATGATGCTTTAGTGTGAAGGCACGCTACATACCATAAACACGCTAAACACGTGGTGCTGCTGTTAGTCAATTCCCCTCTAAGACGGACCAGCCCCACATATTTCCAAAGGAGTTGGAAATCATTTTCTAGATGCTAGCTGTCAGCTAATCTGTACATCCTCTGAATTCTTTTGAATTCAAAATTATCAAGCCCCCTCTTTTTAATAACTCAAGGCTTCCACTTTCCATGAAGAAAGTCTTGACCCTGAACTAAATACCAATCACTAACAATTCTGGAAGTGTCTGGCATGCCAGGACACGTGCTAAGTATTTTACGTGCATGTCCCTAGTTAATCCTAACTCCACAAGAAGGACACAATTACTTGCCCATCTGACAGACAAGAAACCTGAGGCTTAAGGAGTTAAGCCGACTTGCCCAAACTCACTAACCCATCTATGACTATGCACTTTAAATCACCATGTTGTCCATGCCGACTCTATGGTTCCAAAATTCCTTATAATGCCCCCAAAACTTGGAGTACTGATTAAATGGACCAAGATAATAAGGGGGAGAAGCTCAGACCTTCTTCCCAGGTACACCCGCATTTCAAAATGACTTTACTTATGAAACGGTAAAAGAGTTCTTGGTTGAAAGAGCCAACTCTGGCAGAGGAAAAGCTGCATTTGTGAAGGCTTTGTTATTTAATATTTAGTTGATTACAAAAGCACAACCTTGGCTAACCCAAGAATAAGAAGGGGCAGCGGGAAATCCTAGGAACAAACCTTTAAGGAGTGTGTCAAAGTCAGTAAATTAAACCCTCACCCACTGCTTTCTTTCCCTTACACCAAGAGTTCCAGATCCTGAAGCCTACTTAACTCAAACCTGGTGGAATACTCTAGGCCTGAGAACTGCCTCCCCCCAAGGGAGGCGGAAGGGGTAGGAGCTGGGCACTAATGAGCACGACGTTCCTGGTGAGGACTGTCAGTGACCTCTCAGGCCGTCCACGGCTTCCCAGTGCACATGGGAGTGAGTTAAGAACAGCTTCCCAATAAGCCACTTCCTTCAAACTCTTCGCACCCTGAGCCAGCCATTGCCCAGTGCGACTATGCTTGACTCCCGCCCACAGTGGGCACCAGCCCGTGGGACTGCAGTGAAGAGGAAGCAGCAGAGACCCGCCCATTCCAAGGCCTCCCCCAAGATGTACCCAAACAGGCCCATGCTGGCTCAGCTTCCATGGCTGATTCCCAAACCCTGCACCTGGCAGCTCACTCGAGAAAAGACTTTGCCTGTTCTCGTCTGTGGCTCGCTGAACGAGAGACGCCCACAGCTGGGGTTGAGTGAGCACCAGCAGCAGGAGGCCCCCCGCCCAGGCCAGGCCTCTGCCTCCCCTCTGTAAACAGAGCAAGTGGGAGTGGGAGAAACTGCTTACCAAAGAAAGGCTGCAGAGTCCTGGGCGGCAGCAAGAGAGGGAGAAAAATCTCCTTCCACGAGACCCTCCAAGACATGGCCCCAGGTTGCTAGGTAAATCCCAAGCTGCCTCCTAAAGTCTAGAGCTCAGAACCCAGCATTGCTAAAGGAGCGAGCAGAACAGCAGCAGGAGACACCAACGCGTGCACCAGCTGACAATGTGGACACCGTCTTTTCTGCACTGAGTTCCCACCACATGCTGGGCTCTGCAGGTGAGCAGGGGACAGGTGCTATCTGTGACTCTTTGCGTAAAACTCAGCAACCATGTTAAGAAGGTATCATCATTATTTCATTACAACCAAGGAGAAGGGCTCGGGTTAAGTAACAACAGCACGAGGCCACCATTTGTAAGCAACAGCATTGGGATTAGGGCCCACACCTAACCCCAGAGACCTACCGTACCATGACTCGGTTTAAAATGATATTGCTTGAGTGGAAACTATTTCATTCTTTTGATTGTGGTGCTTCTAATCACAACTCAAATCAAAAATTAATGTTCCTTTGCCATGACCGTGTAAAGGAATTCAGTTTACACAGGTGGGGACAGAGAGGGGAGGGGAAGGTCAAGTGATGGAAATGTGGTACGCATTAGACTCTATTTCTTGCCATTTGGCTCCCTTTCCTTTTTGAGGTGGGAGAGTAGGGAAGAAGCCACATATGGCCAGAAATTGCTAACATCTTTCCATCTTTCAAGGGTTTATTTTAGGGATACAGATTACCAACAATGTTTGGATAGGCAATCAGCTCTCCAAGGCTGATTTCCCAGTGCCTTGTGGGTGGGTGTGCAGCCCACCACCAGGCCACATCCAGGGGCTACTGGGGCAGGGGTGGGACTGGTCACCACTTCCTCCCCCGACCCGCACCATGCTGACAGTGCCTGGACCCAGGATTTGTGCCCCTGGCTGAGTTTGCAATGAAAATGGTGGTGGTGGGCAGGGAAGAGAACACTGGACAGAGGCTGGGGCCTGGTTTCCAGCCTGAGTCTCAGTCTTCTATCTGCAAGGTACGAAGCGCTGCCTGCTGCCTGCTACCTGCCAGCCTGGCAGAATCACCATCCGGAGGGCCTGCACTGGCAGCACTGGGTGCCAGCAAAGTCCCCAGCACAACCGCCCACCTCATGCTGCCTCCTCTCTCACCCTGGAGGACAAAGCCACACTAAACCCCCATCTCGGGCCCTCGATGTCAGCCACCGTAACAGCTGGACCCTGAACTAAAACAAAAAGCAAAAACCAATTTTTTTTTCTTTTTTTAGCAACAATTCAACATCCTCCAAGGGTAAGATATTACTCTCACCTATGAGTTACTGGCAGCAAGAATTCAGAGACCCAGAAACTAAAAACCCAAAATTAGATGCTCCAGTTAGTGGCTGTCCGGGTCTTTCTCAGCAACTTTAAAATAAATAATTCCTTACATCCAAGTAGAGCCTTTAAGTTTCATTTGACTTGCAATCACCCAAGCTGTATTTTTTGCTCACAAATTAAACTTCCTTGGTAGCCTCCCCACAATGTGTGGCCATATTTCTGAGGCTGAAATGAGACTCAGAAGTCATCACCTATCCCAAATCCACACTTTCTTCAGATCCACCTCTTCCTCCTGACTTCCCTGCATCCACTAATGTGGCCAACGTTCCTCCGATTACCCAGACGCGGCACTTGAATGCAAGGCAACCAATGGCCAAGGGCCAATCAATCACATAATCAGTAATGTGGAATTGCTGGAGGAATCCAAGACAGAGCTGATGGGAAAGGTGGGCGTGGGACTGAGTTAGGAATCAGACCTGTAACTCATTTGATTACAGATAATAGTTACAACAGAAGGTAAGGCATAGAAAAAAGGAGAGAAAAAGGGACCAAGAGAACACCTTTGCTGAGGGAGACAAAGAAGAAGAGTTATTATAAAAGTCAGCAAAGGCACAGACAGAAACCAGGCACAGGCTGGTGTCATGAAAACCACAGCAGGAAGGTGTTTCAAATAAAGGAAAAGTCCCTCAACCCCAAATGCTGGAGAGTTTAAGAGTGAGTCTGAAACCAGATCACTGGACGTGGTGATTCGGGGGTCAGGATGGCCTGTGAGGCCAGGATGCGAGGGGCGAGGGTGAATTCCTGACAGCTAGAGACGCCTGGGCGGCGGAAGGCAAAACGCCATGCGACCACCACCACGTTCCTAGAATGCTCGTGAAGAGTCCCTGCCAGCCACTTGCAGCCAAACACATCAGCTTGAGCAAACACCATCATCTCTACTCCTTCCCAAAGTCGATTTAAAATTACAGTTTAACAAAAATTATAAACACACGCAAGAAAATGGTAAAGGAACAAGAACATATCAACAACGTTTTGTATAATAGAAAGCAAATGGGTGGGGGAACCTGGCTGAAAGGGAGAGGAAGAGCAGAAACCTAGCTGCTTACAGACAGGCATGCCAGGAACAAGCTGGCCCCCACTGCAGGACCCACGGAAGTCACCAGCGGGGCCCTGGTGCTCCTGAGCTCCAGTACGGAGAGCGTATTAAGGGTAGGGATTGGTATGAAGTCTGCAGGGGGACACTCAAATCCACTCCCCTGAACCGTGAATCCAGGTGACTGCCCCTCTCCAATTCCAGCAGCAGCCAACGGACTTATTCTATATGGAAGGTCTGAAGCAGACAGATACAAAGGAGGACAGAGTGGTGAGGGGCCCCGTGGACACTGAAGGGTTAAGGGAAGGTCTGCATAGTAAAGGGGAGACCCTCAGGTCTTAGAACTCTACACGGATAGCCCCCAGCTGGAGGAATGAATGCTTTCTCTCTTAAAGAACTAGTAGCTCAAAAGAAAAGACCTATGCCCGCCCCAAGCAAAACTCTAAGATGAGGTGCAACAAATCACAGGTCCTGCACGTATGCGAAGAGGTTCCAACATCATGTCCCACTCCTACATTCAAATGGACAGTCAAGGACTGGCAGGCATTAAAGGAAAGCCTCTCATGTGAATGACGAGACCAAAACATACAAAACAAACAGAAAAAGAGAATTCAGAGACAACAGAGAATGCAAGGAGCATAAGAAAACTTTTTTAAATGATGATAGTATTAGATAAGGTACCGTATCCACAAAACAAGAACAGAAAGCTATTAAAAGGAATGTCCAGAGAACAGGAAAGAGTATTTGGAAGTTTAAAATATAAGACAAGAAATAAAAATGCAACACAGATGCTTTAAGCTAAGGTTGAAGAAATTTCCTGAAAAGCTGAACAAAATGACAAAGAGACAGGAAATAGCAGAAAGGAAGATAAGATAAGAGAGAGTGTCACTCCAAGAGTTTCAACATCTGGATAAAAGGCATTATAGAAAGAGAGAACCGAGAAAGCACATGTGAGAAAATACCAAGGAACTAGCAGAAGGAAATTTTCCAGAAATGAAGAACATGACTTCACAGGTTAAACAACATCCAGCTCAATGATCATGGCATTTAGAAACACCAGGAATAAAATAAAATAAAATAAACTTCTATTATCTTCCAGGGAAAAATAGAGTATGAATCTAAAATAAAGCATCAGGCATCAGAGTGGCACTGGATTTATCAACAGCAGCATTAGAAGCTGGAAGGTAATGAATCAAAATTCCCAGAAATTTGATACTGAGCTAAACCATCAGTCAGCACGTGAGAAGAGAATAAAGGCATCTCTGGGCATTAAAAGGTTTTAAAAAATTATCCCCCACGTACCTTGTCTTAGAAAACAACTCAATGATTTCCTCCACAAAAAATGCAAAGGTAAACAAGAAGACAACACAGGATTCAGGAAACCAACGATCTAACATAAGAAAGGCAAGGAAGGCTCAGACTGGCTTCTCCCAGAACCACTGTAGAGCTCGCGTAAAGCTCAGTCGGTCCGGTCTGAGCAGGAGAGAGGGGGCTCAGGCAGATCACCTGACGTGTATCTGCCAAAAGTTGGGGCTGAATTCACAGCATGAACATCAGTAACTGGGCAAATAAACCAAGACAAGACTATCTCCAGGAAAAACAAAAAGGTGTCAGAGAAAATAAATAAAAATGCAGCGCTCTACATGGCTCAGCTGTAAATAATTTCTATGCAATTCTAACACATTACACATTGAATAGTAACTAAAAGTGTGACATAAGTGTACTGGAAAGACAGCGTAAGAGAGAGAAACCTTTAACTTCAATATCAGAAAATCAATAAATAATGTCGAAACATTAAAATTAAGAAATAACATAGAAAGCATGTTATTTATTTGCTCCAGTTTGCTGTATCACAAGAAAGAGATAAAGGAGTTGGAAATTACTACCTCTGGGTTGTGGGAATTTTTTGTTAAAAGGCTTTTATTCCTATTTAACTTTTTAAACTATATTTATTTTGAAGCAAAAAAATTAAATTTTAAAAAACCCTATACTCTAATAAAGAACTTAAGTACATGTAAAATTCAAATGGGTCACACAATGAGCGATCATAAAGGAAACAGGGAAAACATTTCCAGGTCCTCCACTGTCCATTCAACCAGAGCAACTTGGCTCCGGTTGGGGCTTCTTGAGGGTTTTGTTGGAATACGAATTCTGCTTTTCCAACCCGTGTTTTCTGAAGGGGAAGGGGAAACAGCCTACAGATCTGGTCAATCACCATCATTTTTTTGATAAAAAATCAATTAGGTTAGAATGTGGATTATTTCCTTTAAGTGGAAGAGACATTAAATCTACCCAACTGATGCTCGTGGGACGTCCGTCTCTGCCCAGAGCTTCCTGCTTCATCGCATCGATCCTCCAGTAGGAGAACAAGAGGGGACCGATGGGGTGCTGGCAGATTCTGGGGACGACTGGACAAGCACTTGGATACACTTTTTCCAATAGGTGCTAATAAAAAAATCATCCAGGGGCAGATACCAGACCTCACACCCTGATTCCTAAAAGGCTTACTTTTTTCTGAAATTACTTTCTCTTCCAGAGAGGGCTAGTCAGAGAGACCGGCACACTCCTTACAAAGTGGCCTGTTACCAGCTGCCTTTGACCAGCCCCTGTGCTCAGGAGGGGCCCACAGATGGCCTGTGGGTCGGCCTACAGCTCTCCTACCACATGGAGCCTCCAGGTGAAAACATCTGTCCAAATAACAAAGCCCCACTAAGCCACGAGGACAGAAGACCTGATTTTCCACTTCCCGGTCCACTTCACAAGTCTCTTGGGTGGGCGACAGGCAGAGCACACCATCCCAAATCCAACTGCACCAGTGCGTGCTGGGCAAGGCCCTGGCTGTGAGAAACTACGGCCTCCTTCCAGCGCTCTGCAGGGGTCTGGGCACCGCGGCGAGCTGGCTTTGAGGCATCAGGGCCCAAATGAATCCTACCGACAAAGGCCTTGCAAAGGCAGCTTGACAGACCTCTCTGTTCCCAGCAGGAGCTGGTGTTGGGCATCATTAATTCGTTTAGCAAAGAAAGGAGCTTGCACTTTGTCACAAAGACTCAGACTCTCTCCCCCGACCACAAGCCACACGCCGCGTATTTACATGCATTTACTGACTGTAGGACGTACATTACAAACAGCAAAAAGTAAACCAAAAAAAAGAAAAAGGATTGAAAGCAGCTTTACTTTTCTCTCATCTACAAAAAAAAAACCAACTGCTGTAGAAAATGCTCCTGAGTGACTCATTTGGGGCAAATTATTTAATTGAAGTTGTCCTGTTTTCTGGATCCCAGACACCTAGGGAAGGTGGTGAGGAAGGAGAGTAGAGTTTGCAACTTCACGGGCCTCTCCCGTCTCCTTCTCTGTCACACACACACGCACACAGGCACACATGTACACGCACACAGACACACACACGGGCACACACACGTACACATGTGGGCACACATGCACAGTGACACACATACACACGTGGGTACTCACCAGCAGCACCAATGCCAGGATCTGGAATCCTGCCACCCGGCTGCTATTCAGTGGACTGTGTTAGCCCCTAACTTAACTAATGGTGCAAAACCAAAGCCCCACTTTGAGTGCGAAGTGCTGCCAGGGGTGATTTTATTGAGGAGGCATATGTGTTGGCGGCTCTGATGGCAAGGGCTTGGGCCTCAGAATGGGACAAAGAAGAGCCTGCTTGTCCCCTTCTCAGTGCCACCATAGCCACTCCACCTGCCAGCCCCCGCCCCAAAGCAGGAGGCAGAGGAGAACCAGAGAAGCACTTAATAACGTCAGTCATCAGGATTGACTGAATCTTGGCCCCAAGTCCAGGCGAAGCTGCCAGGACAAGCAGCTTTTCCTACCAAGAGGGCACTGGTTTTCCATCCCTCTCCCTTCCACCCCCAGCGTTCACCCAAATGGCAAGCTGGAGTGTGGAATGGTCTCTTGGGAGGAAAAAGATGGGGAGTGGGGGGAGTGGGCTTCAAAACCAATGAATCGAGAAGCCGCGAGCCCTCCCCAGCACCTGTTGGACACACAAATGAATAGAAAGATGCAAACAGCACAGTCACTGCCCTGAAGTTCACAGCTGCACTAGTGATACTGGAATTCTTTGCACAAACGTCTGCTTTAGCACTAACAAAGGAACATTGGCTAACAGTTACTGAGCACTAGCGGGGCCACGTTTATATATATTATCTCACTGAATCCTCTAACAACCCTGAGATGTAGACACTCTAGTTATAACCAGTTTCTAGATGAGGAAACTGAGGCAGAAAGGTTCAAGTAATTTACTGAATCTTCCACTAGTCAATAACGGAGCTGGAGTTGGACCCCAGGAAGTCAAGCTCACAAAATACAAATAATATCAGAGGTAAAGTTTACTGCCTACGCGCAGCAAGAGGCCCGTGTCCTGAGGTGTCTTTCTTCCACCGTGGCGAGCTGCTCCCTAAGCCCGGGGTCAGGGGATGTTCTCGCTCAGGTCTCCCCGGATTTCTCCCTCCCTCAGGCATTTGAGGCGTAGAAGGATTCAGAGAGGGAAGCACCCCTCGCATTCATCACAGACCTCTCCCAAGGGTGAAGCTAAGAAAGCTCAGAAAAGAAGCCTGTGTCCCAAATCCTCTGTTCTAACCATGCTTTCTGCAGCAGAAACAGGAGCCCCATCTCTCTAGATCCAAGCCCACCGCACCGCCAGTAGAGCCCCAGTCACAGATTAAGCTGCTTCTTGTTCATTCCCATGTCTACCCAACCTCCTACACTTGAATTTCCTTTCTCTCTCTCAGCCTTTTCAGGCTTTGTGTCCACAGCAGGGAGGCTCAGAAGACACAGCCGCCCTGGCAGCCTGCCCGACTCTGGCCCTCGGCGGGCATGAGGTCCAGCCTGAGCCTGGCCCATGACGCACGCCTTTCCCTTCCATCAGATGGCAGCACCTGGCTTCACAACCAAACCCGGGGAGCCAGGGGGCCGGCAGGAGGGGTGACAGAGCACACATGGTTCTCCTATCACCAGCCAGCAGAGCCCCACCGGGAACATGCATATCCAGTTGGATTACAACGTACACCAAACAGGATGGAGGGGGTGCCGGTCTCTCAGACGGGAAATTTGCCTTGGTCTGAGATGGGTTTGGTTGAAGCCAAGAATCTGAAATGATATAGGTGTCGGCACCCCGTGCTCTCTCGAAGCTGGCCCTACTCTCTGTTTTCTAGGGGTCCCACTCTCTGCCAAGCTCCACTGGCGGCACCCTGGCTGGCTGTCCTGACTGCTGCTCCCGTGTCCTCTGACTCCACTGAGTCTCTTGCCTCCCTCAAGCCACCTGAGCCGCACTCACAAGCTAAAGGGCTATAAAAAGAAAGGCAACGAAAGCCCATGTGCCCCCAACGCTGCACCCCTGCCTGCTTCCTCAGGAAAGCCATGTATTGAAAGAAACAAACCAAAAGCTCCACATGGCTGTGGGGGCTGCAGATCTATGGGGCTGACCAGCAAAGGGACAAACAGCCCAGCCCTAGAGGAGACCCATGTGATGTCTGGGGGATGGGCAAAGACTCAGGGTATGACAGAGACAGCTTAGCAGGGACAGGTATTCAACTGGCACTCTGGGGCGCCCCACTCCCAAATGCACGCCTACATTCACAAGGCAAATGCACGCTGGGTGTGTTTACCGAGTTCCTCACCCCAGAACTGATGGATTTTCTTCTAATGCACCACAGTATAATGTTTCTTTTCCTACTGATGACAGTCCGAGTCCCAGGGTTAGGAACTCACAGTCCCACGGGACAGTCCTGTGAGTGCCCACTCCTGCAGCAGGTGTGCCCACAGCACATTTACAGAGCCGGCCTCAAGCTCACCAACTCACCTTCTCTGTCCCCTGTTCTTATGCCACCTGCCACATGCTCCTACATCTTGTTCAGGGGCTTCTGCACCACGCCGAGAGCAAGGGAGAGTCCTTCCTCCTGCAGCTGCCCTCCAGGGCCCCTGCGACTGCACCAGAGGGCACTCAGCACACCCGCCCCATGGGAGATGCTCCCACACTGCTGTTACAGCCAGACAGGGAAGACACCAGATGAATGTCACCTCACACACGGGCATAACTGGAGCACCAGCAAAGTCACAGCAGAGCACAGAATGTGCACGCTCATGGCTACCATCCACAGATCTCAGATAAGCTCGTGAGCAGGAAGGCATTGTGTCAACTGTCAGGTGCTACACAAACATTAGTACCAGCTTGCATCTTTTGTGGACAGATATGTACATAGAGACACTACAATAAATAGCAGCCATCATGCCAATGTGCCATAAACTGAGGGTGTGCTGTGCAACCACCCCCCTTGGCTTACACACTCGGCTCACCGTGACCAGTGGCCTGAGGGGCCATGTGCAGTGTGCAGAGGAAACCATCACACCTGCAATGCCAGGAGCTTCATGTACATGATCAGCTGGGAGAGACCCAGCCTGGAGATCTAGGACCCCTTTGCAACCTTGCTGGCTGCTTCTGGTTGCATTTCCCACAGAGTTACTCTGGTGGATGCAAATACAATGCTTAATAGTCAGCAACAACAACAGAAAAACATTTCTAAAGAGTCCTTATTTGTCTGAAGAGCTTAAAATGGGCTGTTGGGGCAATTTGTCAGAGTGCAAAAACCTCCAGAGCACTCAGTGCATGGGGTGGCCCTCTGCCCTCTTGCTGCCCTGCAAAGACCAGTTCCTAAGGGACTGCAGGGTGCTGGTTGGTCGCCCTCTCTGTCTGCACCTGGCCTGGCTGCAGAGTGTCTATCCTCTCAGCTCAGGTGTTCAGATGCACATACGGCCCTCTTAGCCCTGAACTTTTTGGCTCTGTTTACAAAGCATGACTGCAGTGTTGCAAATTAGGTCTTGTAACACCCCACTGTCCCCACAAGCACACAGCGCAGCTCCTGGCTATATTTTGAGCTGCTCCCTGCCTCCCAGTAGCTTCCAGAAGCCAGGTCCTGCCGTGTTGTAACACAGCGTCCCTTGGGTTGCCATCCACGTGCACAATTTCCTGAGAGAGGCAGTCCAGACCAATGCCTCACACATCAGAATCCACTGCATCAAGCTGGCTTTGCGTGTGGGTAGTAGCGAGTTCACCACCCCTCTAGTGACCACCCGCCTCTAACGTCACCCACCAAATCAGCCTTTGGAACCCATGGTGTTGATTGTCAAGTGCCGGGCACTGTTCTGTTTAATCTTCAAAACAACCGAGTTAAGTAGGTACTACTACCATCTACCTTTTAAGACAAGCAGATTTCAGCATATAATTTTCCAAAAGACACCAGCTAGTAAGTGATAGAGCCGGGATTCAATGTAAGGTAATTTGGTTCTAGAACCCTACTGTAGGTTGTGAACAGTGTTCCTAAAAAATCATGTAATGAACAGTGCTCCTAAAAACCCAGAACCTCAGAATGCGACCTTATTTGGAAATAGAGTCTGCAGATGTAATTAGTTAAATTTAGATGAGGTCACACTAATTTGGTGGACCCTAAATCCAATGATGGGTGTCCTGTAAGAAGAGGAGACACAGATGGACACAGCCACACAGGAGGATCGTCATCTGAAGATGGAAATAGAGATTGTGGCTGCAAGCAGCGAATGCCCAAGACTGCCGGGAGCCCCCAGGAGCTAGGAGAGAGGCTGGAATGGGCTCTCTCTCTCTCAGAGCCCCTGAAAGGGACCAGTCCTACTGACACTTTGATTTTGAACTTCCAGCCTCTTGAACTGTGAGAGAACAAATCTCTGTTGTTTAAGCCACCAAGTTTGCGGTCATTTGTTGTGGCAGCCCTAGGAAATGAATACAGAACCAAGCCCCAGCCTGCTACATTATCGCCTCCCAACAGATGCAGATGGCAGCCACGAGGAACACAGATCCTGAGCCCTGACACTGCCCAGCTCTGCTGTGTGACTCCGGGCAAGTCACTTAATCTCCCCAAGCTCCATTTCCCTTGACTGAAAAAGGGAGATGTAATAACACTTTCCTTACCTCACAGGGTCATTCATAAGCTCAGTATAAAAATAAGCGCATGTATGGAAAAGCAGTTTGAGAATGGCCACCTGCGCCTCTTACTTTTAACTGTACTTGAATATTTTTTATTTTATATAATGCGAATATGCTGCCTTTTCAAAACTAAATTACATGTTCAAAAACAAATTATATATACAAATAAATGCATAGATTTATGTTTTTATCTATACTTCATTCATTCATTCATTTATTCATTTAATTTCCCTGATTAAAATACAGTTCTGCCTTCAGGAGAAGCAGAGAAGCACAAATAAAGTTTTTTCACTCTGACTAGGCCAAAATAACTCCATCTTCCAAAACTTTGACTCATTTCCCTATGGTCTTTCAAGAAGCTCTTTGTGACTATGCATGACCTCATTCTTCTTCAATCCACTCCCAAAAGAATGATGTTTCCAGACTATTTTACAGAGAAGAGTGCTGCCGAATTTCGATGCTTCCTTCTTATTACGTGACTTTGACAACACATAGCCCGTTTCTCCCCCTCTTTGGGTGTGCAGATCCCAGTGTCTTTCTGAACTGAGCTGCAGGACACAGCCATGTCTTTGCTGCTTGTTCCCTCTGCCACAACAAAAAGTCCTTTTCCCTGACAAGTGCCGGAATCAGAGGCACTGCCGGGCAGACGCACACGCTCATACACCTCCTCCTCCTGCTCCGGGTCCCCTTCAAACTCTGTGGCCTGTTCCTGGAGCATGTCATGTCTTGCACCTCAGACAGACCTGGTGGCTAGATAGGAAGCCCAGTGAGACAGTGTCTTTCTTGGGAAAGACAGCATGTGGGCACAAGATGGCTTTTTCAGCCATTCCCATCACTTCCTGAAAGACAATCCAATGGACCGATCAGAAGTTCAGACCAAAATCAGCAACTGAGCTTGTAAAAACCCCTCAGATTGACATTATTTTTTGTAGAAGTAAAATAATAATAATAATAATAATAATAATAATTCCTCCAATTTTCTTGTATAGATTGATTAGTTCAACTAATGTGCAGAGTTGATTAGAGCTTGCTCCTTTCCTCAGTCTTACTGCTCCGTCCAAACTACTGTGCACACGGGGTGTCCAGCTAGGCCAGAGCACAGCTGAATAAGAGACTGGGTCGCCTCCCACCCCAGTCCCACCATCAATCTGTTTGCAACTGACCAGTCACATGAGTGCTGAAGAAACTTCTGGAGAAATTGAGACCCTAAGATGTCAGCAAGTAGGATCCAAGGGTCCACAAGCACTTCCAGAGGAAGTGACAGGAGCCACATCAGTGAATGAGGATGGGCAGCTGCTGAAGAAACCCAAAATGAATAAGAGAGATGGTTCCTCAGCCCAGACTTAGAAGCAGGGCCCCAGAGGAGGACAGAGCTGCAGCTCCAGGCATGGCAAGTGGCTGTTCGGTGGGAGAAAGTGCGGGGGACATTCGTATGAGAGCTGTTTCGCTGGAGGCTGCAACACTGCTATAGGGCCCTGCTGCAGAGAACCCAGCTCAGGCTCTAGGCACAGTCCTCTGTGGCTCTGTGACAGCTGGGAGCATCATCGGCAGGGACCTTCCGCCAGCAGTGGAGCTGTGTCCAGGCAGAAGCTCAGTTGCAGAGGCGGGGGCACCTCCAGCTCGGCTGCAGCCGGGACAGAAGCCTGGGGCGGCGTGAGTAAGGAGGCCCAGCCCGCAGGGACTGCAGCACCGCTCACCTAACTGAGCCTGGGGAGGGCGGCACAAGCAGTGCAGTCTGCCCTCCCAAGCTGCACCAAGCCTTCAGCCAGCAGGCTAACATGGCGTGGACAGGAACGTTGCCATCTGTACCACAGGCTGCCGGGCCAGAGGACATCCAGTAAAGGCCCAATTTTCAAGTCCAGGAGGAATCCTGTCCTCTTGCCTGTGCTCAGACCCTCCCATCCACCTGCCCCCCAGAAATGCCCCAGGAGTAAGCAGGGGCCAGACAAGTCGGCCATGGCCCCTTCCAGCCCAGCAGCCATGCCAGCTGGTTCTCCAGAGTGGAGTTGAGGGTAGGATTCTGCTTCGTGGCACAGGAGTGCGTTTCACTAACTTAGGACACAAAAGCAGATTCTTAGAGCAGAATGGGATTTAAGAGGCCAGCTAACCAAAGTCTCACTTTACAGATCAGAAAACTGAGACCCAGAGAGCAGAAGAAGACCACCCACTCGGCTGCCAGCAGCTAATGAGGCAGCAGACCAGGGCCCCAGCCCCCCGTGGCCACCGCTGCTCCCTCCCCCCTCATTCCCCAGGCACGTTTTCCTCTCACATCTGTCCTTCACTGCCTCAGAAGGGGGCTCCCCAGCCCCTCAGACTCCAGCCACATGGACCAAACAGCCCCCCCCTCTCCAAATGCAAGCAATCCTCTCCCTGTTTCAATGCCAGAACAAAATGCCAAAATCCAGAAAACTAAGCCCCACTCCAGTCTGAGGAAGTACAGCCCCAGCTCACTATCAGATAAGTCGTTTCCTGAAAGAAATGTGGCTGCAGCAAAGGAGGGCAGCCAGGCCCAGAGGCCCCTCTGCCGGCCTCCCAGCCCCCCGCAGCTAGGACCTGAGAAGAGCTACCCAGCCCCACTCATCAGCCCAGGATGCCATCAGCCCAACACTGCATCCCTTCTGGTTCAGGACCCTTGTGCTGGGCTCCTGGGGGCTTGCTTGGGTGCGTCCCTGACCTGCCGTCCTCTGAGGAGCATCTGGGGCGAGGCAGGGACCCAGGAGAGATGGGACGCGCATGCTTGCCACACAGGCTAGACGGCAGCCCTGCACACATCACGCCACCAGACGATCAGACCCAAGGGACGCCAGCAGTCCCTGCAGGCCGCACCAGAAGTAGCCCTCTGTTGGTGTCTCTGCTGGAGTATTTTGGGGTATGGGTCCCCCAAGAACTTCCAGACCACAGCCTCCATCGGAGGAATAGGCAGCTTTTCAACTCATTCTAGGAGGCTACAGCACCCTCTAGGCAGGAGCACCAAGAGTTCTCAGCAAGCACCCTCCTGCTCCCAAAGAGCACCAGGAATGGGGTCAGGCCCAGAGTGACAGCCACAGAAAGGGAAAGCTGCTCTCCCTCCCTGGCTTGCCTGTTCTCGACTGGGAGTAAGCACTCAAATCAAGGAGATCTGCCAGAAGATACATTAAGTCTGTAAGAGAAGAAGGCTCTGGGCAAAGACCTGTCAGTCACAGAGAAAAACCCACACAATACTCTGATTCTGCTCCTGCCCAGGGAAGGGGCAGCTCCACACTCAGCCTCTCATCACCTCCCCCACCACAAGCACAGCTACACAACTGTGAAGGCAGAAAATGATTTTTTCAAAATCCCCAGGAAAACTGATACCAAGGGGGGCCCAGGGCATGGGGCTGGGACAGGCTCCTGCATATATAAAGGGCGGAGCAGGGCGGGCAGGAAGACAAGGCCCAGCCCCCGCCTGGACTTCATTTCACGTCTGCTGGGCCTACTCACTGGCAACCAGAGGCCAATCCGCAAGAGCCATGACCACCAGAAAGCTCCAAGCCATCTGGTCTTCATCTCCAGGACATGCACTCGGGATGACTTGGAGATTGTGTTTCTGCACACCCTCTCCTCGCTGGACAGAGGGTCTACACACGAGGTCAGACACTGAATAGGAACACATTCCAAGGGTGGGATTCGCACACTGCAGTGATCTAAGGACAGGGGGTGGGGACACTAGTGTACCCCTCCACCTTCCTCAGGAGAATTATCTTACGTCCCCACGAGAAGGCAGGCTCACCACCAACACAGCCCCTCCTGAGCAGAAGCCACCAGCCAGCAGACAGACAGCAGGTCCTCCCAGAAACACTGCCTCATGGAATCTGAAGGGCTGGCTCTGGCTCCCTGCCACATGCATGCCTCCCAGGTGTCGCAGACAAGCGGCCACCCAGCCTTCCTGTGGGCACCCACTACCTGACAAGACAGCCCATCCCTTTGTCCAACAAGGTTTTGTTTCCTTAACAATCCAAGTTCTACCAGAGCTCCGCAGACAAGTGTTTGCTGGACTGGGCACTCTCAGCTCTCTTAACTATTTTGCTCCCGACACTTGTGATCCTGGGAGGCAGACACCCTGAAACACACAGGCTTGTCTCTTTGGAGCGAGGACATAGGAAGAGGACTGCCGGGCCCCTTGGGAGGTGGGGGGGGGGGGTCTCAGCCAATGCTGCATGTCCAGGCACAGTGGCACGGCACCCCTCCCTCCTACCTCCCAGTTCCTGCCTACCCAGAAAAATCTGCCAGCAACCACCCACTGGACACTCAGAGGACAGTTCACAGGGCATCCATGAAAGCACCGGACACTCACCACTGGAGACTGTTGGCCCCAGATGTGTCACCTCTGCACCGGGGCCTGCTGCAGGCACCATCTCTTCTTTGGGGGCAAGGCTGGCACAAAGTATGAAGCCCAGATTTTCCAAGTGTCCTGTCCTACCCAACACTTTAGAGCTCAGAGTCTTGAGTCAATATTCATTCCCCTCGTGAGCCCACAGAGATGTTCAGGGGTTAAATCAGCTTGTATTTTAATAGCCTCTAAAAATTTTTTAAGCTCCTCTAAGAAAAACATTACCATTACTATCCTGATTCAGATTTGGTATATCTGTAAAACACATCTGCCCTTTATTTTCTATTTTGTAAGGAAAGTGTGGCTTAAGCTGTAGGTGCTTTAGGGGCATGCTGACAGCCCTTACTTGAACAGAAGCCCTTCCTGAGGATGCCAAGCACAGCTGACAGATGGCACTTGTGACCAGCTGCCACAGGGTAAGTCATGTTACAGATGAAATGCACTTTGTAGTTTCCAGGACACTCCAAAACAATTTCATGGGGTCTACATACCAGCTCTGTGAAGCAGGTGTGACTGTCCTTATTCAGCAGGCGGGAAAACTGTGGCTCTGAGACGTGCATTTTGGCCAAAGTCCCATGGCTGGTAGATTGTGGAGCAGGATTTAAACTCAATTCTGAGCTTCAGAAAGCAATTGCTTTGAAAGTACTTGTTCCATGTCTCCAAACTGCTTCCCTACAGGCTCGATCTACCCCATGCAGGTGAAGAGGTTCTCTGTCTCTGGGTTCCTGAATAAGCAAAGGTGTACTAGTCCCTTTCTGTTGCTTATAACAGAATATCTGAAACTGGGTAATTTATAAGAAAACAAAATTTATGTCTTTCAGTTCAGAGGCTGGGAAGTCCACAGTGCAAGAGGCGCATCTGATGATGGCCTTGTTCTTCGTGGGAACTCTCCACAGAGTCCTGTGGTGACCAGGGTCTCACGTGGCGAGAATGGACTGAGCAAGAGAGAGCTAACCTGATCACCTGCTCTCCTTATAAAGAGATCAGAACCACGCCCATCACTCCACGAATGGATCAATCCACTCATGAAAGCACAGTCCTCACAATCTAATCACCTCTCAAAGGTCCCACCTTTCAAACACCATAATTGGATTTCCCACCACTGCAATGGGGATCAAGCTTCCAATACATGAACTTTTGGGGGACACATCTGACCCACTGCAACAAGGAAGAAACAAGAACTCAGGAGCACATTCAGGAGACAGACCCCAAATGGAGCCAGCCCAAGGAAAGGAGGCTGAGCTCAGGAAGTCCGGCAGCCCCCACCCTGGCCAGAATGTGCTGACCTACCACGAATGCAACACACTGCCCTGGTGGGGCCCCAAAGCCCCCAACTCAGCTCTTCCGTGAGTGCATCCTCCCTCTCTGGTGCAGGCTTCTCTTCCACATGTGACCAGGACGGAGGTCCAGTGCCCCCAGTGGACATGCCTGGAGAGCAGGGAGGTGCTAACAATGGTATTCTATCAAGAAGCCAAGTCACAGAGTTTTCCAGAACAAAGCCATATGATTTCAGAGCTGGAAGGAGCCTCAGAGATCCCCCCCAGTGACACTTCAACTTGCTGAAGGAAACAGGCTCAGAGGCTTCCACAGTTGAGCTGTTCGATAGCAGGGCTGGAATCAGATACCAGGACTCCAGAATTTGTGTTATTTTTTGTCACACCATATTTTATCTCCTGACACAGATGCTTTTACTTTTGTTTTTTAACAGGTGGGTAAACTGAGCCATGGAGAGCTTCAGTAACTTGCCTGAGCTGACACAGGAGACGGTGGAACCAGGCACTGAACACAGGCCCGCATGACTCCTGAGGCCACATGTGTTCTTTCCAGCATGCTTTTTAAATCCTGGGCCACTTATGACACACCAGGCCACTTATGACAATCTCTCCTCACCAATGGAATCTTCTAAGGAGTGACTCCTGCCTGGAGAACCAGAGTTCCAAACGGACTTGCTACAAACACTAAAACTAAACAAAACAGGTCTATTTGGCATTCAAAGTAATAAACAAAACACCAAGTCTTGTAGGAGTTTTCCCCAAACTAACAAAGATGGCCCTTGGTCTGCTTAACAGCATCATTGCTGAGAAATACCTATGGTCTTCTCGCCAGCCTCCCTGGGGAGCGACAGGAACACCAAGCTCTCGGAGGCCTCTCTCTAACGTGCCCATGGAGACTGAGCACCTGGGCAGGCCAGGCCAGCGTACGAGGCAGGACCCCTCAGCTACGCAGTGCTGGGCTGGCGATGCTCACCGGGCAGAGGTGTCCACGTGGACCAGCACACTCAGGGCATGCACACTCGGCCCGTCACACCCCAGACCATGCTCATCTGTCTACACCACCCCTCCCAGCCCTCCCCGTACACACACAAATACAACACAAACACATGTATGTGCATATGCATGTGGCCTGTTCTGTCACCCAACTATGCACACGCACCTACACCCACACACATGGAGACATAAAGACATGCACAAACCACATGTGCACCCCACCCACCTGCCTCTCCCCTTGTCCCTTATTGTAGCTGAAGCCTTCCTGGCCTTTCTCCTTCAGAGAAGCCCCAGACACCTGAGCTGGCCCAGCCCCTCAGCCTGACTGATGTCACTACCGAGCCAATGATTTGGGGGCTGGCTCCAGAAGCCCTGTGTTTGCTGCCTGCTGGGGCCACTAACAAGGTCTGGAGAGGGACGTCAGGGCAGTTTATGGCAGCTCCTAATGACGGCTGCCCTGGGTAATGACCGCTCTGCGGTGACCCAAGTATGAGCTGATTACAGGCTCTGGCTCCTGCTCCACACGCCTAGAACAAATGCCTCCAGAGCACCACCCGCAGCAGATGGTGCAGCCGCACCGCCCTCCCCAGACTGCCTCTCAGGGGCTCTGTCCAGTGGGCAGCCCTGAGCTGGTCCTGACCCGGCCAGAGCTGTGCCACACCGCTCATCCGGGACGTAACTCGAGGGCCCGGCTCCACCCTCAGCCTCGAGCGCAGGCTCTCCTGCCCAGGACATCGCTCCCGCTGGTGCCTGCGTCCTGCCATCAGTACTTCCCTTCTTCTCTTTGAGGTCTTCTTTTTTTTTTTTAATTTATCAATATATGATGTGGTTGATTTTCATGTCTCTTTAGAGGTCTTCTTCTTGGCTTCCTCTTCCACTTTTATTTTTTCTGAGGTCTTCTTTTAAGACCTGAGTGACAGCAGGAATGTTTTAAAATAGGCTCCCAGTGTCTCTGCATGGCCAGCAGCAGCCCAGCGCTCAGGGCCTCACCTCCCACACCCATCACGCACTCTAAGCCTCCAGGCCTCAGCCTCCAACAGGCCCTGCATGGAGTGTCTTCCGTGCTTTTTTTTCTACCTGACAAGTTCCCACTGACTCCTCAGAAGACAGCACAAGTTCTCGCTCCCCCACAGCTTCCCATGGCCCCTTCCTAGGAAGAACAGCTCCCTCCTCCACGTCCCGTCCCGTGCTCAGTGCTCATCTATTACAGGACTGTCAGCGCTTGGCCATGAGGTGACCTACTTTTCCTCTAATCCCCTCTAGATGGTAAGGCCTTGCAGGGCAGGAATCACAGCCCAGTCACACTGTGCAATCATCTCGTGTGCTGCTGATACACCCTCAGTTCAGCCAGCATTCATTAAGTCCCCAACACAAATGTGTGCTAAAGGGAATCAAGGAAACTTCCTCCCAAAGGCAGGAAATACTGCGGGAAATGGCACAACGTGCCGGGCCCGCGCCGCACCGTTGGGAAGCCCGTGACACACTTGAAGTTGGCCCCAGAAGTTGTCCTGGCCCCCCCAGGAACTCAACCACAGGTGCACCCCACCCTCACCTCAGAAGCTCCCCTGCTCCTATGTGGTCAGCCCAAGGCATGAAAAAACGGGGTGCTCCCCCTCATCAAGGTGGCTCTCTGAGGCTTCTCGCTTATTACACGCAACCAGACAGAGTCATGCCTACGAACAATCTCCTCTCCTGTGCTTATGTGCACAGTGAAAAGTTGCCTTCTGGCCAGGAAAGGCTTTGCCTTCCGCACCAGGGGACTGACTTGACTCCTGAGCAGGAGGAGGCAGCAGGCTCCTGAGGGAGAGCAGGACTCATGGCTGCCCTTCCTGGTCCCCTCTTCCCAGGCCCTGGGAGGAAATGACACAAACACTTCTGCCTGCACAACTGAAATCTCTCCGGATGATGATTCCAAAGTCAGTACATGCAGTATAAGGACCAACCAGGACTCTGTGCTCACAGAAGCCCAGCAATTGTCTGTTGAATTAACTCTGTGCAAGAGTGGGTACCTCCTGTGGATGGTTAGATTTTCAAAAGAAAAGAAACACACACACGTTTTTAAATGAATACATGTTAAGAGTACAGGGTCTGTAACCAAGAGCCTGGGTGCTGGCCAGCTGCGCACCTTGCAGACGTCTGCCCTCCGCATCTTAGAACACCGGCCGGGACTCTCCCTGGCCAGCTGTGCTCCCTCCGGGTGCAGGTGAGAGGCTGCCCTCCGCGGCTGGGCCTTGCCTGCTGCTTCCCAGGACCTCGCCCACGTGACTGGCCCCCTTCCCTCCTGCAGCCCTGCCCGCCTCCACAGCATCTCTGGCTCAGGCCCATGGCTGCCCCTGTAGCACACCTGGTCATTCGCTCTGTCACTCTACAGGAGCAGGCATGGCATTGCTGGGACCTGTCACCCTTCAAGCTGGGCACCAGACAGCGGCAGGTCAGAAGGACCAATTCCTTCTGATTCCCTCTCACTCTAGCCTTCAAGTCCCATGCTTTGGGCCAAGGCTGGCCCTAACTCAGAATGCTGAGTTAGTTGTTAGGACTGGCAGATGAAAACCTGACATTCTTCCCCTGTATTTATTTACCTGGCTTAGGTTCAAGTCGTGGCTCCTTGTCCCTGCCCCGTCTCCTGACAGCAGGAAGGCCCCTCTTCACTTTCTCCATTCATCCAAGCCTGGCAGTTCCACATCCACGACTCAAGGAAATTTCCCAGAATTTCCTCCAGCCCCTGCTGGAGGAAGACCCCTCCCTCCTTCAAGCCCCAGAGTGGGATGCACTAAACATCTGAAGTTACCGGAGAAAACAGACAAACAAGCACAGTCAAGACCTGGCTCTCCCACCAGGTTCTCATGTGTTAAGGACAGTACTGAGCCCTCGGAATGGAGCTGAGGCCAAAGGGCACGTGGGAGGCACAGAGGCCTTCCTAAGTCCCCGACACATGCAGGAGGGCTCTGCTGCAGGAGAAGCTGCGCTTCGGGCACTGACGGTTTCGGAGGGCTTAAGTGGTTACCCAGGCCCATTTCTAGCTCCAGGGCTATAGTCACAGCATTAGGGACTTCCTTCAGCCAGAAGCTATTTCCAAAAGCTGAACAGACCTGTTGTGGACGACACCAGTGCAAACTAGTTTTCAAAAAGCTCACAGAGGGAAGAGAAGACATCAGGTAGTCCCAAAAGGAAATACCCTGAAAGCTGACGGAAAGGCTAGAGAAAACAAGAGAGAAAAATCCCCTTAGAATCCTTCCTAAATGAGAACGAATGTTCTCTCTTACGGAAGCCAGTTCCTCATTCTCCCCACTGCCGAACGGCCGTTTTGTTTCGGCATCTCATTACAACTCACAGACCTCCTCTCAGAACTGTAAATTTCCCTTCATTCCTGCCCTAAAGAATATACTCCTTTATTCCCCCAAATACTTGCAAGCCGGTAAGCATCACCTGTACCTCAAGCCCTGGAGCTGTCGAACAGCCTTGCCCCCACGCCGCAGCCCCCTGACCCTAAAAGACCAACAGCATCTGCTCTCAGGACTCAGACACGAGTAGCAAGGCTCTGCACGGGAGCCAGACCAGCCCCAAGAGCACCCGCACACACGGACGTCACCTCTTCCCCAGGGTTCTTGTTCCTCCTCCTTGCCCCACCGAGGGGCTCAGAATAAGAAGGACCTGGGTGGGGCCTAAGTAAGGGGAGGTACGCTCCGCCACGCTGAAGCCCGTCCTGCAGTGAGGACCCCAAGGCCAGCAAGCTCCTGAAATCTCTGGCGTCTGGAACTGTCTGAGAACAAGCACTTCACGACTCAGCGGCCCCTCCCTGCAAAACCACCATAAGCAATCGCCACACTCTCTTCCTCTGAAAGACCCAGAAGGCTTTGTTTCATCTCTTTCCCATCGCCAACATCCACGCGTTCCTTCTCTCTCACGTGGGCAGGGATCGGGCACGTCCTCCTGCGGCATGCACAGAGCCGTCTGCCCTCTTCATTCCCAAAAGGATCACTCACAACCACCACTGTTTAGCGAAGCTGGAGACCCTGGGGAAGCATCTGCAGCGTTTGGTGCCACTCTAAGTGAGACTCAGGAGAAATGAGAAGGTGATTTCACCCCCTACCACCATGCCCGGGCCCCCTGCCAATTTGGTTCAATGAATGTCTGTTTTCAAAGAAACCTAAACTGGCTGCTTCTGGTTCACTTCCCTGTAACTCATCACAGGCTGTTGGTGTGATGGGAGGGAGGCCCTCCTGAGGCTTGCCCCCTCTGAACCAGGAAGTCCCGGGTGCCAACACTAAGTGGCACTCAGACCAGGGAGGCCACGCAGCAGGGGGGGGCTTCTGCAGACAAAGACGGTGCCAGGCTGCAGCACCAGGTCCTCCCAGGTACAGTAGGCACGGCAGCACCCGTGACAAGCCGGGCCTCTTACACAGCAACACTGGAGCTCAAATATGTATTGCATGTGTCTGGCTTCCACGCGGAGCTTGCAACCTGCCAGTTACCACTGTTTACCTTGGTAGAAAGTCACGAGAAATCTTAGTCTGAACAGGCCCAAAGTTTATTTTACTGCCAGATAAACAACTTTCTTGGATAAATCATCCATGTGACAGTGTTCCTGAAAGACTAAACAAAGATTTCAAGCACAATCTATAGGCCTTTGAGAAGCCTTCCAATGCTAACGCACGTTGAATTGGCTGCTCAAAGCAGGCTGAGGCAGGGCAAGGCCTGACATTTCTTTGGCCATTTGTTCTCCCTTGGAAAAAAAAAAAATACAAATCGGAGCTTCTGGCTCATTTCTGCAAAACTGGATGAAATGTACCAATATTTAAGTTCTCATTTGCTTCTGAATATAACCCATTTTTGGTTAAAGGGAGTGAATATCACAAGGCAGCTGCTGGAAAGAAAGGGAAAACAGCCGTGGAGGTTCTGCCGGCGGGGGCAAGGGGAGGGCGGAGGAAAGTGCAGCACAAAAGGCTCTAAAATCTCTCTGCAACAGTCCCCAATAGGTCATGAGTAGAATAGTAGGTGCAAGATTTCCAAAAATCACACAAAAACACACAAAAGACACTTACTCCAGTGGCATGCCCTGGAGCTGGCGCACACTCAGCGCGGGCTCCGTGTGCCCTGAAGTCAGAACTGCCTGACGCCCGCCAGCTTCACAGGGACCTGCGCGCCGTGTAACTAAACCCCAGATCTCCTGACTTCTAGTACGTACAGGGTTTGGGGGTTTGGGTGGGTTTTTTGTTTGCTTTTGTTTTTGTTAACTACAACACCTTGAAGCTGCATAAAGCTTTTAAAGTTTTTCCAAATGGGCTTTTTAAAAGACTTTTTCAGTTTAATCCTCTGTCAACCAGAGAACTAACCTGGACATTCCATTCTATTTCATAAATATTTTTGCCAAGAAAGCTGATTTCCTGAGTGCTAGAATCTTCCTTCATAGGCCAATTTCCATCCGGAAACAACTCTCTCTAATAAGAAGAAATAAGAATTACTGTGGACTGAACAGTCACCGTACCCCAGGAGCTGCACGACTGAGTGGTTCAATTCTCCCCACAGCAACCTCTCGTGGGAATTTCCGTCCATATTTTGCAAACGAAGAGACAGGCTCAGGGAGGTTAAGGGACTTTCTCATGGTTGCTCAGCTTGCAGAGTTAGGATTTAATCCAAGTCTGTCTTGGCCCAAAGCCTGTGTTCTTTCTACTCTACTACACTGCCTGCCTCTCCACCAAGAAGGAAGCCGATGACTGCTCAGCTCCTTTGGTGTTTCACTCCGCAAGCTCTGGTCCTGACGGAGACCCAATGCCCCTGCCCGGAAGCTCCTCGGCCACTCCTGGCAGGATGGAAACGTGGTTGGCAGGAGAGGACATGAAGGGGCAAGGCAATGGAATCTGGACTGGCTACGTGGGGAAGTGTCCGTGGGAAGGAGAGCTGTCAGGGATCCAGGGGGAGCGGCCTCGGGCAATTGAACGACTAACTTCTTTCTTCAATGCATCTAATTCTCCTCCGTCTGTAAGACGTGGCACGGACTGGCCAATCTTTCAGGTCCCTTTCAACTCAGCATCTCTTCACAATGACAAAATGGTGCAGAGGAGCAACACCGCGCCCACAGAAGCGAGCGGCTATGGGCTGTGGGCGGCCCGTCCCAGCTCGACCGTCCCTCTCTCTCCGGCCCTCCAGAAACGCTTCAGATGGCAGCGGCGAACTTGCAGGTAAACGCTTCTTCTTGCCGCCTTCTCCAGAAGGGTTTATACGCACGTCAAGAGATGAGGACATGATGCTTAGTAAAGCAAGCCAGACGGAAAGGGAAAAATGCCACATGACCCCACTTCTAGGAGGTCCCTAGAGTGGTCAGATTCACAGAGACAAAGCAGAGTGGTGGCTGCTGGGGCTGGGGAGGCGGACTGGGGAGCTCACGTTTAAGGGGGACAAGGTTTCAGTTTGGATGATGGAAAATGCAGAGACGGATGGCGGTGACAGCCACACAGCAGTGTGCGTGTAGCTCGTGCCACTCACAGAACACGCAAGAGTGGCTAAAATGGTAAATTTTATGTTATGCATATGTTACCACAATAAAACAAAAAGGATGGCTAGACAAGGGGGCATGGCCACTGCCAACCAGAAAGTCCCAGAACCACAGGCTGGAGGGCAAGGCCGAGCAGCCCAAGGAATAGAAAGAACTGGCAGAACTGGGCTTCCCCATGAAGAGGCGGGAGGCACGCATCAGTCACCCTGCACCAGCGCACCCACACCTAAGTGACTTGCCACATGAGGTGAGGAGGGGAGTGGCTGAAAATAAGCTGGGTTCAGGAAACATTTCAGTAAGAAAACCAAGAGTGAAGCACAGAGCTCCCCCGTGAGAGCCACGGAGAGGGCCTCAAGTGCCCACCCCTGAAAGCGGCGCCCACATGAACATGCACTGAGCCCGGCTGAGCCGGCCGCCAGGCTCCCCACCCACACCGCCTCCCCTGCCCACGCCTTCCTCACCTGCACCTCGCCAAAGCCTGTACCTGGGCACCAGCTGCCATTTCACTGTGGGAAACCAAGGCCTGGGGAGGTTGAGGGACCTGCCCAACCCTTTGGGGCACACACTCAGTGGCAGAGGGGGATGAACTCAGTTTCAGAGAACACAGTGCCCATCCTCAGGTCCTGGATTTCTGTGTCCCTCCTCAGGCCACAGTACACTTGCACTGGCTCCACAATGCTAAAGTGATCCTCGTCACAATTTGCCCTATTGACGTGTCGTCCCGCCACAGTCACAGCCAAGAGAGCAGCAGTGATGGAGACATGGTGTGCCATGCTCCCCAGAGGGCTTTGGTTCTTTTCACAGCTTTTCCTCCACAACGTGTGACCTTGGCCCAAACTACCTGGAGCCCAGTTACTTGGGCCAGGCCCACAAACTCGAGGCCCTCTCACCAACTCTCCCATCCAAGACCAGAGGTGAGCAGTGTCAACCACTAAGGCAGAGGCTTCTGAGGCTTCTGGTCCAGACACGGTCTCTGCACCGTGCCACCCACGCCATGCGCAGGAAGACTATTTGGATTGGGACTAGGCTGTGAACTGTGAGCTACACCTCCTGTACACTTCACAGAGGGCCAACCTCGTCTTCCCACCCGCAAAATACCTAACAACTCATTTCAAGCATTCACAGATCTGTAGGCAGGATATGTATTTCAGGGATCTTCAGTGACAATAAAAACTAGCTGTTCTCCTCCCCCCAGCTCCACCCTGGAAATGACAGTTCCTCCTTTCGTGTATTTGATTTGACTGAACTATAGTTCTGGATGTTAGGGCGGTTTTTTAAGTATACACATATGCACTCAGGCACCCAAAACAAGGCATGTAGTTTCCCCTGAACTCAATAAACAAGTTACACATATTCACTTGGAAAGGAGATTTCTCCTTTTTGGAAAAGGAAGTCCCATGTCCATACCCTTGCCATCCCTGTCAGTCATGCACTCATCTGACAAACTTTTATTTCATGCCTAACATATACAAAGACATTGTGCCAGGGACTACTAGAGTACAAACGGGCCTTGTTTTGTTAATTCTAAGACACAGATTCTCTTCACCTCTTAACATGAAGTATGTTTTTTTTGTCAGTGGTGCAAAGCTCTCACAATTAACAGGCAAAATACGGTATGGGATACAAAGCCTGCTCTCAAGCAGCTTACAGATGTTGCAATGACTGTGCTGGCAGCCAGTTTTCTTCATCTTCAGGAGGAAACCCAAGGTTTAGTTTGGAAAGACTGAGCCTACTTTTTGCAAGAGATCAAAGCGCCCTTCATAGTAAAGCACTGTGTCTCCAAACAGCGGCACAGCCAAGATATCTTGAAAGCAGTGTGAAGCAGAGTGAGAACAGATTAGTGAGTGCACTGGGGCTCAGGAAACACTTCTAGGAAATACTCCCAAATGCTAACTGTGACAACTGACTTTCTTTTCTTTTCTATTTGACTAATCTTAGTGTTGCAAAGCATAGTTTTTGTCTTTATGAGAACGGAAGGGAAAAAAAAAACATCCTTCCAGAAGGAAAGGAAATTTTCTTGGGGCAAAGAAATCGTTTTCTAAAGATATTGCCACCTGAACTCTTAAGTTCAAAACACTGGAGAAGCCAGTATAAGAGGAAGCAAAAGTAACTCACCATGCAAATCTCTGCCAGAAAAGCTTAAGGGTGCTTACAGATACTGCAGAAGCAGCTAACCTCATAGCAGAGATAAATCAGACCCTCACATCCCTGGGATCAACTATCCTGAAGGAACCTTCAAGTTAACCTCAGTGGCACTGAGCTGTTAGCAGCAAGACCATTAGTGCAGCAGCTCGCAAATGCTATACTGGCCTAAGAGGCAGGAGCAGCAGCTAGTCGTCCTATCATGGGAAAGGCGGGCAGAACACAGAAGCAAAGCGTGCAGCCTGACATAAGCACAGCAGGCAGGCTGGCCGCCAGGCTGCACACACAGGCTGCACCATCTAACTTCTGGCCTCCCACATCTGGTGCTTGATCCAGGCTGATCCAGCTGCATTCCTGAGCATCAGCACACAGGCTTTTCTGCTGATGTTTTTCCCTGTTGGGGAAAAAATATGTGCTCTGAACTGAGGGGGTACAGTGCAGGGGTGGAGAGAAGAATGGCCAAGCAGACCTGCCAGAGGGTTAAAAGCACACTGCCTGGGCAAAAGGGAATGGGCCAGGCACGGCCAGCTCCACAGAGACTGCAGGAGCCCAAGGGTGCGCCGGCAGGAGGGCGCACGTGCGTGCTGACAGGAAGGAACGCAGCCCCGTTCCTGGGCCCACGGAGAGCCTCGCAGCAGCCTGGTGCTTCCCACTGGGATGGCACGCCGCTTGATGCAAAGCTTGATCACCGGAGTAGGGAGTCAAATGCTCTTTTTCTTCGCTGCTGTGTGTCAGCTTGTGTGGCTGAGGGCCTTTGTTTTCCAGTTGAATCCCATCAGCAGGGCTGACCGCCTCGCTCACTCGAAGGGAGCTGAGCCAGGAAACAAGCTTCTCGGTGTGGCTGCTTCTCCAGGGTACAAAGAAGGGCAGAGCAGAGCTCAGCCACCAGGGCGGGGGAAGGGAGGGAGAGAGACAGAGAGATAGAGAGAGGGGGGAAATCCTGTGTATTGTTCCATAAGGACATAACAAACAAAAAAACGCCAAAAGGTCTCTCCTAAGTCCAGATCAAAGAAGTCTGGCATGCACCACCCTTGCACTGAGTCCATCGGAACCTCTGTGGGAAGCCCAGCGGCTGCGCGTGCTCTCTTAAGCGAGAACAGCATGGGCAGAGAAGCGTTCCAGCAGGGACTCTCAGATTCTTTATTCATCAGATAGGAGGAGTCGACAAGAAGACCTCCAAGGTCAAGGAGGAACTCAAGAATTCTATGAACCAAGAAAGAAAATAACCTCAGAACTAAGGGAGCATGACCCCAAAAACTAATGGCTCAGATTGACCAGGTCCTGAATGGTTGTTGGCACAGGTGCACCCCTCCCTCGTCGGCAGCAGCTGGTGGCTTGCTGACTGAGTGGCTACCTGTTGTGGCAGGCAAAGGACATCCATCCCAGGCAAGTTATCTGAGTAAAGTCAACCTTGCCACATTAAAATTTCTTTCAAGGCTTACCTCTTCACGCTACATCTAGGGAACGTCTCCTGTTTAACTGGTTGCCACCAGCCTCGGGTACCAGGATTTTGGTGAGCATCCGCGAGAGAGGGGAGGAGACCCGATGACGATTTCGGGCAGGTGAGTTCCAGACACAGATCCCGAGCACAAGACAGGGAGCTGCCTCTCGCAGCTCCTTAACATCAACTTTGGCCTCAGATCCCACAGTCCCCGCTGCAGCCTAGGAGTTACAAGATGTCTCCACGACGCCTCTGATCAGGGTTTGATCCAGATTTTTAAATTTTAGAAATTTAATCTGAATTTATTCTAGGCAGGTATTTTTGGATGACAGTGTATAGCACGGTATTTTGTACTCAATAAATGTTGACTGAAGGGACACACGAATCAAGAAATGAGCCGATGCGCTGAATTCTGAGTTCCCTCATAGAAAGGTATCACCTGCCAGTCACTGCCGCACACTCAGTTCCAGGTTTTCCAGCACTTCCCTCAGGAGCTGAGCCTGATAGATGTCATATGAATATAAACTATCAGCGAATACATTACCTTTCAGAGTTTAATATGATTCCCTGGGTTTGCTAAATGTCAGAGGGCTAACTTCTAAAAGGGAGTGTTGTGATTTTCAGCTTCTGCAGAGGATCGATGAAATCTAAAAGAGCAGCCCCTTAGTTACCCCTGATGAGAATCCTTGGGGTCCGAGCCATCTCTGAGCAGTCTTCCTGCCCCCACCATGCGACAAAAGGCTTCTCGTCAGGACTTCTGAGAGACTGTATCTGTCCTTGTTTGCTCTAAGCCCTCATCCCCATTTGTGAGTAGGAAGCCTGCTGCTGAGGCAGTGTGGGGCTGTGTACCACAGACTTCACAGCAGGACCCCCCCCCCCCAGGCTCGGCCCAGCTTTTGGAACCCTGACGAAGCAAGAGTATTAACATCAGGAAGCAAACTTTGCGGCTGTTGGATGGTAGGGCAACCAGAGCACGCCTGCGCCGCTGCAGGTGGTACTACAATTTTATTTGAGTTAATTTAAAATGGCAGCAAGAAAAAAGGGTGTGACTCAAACACAAGCAGCTAAATGTACAGTAGACCCAATTTTTCCTAGAGGTCCCAGATGCCTAACACTGAAAGAACACACAGGAAACTTATCCATTCTCAAGAAGCTCTAGTGGCAAAGGGTCTGAACTTTCCAACTTTCCATCTTCATCCACAATTACAAATACCCCCAAGAACATCCTTGTCACAATAGACACTTTCCTTCGACCTACGTGTGCTCCCACATGTGTGTGCAGCTCATGCAGACTCAGCCCGTTACCAGCATAGGACCCTCTCATGTAATGAAAACGTGGAGGAGGTACCTCTGAATGTACACAAAGCCTCACATTACCTACCTTTATGTTTTTCCTGGTAAGAACTATGTAAGAAATCCAACCTCAGGGACATAGAGCAGGTATTATAAGAAATACGTTGTTCAGCATCAGGCCAAACCTGTCCTCCCACCACCTGGGCCTGGCCAGAGTCACTTCTCTGCATCCGTGTACAACAGAAATGAGAGAGGGAGGACAGGGAGGTGGCCTTCAGAAGGATGCAGTGTACACATACTTCTCCCAGAGGAGCGACTCCAGGGTGTTTGGAAGTCAGGTCTTCCACTGGTCAGACTATGAGGGACCGACCCTGAAAGGCCCCTGGGATCTGCTGCTCCCCAGGGCATATCCAACCCTTCCTTCTCCTGGAGCTGCAAGTGCTGATCCAGAATTCTCTTTCAACCCCAGAGTGGTTAGGGAGGAAGGGAGAGAAATCACACTACCATGGGAATGTCAACCTCCTTTGCCTGGAAGAACCTGATTGGGGACCCTCTTCTGAATCCCGTAAGCAATGAAGTCTGCCACTCCGTGGGAGGGCACCCCATGGTCACCACTTCAACCCTGGGGGGAGTAGTGCTGACATCGAGGGGTGGCTATAAAAAGAACCAGGCTGGAGTGATCCTGGCCAAGGCTACCCACTGGAGCAGGTGACAGGGCTGCACCTCCTGGAGCTTCCGAGGGAGTCTGGTTTGCCCCTAGCTCCTCTTGACTTGACCCCAAATGTGTATCCCTCCGCTCCTAGAGAAGGCCCCCAAAACTCTGCCCAGTGATCCACCACGCAGAAAGGCAGAAGCACTTTTGACTTTAATAAAAACAGGCCAGTTCCCCACCCTATCTTTCTTCTCTGCCTGAGAAAAGCAGCCTTCTGGAGAGGACAAAAGTCAAGACCACCACAGGTTCTCTGTCCCCAGGGGACACAGGCTAGGAGAAGACAGGGGATTCCAAACCCCCCACCACCACCCCCGAAGGTGGCCGGAGCACTTTCTTACCAAACTCACTGGCACAGAGATGTTCAATGATGGCTTCAGATTTCAACTCGTTGTCACACGGAGGACATACAGTTGTGCCTAGGAAGGAAACAGGGCAGAAACAGAAGCTGTAAGTTAGGGGGGAAGACAATTCCTGGGGAAGAGGTCAGCCCTGGGACCAGGATGAAAGGAGTTAAAGTCTTCTGGAATTTCTGAAGGGTGACCTGAGGATCTAAAAGAAGGGCCCCAGAGCCTAGGATCCAAAGCCATACACAGGCCTACAGCTGTTGAATATGACACAACTGT